>NC_079320.1:55210004-55513035 GCF_029931775.1 Euleptes europaea
GGTGGGCCCAAGAACAAGCACTTCTTAGGGATATGTTCCAGTAGTAAAGTGAATGGCATAACATTAATTTCTTGCTTGTGGCTGGAACTAAGGGGAAAGGCTTGATGCCAGCCAGGTTGGCCCACAAAAACAAAGTGGGGATACAGAATTTAAGGTAGAAAAAATGATGCCTTAAATTTACAGAGGCCTCATACCTACTGTAGAACTTGATGGTGTTGGTGTGGACATTGGCAGCATTAAGAGTGAGAGCTAAACATACTACGATAGCACATATATAGCAAATTCCACATGACACTGTGTACAGCATAGTGCCCGTGGGTGCCATAGTGCCCGCCAACACTTTTTTCTGGCCGCCATTCTGTAGCAGCCATTTTGTTGCTGTGTCTACCATGCCGTGTTAGAATTCCAAATGTGCCTCCAGGCTCAAAATGTTTGGGGACCCCTGGTGTACTGTAACACTGATGTATATTGTTAATCATCAGTTATTGACCTTTTCCACCATTTTCAAAGGAAGTGCAATTGGGAAGTTTTTCTGTAATGGATCAATCAGGCCAGACATTAGTTCCTTCATGCCTCTGCATTCACAGTAGTGGATTCTCCAGCATGTGAGCCAGCCCTGTGTATGTCTGTTGTTGAAAATCTCAAACCATCCTAATATAAAGGGATCTTTTACATCCTTTATAAACCATCCTAATATAAAGGGATCCTAACCCCAACCCTAACCCTAATATAAATTTGTTCTGTAAATAGCTTGCTTAAATACTGATTACACTGTTCAGGGTATTGCACTTTTGACACTTCTGAAACATTGACCGAGCTGCTGTGATGGCCAAGGAATGTTCATAAATATTCTGAATGTTCAGGGAATGAAGCTTTCAAAATGTATGCAATCCTGCTCGAGAGAACAGGAAGGGTGAAAATTTAATAGAACGTCACACAGGCCCTAGGGAGTGGCAGAATGAACATTTATGGAACTAGCTTTGGGTTGCCAGTCCCTCTTTGCCACCGGCAGGAGGTTTTTGGGATGGAGCCTGAGGAAAGTGTGGTTTGGGGAGGGAAGGGGCTTCAATGCCATAGAGTCCAATTGTCAAAGCAGCCATTTTCTCCAGGTGAACTGATCTCTATCAGCTGGAGATTTAGTTGTAATAGCAGGCAAACTACAGTTAGTACCTGGAGCTGGAGGTTGACAACCTTAAACTAGCTGAACATGAAAAGGCCTTTGTAGGTATAGAAGCTAAGTGGTATACCTGAAGTAAAGGGGCAGAGATGACAACAGAATGAAAAAAAAGAACCTGAAGGAACTGTATGTGAAGAAATCTTGAGTTGCATTCAGGGGAAATTCTACCAGTTGTAGCTTCTATGGTCACTTCAGCATATCAATGAAGCAATTAGGTATGCTGTATTTTACTTACTGATAAGCCAGATGCAAGAGCTAAGCAATTGGTTGTCTACAGGCAGCTTCTAATAATAGTATTTATATGGTGTTCCTAATTTCTTAAAGTGCTGTGCACACATCTAAGGAATATAGTGATACCAACTCTGCAGGAGTCAGGCATATACAGGACTTTTTGTGGGAGGGCGGGGTTACAGCTATGGTAATATATAGCCTCTGCGTAACTACTTCCCTCAAAAGCATTTTTACATGAGAGTGTCTGTTGGCTTGACCTTCTCAATTCACACCAGTTTTCAATAGTTCTATGCAACTTTTTTTAAAAAATAAGATATATATTTATATATTTCAGGTAAAGGAACTTGAAGGTTATAAGGAAACTACACAGGTATTAAAGGCTAAAGATAATATTTTAGCCAAAGGCTTTCCAAGATATAATTAACATTTCTGGAAAAAAAAATAGATTGCAGTTGCTCTCAGCATGTGACTCAGTATGATGAACAGCATGAATTTTTTATCTCTTTTGATCACTGTGAAATATGACATCTCTTTTTCTTTACCCATTCCACCTTTATTTTCATCTCTCTCATTTAAAAAGTCAACCTGTGCTCTCTGTCTTAAAGGGACTAGAAAATTAATACTGGCCAGTGTCTTGTGTGTGAACAGAGGTTATTATAAAAATATAAATATCCAATTTGGATCTAAAAACTGTGTACTATACATGTTTACAGTTCTAAAATACAGTATTGTAATAGTATTTACAATTTCTGGTGCAGTATTCATTTTTCAAATATTGTTGAGCTTGTGCCAAATTTCTCAATATTTAAAAAGAAATGAAGAGTTATAAACTGTTATTTTAATGGCTCCATTTGTTAAGTCTAAGAAGTCAAAATTTATTGCTTATTTGAGGAACAATGCATACAAGAGCCACATATAACATGTATACTTGACTGGCAAAGCAAACTGCAATGTTCTGAACTTTTCTGGTGGAAAAAAAAACATGAGGAAAGAATTGGTTAATAAAAATCAAAAGCAGCAAACATATTTCAGAATCTTCAAGTCTGGTCCAAATGAGTCATCACCAGAAGGCTAGACTTTGCTCATAGACTATCTTTCTAATAACATCATGTAAGGATAAGAGTCCTCCTCTGCTATATTTGGAATTCTAAGAAAAGGAAGGGACATCCTTTCAGTACACATACAGGATACCACTTATAACGGAGAAAGTCAAGCTCATGAAGAGAGCTTGGACTCTCAAAAGCTTATACCCTGAAACTCTTGTTGGTCTCTTAGGTGGTTGACTTGAATCTGTTAAATAAATAAATATCTATTTCATAACAAACAACTCAACCCTACTTATCACCATCTCAAAATGTTTGTCCATCAGATGACTCACACAACAATAAAAGCACCGTATCACTGTAGTCTTGGCCCATCCACACTGTCTCCCAGTTTGTTTCCAGGCACAATTCAAGATGCTAGTATTGATCTCTAAAGCACTATAGTGTTTGGGTCCAAAATACCTTAAAGATCACGTATTCCTTTATGAACCTACCTGGCTACTATGGTCATCCTTTGGAGGACCAGCCTTGGGTGCCCCCACCTTCTGAGATTAGGCATGTGGCAATCCAGGAAAGGGCCTTCTTGGTCGTGACACCAAAACTCTGAAACTCTCTCTTCAGGAAAGTTTGTCTGTCCCCTTCTGCTGCCATCTTCCACCAGCAGGTGAAGACTTCTTTGTTTTGTTTAGCATTCCTTCAGTGATCCCTCCTTCGTGCCCAATGTTTTAATGTTGTCTTGATATCTTTGTATGTGTTTTAGTTCTGGTTTGGTTTTAAAGATGTGATGTTATTTTTTGGGGAGGGGAGTTTTAATGGTTTTAAAATGTTGTTTTATTTTTTATTTTTTCATCATCATCATTCCTTTATTGGCATAAAAACATAATACATGTTGTTTTATTATGCACGTTTTAATTTGTTAGTGGCTGTGGGTGCCCTTGTGAGAGCAGAAAGGCAGGATATAGATTTTATAAAATAAAATAAGAGAAAGAAAGTCTGGAACTGTAAATTAAAGTACAATAAAGCTATAGCACAAATATGAAATGGATGAGTATTTTAACTAGAAATGATGGGTAACTAAGAGAGAGCTGCGCTTTGCCCACAAAAATCTTTATTCTTAGAACCAATTTTCTGAATTACTTGAACTTGAAAAGATTGGAAATGAGCAGCCATTATATAATTCCCTTCACAAAAGGTTTTGGACAACACTATATAAACACAACTGCTAATCCAACTGCTAATCCATGTTTGAATGAAATGGATAGCCTATTCCTGAAAGGGTGTGTGTGAATCTGCTGTGGTCGGGGGGGGGGGGGGCGGCACAGCCACGCTGACTCCTCCAAGGCTTCCCGGCTGCCGTGGAGGGAAAAAAAGCCCTTTATACAAGTTTCAAAGTAAAAAAAAAGTGGAAAGGCCCCATACCAAACAGTGAGGCTGTGCCACTAAAAAAATGTGGCGCAGCCCCGCTGCTGCTCAAGCTAGCATTCCCAGGGTGAAAGGGCTGTGGAGGCTGCCTAAAGGCAGCTGCACCCCTGAGAACTTCCAGAAAAGCCCTGCCAGCGTGGCTGCGCTGATGGTGGGGGTTGGCGGTGCCTAGATGCCGCCATGTTTTCCCCTGCACTGGCGTAGATGCCACCTTAATCCATGATAAGGTGAAACCTATGCTGGCACGGGGTCACGCCCAGTGGCGTACCTACATTTTTGGGACTCTGAAGCTTGAACTGTTATAGGGGCCCTTTCGCAACCAGCAACGAGGCCTGGGTAACTGCTGTTATCTTCTTCAATGGGGTTGTTCTATGGCAGATGTATTGGTTCATTCTCTAACAGTGAGGTAGAAGGTCATCAGAGGGGGCTCGTTAGGATAAAGAGGTGAAAATCTGATTTTTGGTGTTAAAATGCACAGGCAAGACAAGTGCAGCCTGAATTGAGAATTCAGATGTCTTCTTATGGTTCCGATTGGCTCTAGCCTAAGGGCTAAACTATTAAGCCATGCACCAATGAAGGATTCAAGGATCCAGCTGCCAAAATGTAGGCTATGAATAGATTCGGGCAAGCTCAGCAAGCCCCTGAGAAAATTTTGAAATTTGACCAATAACAGGGACCTTTTGAGGCCATATGAAATGGGTATTAGAGCATATTCTAAGGTCAATATTAAGTGCTTCAGCCCATTGGCTTATGATTCTATCACTAAAATAGCTTTATTTTAATAACAAACACTTTAAAAACTCCACTGATTTTATTGAAAAATTCACTCATAAAAAAAATCTGGGATTAGGGGCCCTGAAGCTTAAGCTTCATTAGATTCATAGTAGATCCACCATTGGTCACGCCAGCTCCTAAGGAGCATCGTCCCTCTTTCAGAAATGTGCTCAAAGAGAATTTGTAAAAAGATAATTCATAAATTGGTATTTTCTGTGGAAACTCTGAAAATTTACTTTTATACATTTTAAAAATTTTTTAAAAGCTCTTGTTCCCTATAGCAATAGTATCACTCTTTTTGAATCTTTGAATCTGATTTAAATGAACTGTCTCTTGTAAAAACAGATTACTCACTCTCAGTTCACATACCCCGTATGTGAGAAGGGAAGTTTTGTAAACCTGATATGTTAAAACTTACAATTTTAGGTGAGTTGTAGAAAATATTTCAATATTACATATAATCTTTTCAGTGACCTTCACCCTTATTAAGTTGAACATTTATTTCCAGGCACTTAACACAATTTACCCAGAGCCATTCTAGTGAATATTATCTCTGAAAGACAACTGTCATTCATTTACAAGAACACCTGTCCAGTAAAAAGGCGGCCTTGTCACAATTATATACCTCTATAAAAATGGTCTTACATTGGTCTAATAAGAAATAAGAAATTTCAAAACAGTCTCCCAGCATACTCATCAACCCTCTAAATCAAACTATGTATTTTTTATTTAAATATATAAGCCACACTGTACCTAAAGCTCATAACAGTTCAATCACTTTAAAAAGATTGTTTTAAAAAATAAGCAACTATTGGAAGCCAGTTCAGAGATATCTTAGATGACTGAAATATTTAATCAAAAGTAAAGCTGAAAGCACCTCATTGGATCAACTACTGTATTTCTATCTTCAGGACAAGATCCCCAATACCTAAAGAAGCTCTGACAGGTGCCTATCAGCAGTTGCCAAGCCAAACCATCACAAGATGTGAAACAATGTCATGTTCCACATCTATCAATAATCTTTAACCAGATGACAAAGGTAAGCTCATGCAGAGTATAACAACCAGACTCTAAGATTAAGAAGGCATAGGTTTAGCTCTGTGCCAAGGCTGCATTCTTTTAGCCTGCAGGTGAGAACTTACAGGTGAGAAGATGCAGAAAAGAGCAACCAAAATGATTATGGGACTAGAGCAAGTGCCCTATGAGGAGCGGTTAAGACACTTGGGGCTGTTTAGCTTGGAAAGAAGGCGGCTGAGGGGAGACATGATAGAGGTCTATAAAATTATGCATGGTTTGGAGAGAGTGGACAGGGAGCAGCTTTTCTCCCTCTCCCATAATACTAGAACACGGGGTCATCTGCTGAAGCTGGAAGGTGAGAGATTCAAAACAGATAAAAGGAAGTATTTCTTCACACAACGCATAGTTAAATTGCGGAACTCCCTGCCCCAAAATGTGGTGATGGCTGCCAACTTGGAAGGCTTTAAGAGGGGAGTGCACATGTTCATGGAGGAAAGGGGTATTCATGGCTACTAGTTAAAATGGATACTAGTCATGATGCATCCCTATTCTCTTTAGGATCAGAAGAACACAGGCAGGATAATGCTGCTGCAGTTGTCTTGTTTGGGGGCTTCCTAGAGGCACCTGGTTGGCCACTGTGTGAACAGACTGCTGGACTTGATGGGCCTTGGTCTGATCCAGCAGGGCTTTTCTTATGTTCTTATGTTCTTACATGAGGGATTGCTCCCTTAGGAAAACAAATCCTTCACAAAGAAAACTACCATATCAGGGCTGTATAGTCCTTCTTCTTGACATTTAGTTGTCCATGTGCAGGAAATTTTTGTACTGAAAACCATACTTCAGGCAAGCACCCACTGACAATCTGAAGTGTACAGACCAAACATGTTTACTATCTCAGAGAGACGTAGGCCAAACTAAGGCATAGATAACAAATCTTGAAAACTCCTTCTATCTCTGATTTCTGCCATGGATTGTGCTAATCTCCAGAAAAAGAAGAAAACAAGGAGCAAATCTCAAGGAAACCTTATCTTAGCTTGTGTGAGTGACACCGTTCCAAAAGGAAAGAAAAACTTTGCTTTCTCTTCTTCTACTGTGGCATCTAAGGAGTGAGTCACAAATTACACCTGCAAATGGAGTCTGTGAGCTCAAGGAAGTGAATAAACCCAGCCTAGAGTACGTGCAGAAAGCCGAAGCCCAGGACTCTCACATCCTTCTGCCTTCCCTGATTTTGCATAATAAACAATCTGGCTCTCAAGAGAAATAATTTGCAAAGTGGCACAAAAAGTTCATTTACTTCAATTATAGTTTACTTTTCTCAAAGAGACTCAGGTTGGTAAGGCAGAGTTGCACACTGGACCAAGAAAACCAAAGTCAGTCCAGTTAGTAACTGTGTCAGCAGAACCTTAGAGGCTTATTATGATAATAGTGGACAGCCAGTCACAGTGTTTTAACTAGTTTAGTAACAAGTGCGGAACCCACAAGGACTTTGTGGGGGCTCTAATTTCCCTCTCCCCCACTATTTCCTTTTACCCTTCCCCAAAAGCCCTATAATTGCTCCTCCTTTCCTACTTTCTTCTCTCCTTCCCAACCACCAGCCAACCTTTTATCTGCTCCCCCTATCTTCAGCTTTCCCTCGTTCCCTTCCCTTGGTAGCCTTTACTTAGAAAAACTATGGCTGTTAACACATGGCCATTTATCCTGCAAAACTCCCTGGCTTGTGGCAAATCTAATGAGCCTACACGCACAGCCTGCGTGATTGACCACCCAATACTGGAACTTCCCTGGGTCTGCAAAGAGCTGGTTTGCAGCGACTTACATGTAAATGTAAAGACTGCTGCAACCGCGAGAGCTTCCCGGAGTGTTTATCATCCGGGTTGACTCCCTTGCCAGAAGAAGCCTGGCAGGCTTGACGGCGGCAACAGCACTCCCAAATCCCGAGGCCCCCTATCTCTCCCTCTCCCCCCTCCACCCAATGCCGGCTTCCTCTCACTGGCCACAGTAACCTCCGCTCCCACCAGCTTCCCCTCACCTCTCCCCGGGGACATCAGGTGGAGGAGATCAGAGTGGCGGCAGCTCCGGCCATTCACTCCGTTTCCCCATGTGTGCAGTTTTTTTGGGAAATTGTGCTATATCCGAGGGGCAAGTTAATCCACACATGCCCATGCGTTAATGGCCTATGGCTCAATACTGTGGTGCCAGCCACCAGGCAGGATCTAGTTGCATGTGGGAAACCAACAAGGACTTGTGGGGGGCACTTCTCTTTCCTCTGGATCCCTCTCTCCACGTATTTCCTTTTTCCAGCCTCTCGTCAACCCCCATAGCCTCACCTTTCCCAGCTTCCTTCTCTCCCCACCAACCTATCTTTTAACTGCCACCCATTGTTAGCCATATTTATTTTTTATTTACTTCATTTCTACCTCACTTTTCTCCCCAGTAGGGTCCCAAAGCAGATTACATCATTTGCCTCTCCTTTATTTTATCCTCACAATTCTATGCAGTAAATTAGGCTGAGAATGTGTAACTGTCCTAAGGTCATCAGTGAGCTTCCATGGCGGCATAATTATTTGAATCTAGGTCCCCCAGATTCTAGTCTGAAATGCTAATCACTACACCACACTGGCTTTCATGGGGTAGCTGCTGTTGAACTGTAGCAAGCAACTGAGCCTTGTTGCATCATGCAAGTTGTGTGGTAGCAGGTTGCCTGGCGGTTACTGCCAGTCCTGGCTCCAATGAATCCTCCCTCAAAGGCTGAAGAAGGCCCCTGAAAAGGGCTCTGCCGCTTCCTCCTGCCTTTTATTGACAAAAACCAAGATTTGAAGGATGTGTGGCTGCTTAGCAACGGCCACTGAGAACATCCGTTGCTGAAAGCAACATGCAATGCTTTTGTTATTTGGGGGGGGGGGGTTCAACCCCCAATGTATTTTTTTTTTTAAGATTTCAGATTTTGCTGGGACATTTTTCAGGTTTTCAGAAAGATCTGTCTTGTCTGTTCATGGCTCCATTTTCTCAATTTAATTTCACAGATTTGGCCATGTTTAGAATTAGACAGGTAGATTAAAACTGAATTGTCAAGCATGCCACTTCATACATATCCTGACCGAGACAGCAATTTTAGTTTTCAAAGGGAGTATGAATACAACAAAGAAAACATTACTGCTGTGCGCTGCATTTTGGTACAATTTACCTTTATAAGTTCCTGTTGGTCTTTGCAACCTCCAGTGCCCCAATTTGTCTCTTCCACTCCAGCAGAAAGAACATATTTTAGAAACCAAAGGCAGGTCTCATGGCTTGAAATTAGTCTGGACACACCATTTTGCCTTCATAAAAACAGGGACCAAAATCTGTCAATAGCAAATGGTCTATTTATAATGGTCAGAAATGTCAAACTATGAACAATCCATAATAATTATTTATGGAGAGAATTACCTCCCGTAAGGATACTTGAAGGGCCCAGCATTCCTTCTTTATTAAGCCAAAACCAACCCTGAAGACCCAGCAAAAGAGAAAAGACAACTTAAATCATTCTATATGAAAAGGGACTATGTTGCATTTGTATGTAATTCAGGTCCATCCAGCCCAGTAAGGTCTACTCTAGCTATCAGCAGCCTTCAAAGAGTCTCAGGCAGACCATTTTTCCCAGTCCTGCTACTTGAGATAGGAGCCCCGTGGTGCAGAGTGGTAAGCTGCAGTACTGCAGTCCCAAGCTCTGCTCATGACCTGAGATCAGTCCCGACGGAAGTTGGTTTCAGGTAGCCGGCTCAAGGTTGACACAGCCTTCCATCCTTCCGAGGTCGGTAAAATGAGCACCCAGCTTGCTGGGGGTGAAGGGAAGATGACTGAGGAAGGCCCTGGCAAACCACCCCGCGAACAAAGTCTGCCTAGTAAACGTCGGGATGTGACGTCACCCCATGGGTCAGGAATGACCCGGTGCTTGCACAGGGGGCCTTTACCTTTACTACTTGAAATCCCTGGAACACAAGACACTGAGGCATCAAAGCATGTGATCTACTGTGACCCCCTCCTTCAGTGTATTTCAGGGAAATCTGTCATTCTGTGGATCATGTGGATTCCTTCTGTTGCCACAGAACAGACATAATCTCTCGCACAGCACACAGCAGAGTTAGTTTTCAAATGAGCTGCAGCAGAGCTAATATAGGTACATGGTTTTATTGTCTAATAATACTACCGTCTGAATTTAGAACAGTGTAAGTTAGAGAAGCTTAGCAGGACATGGTTTCCATGGCAACTGAGCCACAGAGAAAGGTGCGGTTAACTGAGTATACATAAGCAAAAGAAACAGACAGCTTTCATTCACCAAAAATATTCAAAAATCATTTCTCTAATATCATTAAGCTCCAGAACATACATGTTACAATCAGACAAAAGGAGACTTATGTAGGAAAGTAAATTTTGGCTCAAATAGCCATAAAATTAATGAAAATGTAATGTAGGAGGGATGGGTGTAGGTGGGCTTTTAATATCAGTGGCACACATCATTTCTCCCACCATATTATGGGCATGCTGGGTATTAGTACCTCCAGATACTAGCTGGAGATCTCCTGCTATTACAACTGATCTCCAGCTGATATAGATCAGTTCACCTGGAGAAAATGGCCGCTTTGGCCATTGGACTCTAAGGCATTTAAGTCCCTCCCCTCCCCAAACCCCACCCTCCTCAGGTTCCACCCCAAAAACCTCCTACCGGTAGTGAAGAGGGACCTGGCAACCCTACTAGGTATGCAGAAATTTGCTAGGTCACCCAGACAATGTGAATTACTTTCTTTGGGAGCAGGCACCTGTGAACTGTTCTCTTCACATCCCCACAAAGGCTGTTCACTCAAGCAGAAGTAAATTCAGCACATGCAGGGTCTGCTGAGTTGGATTACTTCTTAAAACACAAACTTGTGAAGATGTGATGTCTACCAGCCGTGACAGCTAAAAATTCAAAGGAAGCATAGCTCCGATTACCAGATGCAGGTGACAAACAGTAAGGATTCGCTTCACAGGGGCACCTGGTTGAACCCTTGCATGGTTGTTTGACCTTGTAATGTTCTGCGAGGTTATTCTTATGTTATTGTTTGCTGGGTATAATAGCACACATGCACACATACTCTAGCATGAGCTTTCAATCAAGCAGTAGCAAAAATCCCTCACAGATTTCCATAAGCAGAGACACCTCCTTTTCCCCTTTCTGCCAAATAGGCAAAAGATGCCTAGGGAAGGAACTCTTAGTCCCTTTCCTTTTCAGCACTTCTTCATCATGGGATAAAATAGCAGGGGAAAGTAACAAAGGTGGTTGGCCACTACCGAAAACAGATTGCTTAGATGAGCTGACCCAGCCAAGCAGCTTTTCTTTTCTCTCTAAGCTGACCTCACCACCATCACAGAGTCATACAATATCATGTTACTACACTAACATATTGTCACTGAAAAGCGCAGAGCACAGCTCCATACTACAAGTAAAATATGTAAGAAGTATTCATCACAGACCAGTTATTTGATTCCAAAGACAGATAAAGACTGCAGAGAAGTAGCGGGGAGGGGAGGGAGAGTAATACTTAATCCTTTCTCATCCACTGCTCAAACTAAAAGTTTCTCCCCCTCCACACACACACACACACCACTCAACAAGCTTCAAAGAGTATTGTTGTGGGGAGAAGCTCGAAGGGACTTTCAGTGGCAAAGCACCCTTTTGCCCTAACACTAGCTGGTCCAAATCATCCCCTTCCCATACTTTTTTGAAGCAAGGGGGGAGGTCTAATAAATGTAAAGTGGAGCTCATAATGCTTGCGCAGACTGAAACCATTTATTTCAGCTACTGAAGAGATTTTTATATTTTCTAATCTATCGTCTTGCAGCGTACAACCAAAGAGGTGGGGGGAGGAACTAGCCTTTTTGTTAATGCATATGCAACTAATTGTGGCTAATGGCCCCTCTTTGAGCCATTTCACCATCTCAGCTGAAACTTGAGAAAGCCCTCCTCCTCTCCCCATATGCCTCTCCCAGTTCTCCGAGTCACAATGACCTCTATTAGCAAGATAGATCCTTCTCCCCTTTGTTTTAACGCTGGCCTTCACTCCTGCAAGGGAGCCCCTCAGTCACACGCTTTCTGCAAGCAGATGGCAGCCTCCATTCAGTATGCCCAGCCTGGCCACCTGCTGCTCTGCCCTTAATCACTGCGGCGCCTCCAATGATGCTGCCTTTCCTCTGTGTGTGCAATTACCCAACAAAATCACAGTGTTTTAAGACCAACACAATACTGCGACAGAAATTGGCCGAGGCTTCCTTGTGACTGAAATGCATTGGCTGGAATGAACTCTCATTTTATAGTCTCCTTAACATAAGTGTACTGTTAAGACTGCTGTAAAAAAAAATGTTGTTAAAGACATTACTGTCAGAAAGAGATGGCATATTCATTCACATGGTGTGCCCAACTCAAAGGCCTTTTATGTATGGCTTTTTCATTCGCCGTCACCCATCTGACGACGTCAGGTTTTTGTTTTGATTGCTTTTGATCATGCATGCCACTTCCAACTCTGTGTTTTGCCCGCGTTTTCAGGGACCTGTTTTATCACAAATTTGAACATGCGGGCAAAATGCGGGGAAAGGCAGGGGGCGAGCGAGGCGACCTCTGACGGTCAGAAACAGCATGCATAATCAAATCAAAGACCCGAAGTCATCAGAGGGGTGACCGCAAGGGCAACAGACATGCATAAAAGGCCTAGTGATCACTCTAGTGATGCCTCCTTCTGAAAAGGTACAGAGAGAGAAACATATCGACAGAGATTCTTGGTAGTTCAGAACATGTTTGGTTAGTTCGCATTTAACTGAGAAGGCAATGAACACTTTCCCATATTTGTTACACCACTGTATAAGTCAGTTGGGGGTACAGAAGTCTGCTTTCAGGTTACATATTAAAATTACATGAGTTTAGGGGAAATTATTTATTGGTGAACTCACTCAGTCTCAAATCATAACTGAGTGGCCAACTACCAGCACCCTAGGGAGCCAGCATGGTGTAGTGATTAAGAGCAGTGGTTTGAAGCAGCGGACTGCTTCCCCCCGCTCCTACACATGAAGCCAGCTGGGTGTCCTTGGGCTAGTCACAGCTCTCTTAGAGCTCTCTCAGCCCCACCTACCTGACAGGGTGTCTGTTGTGGAGAGGGAAAGGGAAGGTGATTATAAGTTGGTTTGATTCTTCCTTAAGTGGTAGAGAAAGTCAGCATATAAAAACTACCGTATTTTTCGCTCCATAAGACACACTTTTTTTCCTCCTCAAAAGTGAGGGGAAATGTCTGTGCGTCTTATGGAGTGAATGCCGGCTGGCCGCATGCGTGTCGGGATGGCACGAGCCGGCGTTTCCCGCCCCGACGGCCAGCTGGGAGGCAGGCGGGGCGCCCAGAGCCGGCTGGGCGCATGCGCCGGCTCGCGCCGTCCCGATGCGCACGCGCTCAGCCGGCTCTGTGCGGCCCTGCCCGCCTCCCAGCTGGCCATCCGATCGGGGAACGCCGGCTCGCGCCGTCCCAACGCGCACGCGCGGCTCTGTGCGGCCCCGCCCGCCTCCCAGCTGGCCATCAAGGCGGGGAACGCCGGCTCGCGCCGTCCCGACGCACATGCGCCCAGCCGGCATTCACTCCATAAGACAAGTTTTTAGAGGAGGAAAACAAGATTTTTTCTTGTTTTCCTCCTCTAAAATCTAGGTGCGTCTTATGGTCAGGTGCGTCCTATGGAGCGAAAAATACAGTAACTCTTCTTCTTCTTCCCCCAACGAAGACCCCAAAATGAAAGCTCACTTTTTATCTAGAATTCTAAGTTGTGTTAAGAGAGTCTGGACATATATAGAAAAGGTTTTTTTAAAAAACAAAAACCTGTAGTAAGCCAAGAAAAAGGTTGCTCTCTGTTTGGAAGTAAGCTTTTTTGAGGGGGGGCGGTATGTTGAGACAATCATTGATCCCAAAAGTCTGATTGAAGAATACATTCATTTCATGCTGAGGCTATGACTTTTTTATTTTTGGCTGCTCACTGTAGCTAAACAGAACAACAAAATCAGAACTAACTCTAATAGCGAATACATAGAAAGGAGAGCTTTGTGAAATGTGCAACCAGACATAAAATGTAGAGTTCCAAGGAGGAAAAACTGCAATTCCAAAAAGAATACATGACACTTCAAAACTCTGAGTCATGTAAAAGTTGTATTATGTTAGTTTTAATGTAACCCTCTTCTACTGTCAAACTTGCAAACTGAGGATTTTTTCCCAATTTAATGTATGTTTGAAATGTCACAGAATGTGCCTCCAAACAAAACAAAAAAAAGATGTGTACATACACAAGGAAAATGCACAGGTGTGTTGTAGCTGTGCATGCTATACGCACAATTTGCATACAACATTCCAATACTTTGATTTTTCTTTTAAAAAACAAAACAAAACAAAAAAGCTTGACAAAAAAATTGATATAAGCCACTGGCTTTTCAGTTGAATAGTTTCCCCAGAGTTTGGTTGGACAAGCTCAGGGATAGCACAGCTTTGTCTATTTTTATCCCTAATACTCTGCAAAGTCCCCAGCTTGTCTGCTATTCTACTGAACCTTAAAAATCACTCTAGTACTAGTGTACTTATGCATGGTAAAAAATAATCTCAAGCTAACAGCACATTCTGTGAGACACATTTTACATTGTGAGCCAATTTAGAACTTTTCAAGGAAATGACGTTTGACTCATATGAATGCCCTATGAGTAAGCCACATTTGTTTTTTGAGCCAAGTAATTGCAATTTTTTTAGCATCACCACAGAAAACAGTTAAGAGAAAAATCTCTCCTGAACAATACATCTTCAACCCGTGAAGTGTATATATTCCATAATAACCAAACTATCTTTAAATTAAAATACACAGCAAAAGTTAAGAAATACATTTTCAGTCTTAATTATTAATCATATCAGTAGTAATTTCCCCATTGTGGTTTCTAAAGAAATTTCACAGTTCTCAACCAGTAATCTCGCTGTCAGTAGATTGGGTAATGGTGTTCTGGAAATTAAAACACATAAAGCAAACTCTGATTATAACAGACAATAGACTTTGCATTCTCATTCCAGGTTCCGGCGTCCAGTAAGTGTTTCTGACATGCTAAAAATTTCTGTCAGTCAGAAATTCAGGACCTCAAGTCAGGAGTTCATAGAGCCTGTTAATATGAAATATAATATGATCGAGAACATAGGAAGGGTCCTGCTGGATCCATCTGGTCAAGGGTCCATCTGGTCAATTATCATTTTATCAACAATCAGAGCCAGATGCCTCCAGGAAATCTTCACCAGGGCATAAAGGCAACAGTCTGCCCCTGCTGTGCATCTCCAGCCTCTGGCATTCAGAAACAAGGAGGTTCCATTAAACTATCATGGTTAATAGCAGTTGACAGATCCATCTTCCAAGAAATTGTCTATATTTTAAAACTGTCTAAATTTTAAAGCTTAATTTTTAAATATAAATAAAAATATGTTTTAAATTTATATTTTAAAGCTACTGACCAATACTACTTCATATGGCAGAAAATTCCATAAGGTTTTGTATTTCATTTATTCTGCCCTGAACAAATTCTTTGGATGACAGTGATAGAGTGAGAGAAAAATGTGCCCACGTGCTCCAAATTTCTATGATGTTCTCAATTGGTTGTCTGTTTTTTTTCTGTACACAAAAGCCAAAATGCTTTATTCTTTCCTTGTAGCAAGGCATTCTAAGCCAATGAACATTTTAGTTGCTCCTCTCTGTATGCTTTCCATTGCTGTTATATCCTCTGAGATGGTGTGACTGGAACGATAAGCAGGGGATTGGACTAGATGGCCTGTATGGCCCCTTCCAACTCTATGATTCTAAAATATTCCTAATATAGAAGCATTGTGATAGTAGAGGAATTACTTCGGCGAGCACAGCAAGCCCCAAAAGCAATTTTGAAGAAAACTCCATGGAACTCTCCCTAGAGTTCCATGGGGCTACGCCTCCCTTTGTGCAGATGTAACTCAGCACATACAAAAGGGGGCATTCTCGGGCCAAAAGGGCTTCACCGAGAATCCCCCCTTTGACGCCAGCGCAAGCCCCGGCACCAGGAAAAGGCTGCTGCTGAGGCTGCCCCAGCGCCTGAGTATGACGTTGCTGTGCAGCTCCCCAGAGCCAGCGTAAGTGCCCCTGAGCCAGCCTTTGTGCCACTAGCACAAGTGGCGCTAATGCCAGTGCAGAGTAGGGCTGTCAATTCGGTTCATTCCAAACCAAAAAACAGCCGAATTTCCCCCAATTCGGCGGTTTTCAGTTCAGATGGAACTGATTTAAAAAAAAAAAAAAAAAGGCGGGGAAACAACAAGCCGAATTGGGTGAGTTCGGGGCGCGCCAAATAAATTCGGCAAATTCGGGGGCTCAGAATCAGCAACATAACCAACAGTTAGTAAGCAGCATTCTCCTGTGGCCAGTGGTGGCCAAGCTGGGTTTTTTTTACTATAGATAGTTGATGAGGTCAGAGCTTGCTGTGACCACCCAGGAAAGCACTCTTGGGATCATGCAAGATGTGAATGTTCAGTGGTGGTAAAATTGGTGAATTCAGCTCTTGGAATTAGTAGGAGGGAGACTAACCGCTCAATCCTAATGTGGAGGGGCAAAAAGAGATAGGAGCTGGCATTGATGGTCTCACTGCTCACCCCAATAATATTCCCGATAATATATGAATAAGCTAAGTAAAATCCTAACACAGATTTCTTGTGGACTTCAGTTTTTCCCCCTTCATTGCAGAAACATTCTTACTCTTTGCTTCCTGTTCCTCAACACATACAGATCTGTAAGACTTGTCCTGTTCTGTCACAGCTTCCAAATTTACTTAAGTACCTTTGCAGAGGGAATTTTTCAAAAAAAGGTTTTGGGGAAGTCCAAAGATATAATTCATACTAGATCATCCCTAATTGCTGACACTCTTAAAGAAAGAACTTCCCACAGCTACACTGATCCTCTGATAAGAACACTGATGTTAGTAGCAAGATGAATTTTTTATTTAAAAATTTGGGGATTCCACACACACACACACACACACACACACACACACAATACATAAAATGTGGAATTCTCAATTTTTTAAATAAATATAAATATTTAAACACACACACACACATATTCCTTCTCTTCAAAGACCTACTCAAGATGGCTCACAAAATAAAACAAGATAAAATCATGAAAATCACACATTTATTTTTTATGCTCTTAGCAATTGGTTTATCCCACCTTTCCTTGCTTAGCTTGCCAGACTCCGTGCTTTATTTTTATTTCCCTCAGTTGGGCATACCTATTTAAAGGAAGCCTTGTTGCCTTCTAAGGTTTTCTTGACATTATTTCCTATGGTTTCTGTGACATCACAAGCGAGCATTCTCTTGGACTTGTCTGGATGGCCTACATTTTCTTTGAGTCTGTAATCATAGCATCCAGAAGAGATTTGACCTTCCTTATTTTCCCCTTCAGCATCCTTTTAACTAACCTCCTGATTTTTGAGAAAAGCTACTTTCTCATTACATATAACTGCTGGAATTTCAAGAACAAACATTCTAATCAATGTACATTTTGAACTTGATACTGCTGTACTGTTCCTGAGCAGTTCAGTGATGCTTATATCTCACGTCACATCCAGGGCACCGCTCAAAGGTCACTACGTCTCTCATTGACTTTGTAACTGAGGCACAATCATTAATTACATCTAGAAATGTTGTCTTTGTCTGAACGTACTTTTCTCCAGTCAGGATACAGACAGCTGAATTAACTCTTTATCACACCATTTTCTCTTTTGGCTGATCTTTTTCACCAACATTAGAGCTTTGGTCAGGGCACAACCACATGTCCCCAGTATCACATTACTTTTTGGCATACTTGGTCTGGAGACCAAGTCCTATGAGGAAAGGTTGAAGGAGCTGGGTATGTTTAGCCTGAAAAGGAGAAGACTGAGAGGGGATATGATAACCATCTTCAAGTACTTGAAGGGCTGTCATGTAGAGGATGGTGCCGAGTTGTTTTCTGTTGCCCAAGAAGGTCAGACCAGAACCAACGGGTTGAAATTAAATCAGAAAAGTTTCCATCTCATTAGGAAGAATTTTCTAACAGTTAGAGTGGTTCCTCAGTGGAACAGGCTTCTTCGGGAGGTGGTAAGCTCTCCTTCCCTGGAAGTTTTTAAGCAGAAGCTAGATGGCCATCTTTCAGCAATGCTGATTCTATGAACTTAGGCAGTTCATGAGAGGGAGGGCATCTTCGCCATCTTCTGGGCACTGGGGGTGTGTCGGGAGGTAGTTGTGAATTTCCTGCATTGTGCAGGGGGTTGGACTAGATGACCCTGGTGATACCTTCCAACTCTATGATTCAATGATTCCACTGTAGTCCTGTAAACACTCTTCTGGGAGTAAGCCCCATTAAATAAAGTGATACCACTTCTCACATTACCTTATTAGCATATGCTGTCATCGGAACTTTCTGCTCCAGATATGAAACTGCCTTATACAGGATTAGATCATTGGTCCATAAAGCCCAGTATTGTCTACTCTAACTGACAGCAGCTCTCTGTCATTTCTGGCAGAGAACCTTCGCAATGTGGCAGTGTGAGATTCTGGAAACTGGGACCCTGTACATGGAAAGCTATGAGCTACGGTTGCCAAGTGCCTGGTGGTGGCAGGTAAAATCCCGCCAATCCACCGGGCTGTCCACCGACACCTGAGGGCCGGCAGGCAACGCGTGAATGTGCGCCCACGCAACGCGTCCATGTCCCTTTCGGTTTTACCTGGAAGTGACGTAGACACTCTAGCAGCCTCCGCCAAAACTCTATGGAAACCATAGAGTTTCAGCAGAGAATGATAGAGCGCCCACATCACTTCCGAATAAAACTGGAAGTGATGTTGGTGCGTTGCGCCACGTGCGCACGCACATCATGCCAGGCACATGGGTGCATTGTGCCAGGTGCACGCGTGCATCGCGCTCCAAAGAAAAGCTCCTACTGGTGGGTCTGCAAGACCTGGTAAGCCTACTATGAGCATTACCCATGAACGTAACAAACCGATATACGTTTTGAACCATCCTCCCCAACAAGTAAACTGAAGTTTAGTCATTGAAGAGGCTGTTCAATTAACATCTCTGTAACATTGCATTAAAGAGCTTTTTAGTCAGTGGAAAAATTTCATGCTAAAGGTGGAGTATGTCTTCTGCATAGCTTTTTAATACAATAATATGACATCTTTGCATCCACCGAAGTGAAGCCGAGCTGTACTCTACAGAAGTGAGTTTTCTTTTATTAGAAAAACAGAACTTTTGTTAAAGGGTACAGCCCTCAGGCACGCTTGTCGAATTATGGTAGCTAAGAAAAAAAGAATGACAGTACTAGCCATTTACTATTGTTACTTGACTCAACCTACCAGGAAATACTGCTGGGCTACATGCTGGAATGATCAGGAACTGCCCGAAAGCAGAGATTTGCACAGGTCCTGTTCATTTTACTAGGGCTTGCATAGAACTTTGCTGTGGATTATGTGTCCATTGCTTGCAGCACTTTGATCCTTTACAGGTGATCAGAATGTAGCTCCTCTTCTTCTACTTCAGGGAGCATCATGCAACACATGCAACACACAACACACACACGCGTTTGTTGGCATACCCAAAGGAAGAACATACATTAGGATAAATCCAAGTGCAAATAAATAAAATTGGATAAAACCATCCCAAATCAGCCATTCAGGAAAGCTTCACACCATTCACAATAGCTGGTTGCTAACTATAAGAACCTTGCAACTGATTCAATTACTTTGGAGGTTTTGTGTGGTCATAAGATAGGGTGTCATGCTTTTGCTCTGGATATAACTGCTGCTCTTTTGCAGTTTGGCAGTAATCATCCTAGAGGAATAATGTTGGTTTCCCCTTGTAAAGTACAAAAAACAGCTTTTTAAAAGATATTTCTACCCAACCGGGGGGGGGGGGTTTATAAAACCACAAATAGTAGCATTCTCTGGAAATATATGGAGAAGCTACAAGGAAAGGGCTGAGAAGAGGGAGAAGACAGAGAAAGGGTAGACAGGAGAGGAGACACTCATGAGCTAGGATCTGGGAGACATGAAAAAGGCGAAATTCCACACATTAATTTGAAATTACAGGCCCAGATCACAGGAGCAGTGATTGTAACAGTGTACAACATGATCCACAATATCAGATGGGAATGCAGTGCACAGGACAACGCTGCGAGCTTCAACCATACCCACGGATGGTCCATCATTCAATGCCTAGACAACTATGTACCAAAAATGCTAATGCTGTTCAGCCTGACTTGTTTAATGCTGATGGTGTCCAGGTAGCTCTGGGGATGATTCTTAACTACTAAAAGCATGTGGTTAACATTAAAGGAAGACACAAGTATACACCTATATCATCTTGGACAGAGTTTTCTGTCTTTGCAGGATAGGGAAATTCTGACTAACAGTGGTTGCATCTCACACAACAGAGGCAGGGAGACTGAATTCTGTTAGACTTCTTATACTGATTTCATATTTCTTTCAAAAAAAGGGGGGGTATTGTCGATTCCTGAGGAACGCCACTGTCAGTTGTAATAGGTAGAAAGGGGCTGCACTGATCACAGCTCTGACAGCGTATGAGACAGTTTGTATATCACAATACATGTGACAAGTGGGTGACATGTTCATTCTTGCATTGTCAAGTTAAATCAATTTCCCTCAAAATTAATGGAACATTGTAATATTGAGGGCACATCAAAGTTGCAATGACACGGTTAATTTACCTTTTTGCTAGTACTCTAAAGAAATGTATGCCTGGCCTCCTTGTTCCTTCTACTGATTCATACAAAAGATCATACTAGGCTCATGGTACTTTTATTTTGAAAACAGTCATTTATTGAAGTTTTCCATTACCCTGAAGAATTTTACTTCCTTCAAACTGTGTATTTGTGACCTAACAGGCTTGAGTAAGCAGCAAAACTTGGAAGGGTGTCGCGTTCATGATGGGCGGAAATGATCAGATGGTGTGCTTGGCTCAGCTTGGGACGAACCAAATGTTGGATAGACTTGCCCTAGACAAGTGTCTACATAGGGAGATTCCTGAATGTAAAATGGTTCTGGCTATTTTCAACAACAGCCAAGAGCCCATCAATTTGGAAAGGTAGGGGAGGTCAATTTCCAGCCATTTCTCCAACTCCACTCTCTGCTTCTCTTCCTTGCCACCAAGATTATTACCTTGGGTACAATATGAGGTAGAGGCTGATCTGCTTTTCCAAATTTTGCCTTGCCTCGTCATTTGACCTTTGGTTCTGCTGATTTTTCTTGTTATTTTTGGCTGTTTAATTTTGTTTTAAAATTATGCTTATTCTTTAGTCCATTCCTTCAGTCTAGAGAAAGTCCCCATATTATACAACTTCCCCCAACCCTCTTCCAATTCTGTGTCTCCTTTCTTCTTAACTCTTCGACAGCAAGGACTCCCCTCAGTTTGGTTCTCCCTCTCTTCAAAGTCTATCAGCCCTTAGGGTTGCCAGCTCAGGGTTGGGAAATACCTGGAGATTTTTGGGGTGGAGCCTAAAAAGAGTGGGATTTGGGGAGGGGAGGGATTTCAATGCCATAGAGTCCAATTGTCAAAGCTGCCATTTTCTCCAGGTGAGCTGGTCTCTATTGGCTGGAGATCAGTTGTAATAGCAGGAGATCTCTAGCTAGTACTTGGAGGTTGGCAACCCTAGTCATCCCCCTGTTACTAATCCCTGCACTGACTTTTTCACCCCATCTCTGTCTTTCTCTGTCCTCGTCTCCCTGCCAGTTCCTCCACCTCCTTTGCCTGCTTCTCACTTTGTTCTTCTTTCAGTTCCTAATAGCTTCAGCTCCCAAATCTTACATTAAAAAAATGTCTTTGTAGGGGTGCTGATGCTTGTGTTATAAAATTAAACACTATCACAGCTTTGGCCTGAAAACATTTCCTTTAATTCCATTTGATTGGTGAGGTAAAGCACCATGCATATGCTGTAAGACACTAGAACTCATGTTTCAAAGGCCTGTGACTTGGCATTAAAAACAAGTCTGGGAGCTGAGCCCTAGATGGATTGTATCTTCAGTGATAATCAAATGTCCCTATGTGGTTAGGAAGGCGAGGCCTCCTCTCTCTACATCTAGCACCAAAGCTCGAGTGCTTTGAAAAGTTGTGCCTTTTTGCACTACTTCTGTTGCCTACCCGGTGGCGGACCTACATTTTTGGGACCCTGAAGCCTGAACTGTTATGGGGGCCCCTTCGCAACCTGCAACAACAGGGTAACATCTAACAAGGTCCAAAGGGCCTTGCTGCCCTAGCAAGGACCTCAAGGCCCAACTGGCAGAGAACAGGGTGGTGGGGTGGAGTCCTTGAACATGGGCCATACACTGAGCCTCTTCCCACCAGAAACAAGGTCTGGGTAACTGCTGTTGTCTTCTTCAGTGGGGTTGTTCTACAGCAGATGTACTGGTTCATTCTCTAATAGAGAGGTAGAAGGTCATCAGAGGGGGCTCGTTAGGATAAAGAGGTGGAAATCTGATTTTTGGTGTTAAAATGCACAAGCGAGCGCAGCCTGAATTGAGAATTCAGATGTCTTTTTATGGTTTCGATTGGGTCTAGCCTAAGGACTGAGCTATAGAACTATTAAGCCATGCACCAGCGAAGGATCTGAGGATCCAGCTGCCAAAATGTAGGCTATGAATAGATTCTTGTAAACTCAGCGAGCCCATACAGCTGGGGGTTCGGGTCGCTGCAAGCCCCTGAGAAAATGTTGAAATTTGACCAATTACAGAGACATTTTGAGACCATATGAAATGGGTATTACAGCATATTCTAAGGTCAGTACTAAGCACAACACCTCATTGGTTTATGATTCTATCACTATTGTAGCCTTATTTTAATAACAAACTTTTAAAAACTCCATCAATTTGGTTGAAAAATTCGCTCATTAAAAATAAAAGTTGCTTCAGGGCCCCTCTGGGATTAGGGGCCCTGAAGCTTAAGATTCATTAGTTTCATAGTAGATCCACCGTTCTGCCTACCTGAAGTATGAAATAAGAATGCCACACATTTCACAACAAACTTGTTCAGCAGTTGAACTTGCCCTGTTCAACACTCACAATGAGGCAGTGAGCCAATTAGAGATACGTTCAGCTTGCATGGAGCAACTGGAACAGCTGCCTTTTTTTTTGCAGCTGTTTGTTGGTGAGAAAACAACTCATAGCTCATTGGGGACTCAGCTGGGAACTGGATTTTGATTTCTCCTCCTCCGAAAAATCAATATTCACTGAAGTTAAAGATCAGAAGTGATTGGCTTCTGGTTTTTTTTATTACAAAAGAGAGAGAGAAATAGATAATTTTCTCTAACGGGAAGGGACAGAAGCAACACTTTTGATCTATTACAAATGGGAGAGGAAAAAGAGATCGCTTCTCTCCTTTCGTCTGTAGCCCAAGTGATCCACCCCTTTTCTCTGCAGCCCAAGCTGACAACTTGGGGTGGGGAAAGAGAAACAGTCTGCTTCTTTCTCCCCAGCCTGAACTGTGAGCGTTGACTGCACAGAACAAATCAAACTGAACGTAGTGTGGCTCCTCCTTAGGATCCCAAGTGTTTAAGGGAGCAATCCTAAGTGAATTGTGTCAGAATTAAGTCACATTTTATTCAATAGGGACTACTTCCAGAAAACTGTTCTTAGGATTGCAGCCTAAGGCCATTTATGCATGGAATCCTTTGCCTTGGTTTTGCTGCTCTCTAGATGCACGTTTTCCCCATCTAAATTCTCAAAACTCTTCATGGGGGCTTATTTTTGAGTTTTGAGAATTCAAAAGGGGAAAATGTCCATCTATTGAGCTGTAAATCCAAGGCAAAACTGCCCGTGCATAAATGGCTTAAGACTACAATATGAAGCATACCTGGAAGCTCTAAAATGAATGGGCTAATCCTAAGTAAACTTTGTTAAGACTGGGCTGTACAGATGGAATTCTATGCCTACTTTCTTGGCTGTAAGTCAGGGTTTTGCTCTTAAGGAGGTATATACAGAATTGTGCCTAAATCGGCCATTAGGAGGACAGACCATTTTCATTCCAAAAAAGGTAAAGGTAAAGGTCCCCTGTGCAAGCACCGGGTCATTCCTGACCCATGGGGTCACGTCACATCCCAACGTTTACTAGGCAGACTTTGTTCACGGGGTGGTTTGCCAGTGCCTTCCCCAGTCATCTTCCCTTTACCCCCAGCAAGCTGGGTACTCATTTCACCGACCTCGGAAGGATGGAAGGCTGAGTCAACCTTGAGCCAGCTTCCTGAAACCGACTTCTGTCAGGATTGAACTCAGGTCGTGAGTAGAGCTTTTGACTGCAGTACTGCAGCTTACCACTCTGCTCCACTGGGCTCCTTTCATTCTAAACCGAAGCTAAATTGTGCCAGCTATGAGCTAATGTTGGGAACTACCCTGCTCCCTCCCCCCAATATTTGTAACTTGGAGTTCTCCATTGAAGAGCAGATATAAAGTCAACTACTGGTGGAACAGCAAAAACACAGTCAGTAGAATATAGCCACCTACTGTATCTCTTTTGAACATGCTTTAATGCACTTGCAGAGAAGAAAGGCTGAAAGACCAATAATTTCTTGTTTGTTTGTTTATTAGATTTATACCCTGCCCTTTCCTGACTACAGTCAGGCTCAGGGCAGCTACCAGCAGAAAACAATTCAATATAAATACATTTTATAACACTAAAAACCTTATACATGTTAAAATTCAAAAAGGCACCCTAATAATAATAATCAACAATGAGGGCTAATCAAATGGGGAGGGATGGAGACAAAGTGAACAACCAACAAACCAGCTAATACATAAGGAGGAATAAATAAACATAAAGGTAAGGGTAGGGAGGTCAGCTGTGATGTAACTGTTGCTGCCTCAACCATAGGCCTGGTGGAATAGCTCCTGGCACAGTCAAGGTAGTGTAACAAACTCATTGCATGGTTCCTTCTCAGTTTTACTTGCCAGTAGCGCACAAAAAATGGTAGAATTTATATAATAAGCATATAAATTCGATCTGCACAGTATGCAAATTAGACTGCCTGGATTTAGGGAAGTAGCCTTGGATATTGCAACTGATAAGAGAAAAGAAGGGCATGCTCTGAGTGATGAAGGGGCTACACCTGTCCCTGGTTATCCCAGTGGATTGGATGTAACCAGCTTTTCTACTAGTGAAAGGAAGAAGGGGTTCCCACTTAGTACCCAAAAACATTTCAATCAAACTAAATTGGTTTTCAGTTCACACATCTCTGTGGCTTCACACATTTCTATTATAGTAGGTAGAACCACCAATGTACATGGCGTGCATAGAGAATTGCAAGTTTTTAAAAGCACAATCACAAAGGTCTTCACTCTGAAGAGCTAACAGTCTGATTGTTGAGTGTGCTAAAAATGAAAAAGGTGAGTTAGGAGGGAAGGAACAAGAACAGAAAAGGCTGCATATAAGCAAATGCAGTTATACATACTTGGACTTAATTGCAGTTGGGATGAAGACTCAGGGGTTAAACGCAATGCTTCACAGAAGTGAGCTTTGAATTAAAACACAATTCTTTGATTGCAGTTATATGAGTCATATAATTTAGTTATTACCTAAAGCACAATGGTGATTGCTATGTTTAACTATACCTTTAAATAACTTAAACTACTGATATGTATGATTTTCATGGTGGTCTGATTTAAAAAAAAATATTACAAAACTAAAAAAAACCTTTTATCCTAAAACTAAAATAACTTAACTCACGTTACACTGAAGTTAAGAGGTATACAGGTCAGATACTACCTGCAGAAAGCATAGTTGCTTTTATGAGATCTCACAAAATGAATTTCCTTCTCTAGAAACAGTAATCTATGTAAACAGGAAGCTGCTAAAGAAGAAAACCACACACAGAACACCCAAGGACAAATACAGGGTACAAATAAAAAGCAAAAGACTCTGATCGGTACAGAACATTGTCAATCAACATGCAACGAAATCAATCTAAACATCACATGGTCAGCGTGTCCAACAATTCTCAGCTAACGTAGGCAGATCAAAAATATGGATGGCCAAGTACATCAAAATAAATCAATAAAGTGAATAGGGGGGAATAAATGTGGTGTTTGCTATTTTATTTCTGCTTCTGATTGAAAATGTTTTCAACTATTACTGTAAGCCACCTTGAACCGCAAGGAAAAGTGGGGTATAAATGTTCTAATAAATAGATATATCAAGAAGGTCTGGGGGTATTTTTTGTCAAAGGTTGAGTTTGAAGGCATTTATCCCCATTATGATTGTTAAATGAACTTGTCCTGTTTGTGACTACGCTGTAAACACAGGAATGGTCTGTCCAAGGATAGTAAAATGCTATTTGGATCCCTATTGGAAGAAAAGCAGGATATAATTGTTCAATAAATAAATTAAAGCACATGACTGCTTCAGAGGACGACACAGATACGTTATTCTTAGATTCCACTCAACATATTTTTTCATGTAAGTCCTTCCCAAGCTGTACTTTAGCTACAATAAACTTTCTCTGTGAATTCAAAATATGACTTTGTAAATGTATCTATACTTCTTCAGCTTGTAATGCTGACACCATCATGAGACGACAAGAGTCACTGGAAAAGACAATCATGCTAGGAAAAGTTGAGCAGGAAAAGAGGAAGACCCAACAAGAGATGGGCTGACTCAATAAAGGAAGCCACAGCCTTCAATTTGCAAGATCTGAGCAAGGCTGTCAAAGATAGGACATTTTGGAGGACTTTCATTCATAGGGTCGCCATGAGTCGGAAGCGACTTGATGGCACTTAACACACAATGCTGACACAAAGATTTGTTGTGTTAATCAGGGCCCCAAGGAATCCCAAGGCACTCAACAAGCTATCTGATAGCTCCGTTTGCTCCAAGAAGGAGCTATTTTCTATGCATGTCTCTTGATAAACACAGAAGCTCTGTGTATGCTGAAGTGCACTTAGGGACTGGATCTCGGTGGCAATCTTTAACATGAGACCTGACTGGTGCATTCACGTCTTGAAGATGCATACTAATGAAAATGGATTAGGTTATAACAATCTGGGTAGTACCACTATCGTGAAGTGAAGCAGAAAAGCACCCATATGTGCAACATAGTGAATAATTGTATTGAACAAACCAATGAATAGCTAGCTGTGGTCAGGAACAATTATGGGGCATCAGTATCCTAAAGCTCTGGAGAAGATAAATGGAATCAAAACAGGAACCACAGTGCAGAGGGGAGCAACATACAGATCTTCATTAGTTCCTACCATCAAACAAGTCATGAAGCTGCCTTCAAAGCAACCCTCAGAATGACGCATTGTCCAGTTGAGATGGCTGAGAACATACTACAGGATGAAGAGAATCAAGAAATTCATTCAAAAATAGGCAATACTTTAGATAATTTTTCTTTATAATAGAAATCTGAAGAGCCACTTAAGCATATTGGTGGTTAAATCAATAGTAAATCCAAACCTATAATAAGTCTAAAACCTTTAAGATGAGACAGGAAATGTGATAGCTCAGGAGGCAAGGAAAGGCAAAATCACATAAAACTCATTCTTGCACCTGAACACAACTTTTTTTTAAAAAAAGAGATAAATAAAAGTGTCCCGTTCATATGCCTACTATGAATGATGCTCAATGTGATTACCCAAAAACGGAGACTGGAAATTTACTGAACTGGCCCGCAAACATTGTAGTGATGAACTATTTCTCAGACCAGTACTCATGAAACTCGCCATGCCACAATTGCCCTTTGAGTTACTCACTGGGAGACAATATTCCTCCTAGTGCTCTTCCGTAAATTTTCATTTCATCAGCCTTCACTACAACTTCCCAAACACCACTTAGCGCTTCTTGCCACAACACAGAAATGAAAGGCAACAAACTGCTGTACTAGATAGACCTTGATATGATCTGTCAAAGCAGTTTTATTTTCTTATAAATCAAAGTAATGCCAATTTGTGTGGCTAACGTTTCTTTAAGGGAGGAACTAGGTTTACAATTTCTGGAAGCACAGCCATGGGTAAGGGCCTTCGGGCTTTGGCTTGGAATACTATTTGCCACAGAAGCTAATGGGTACCTCTATCTATTAACATCTGACTCCTATGCTACCCCATGGAGGAAATCAAGGGAGATTAGACTCCAACTGCTGGGTTTTAAAAGTAGTGATTTGGAGATATTGGAAAGATCAGCAGTGTGCTCTGCAGTGAATAAATGTCTGTATAACTTGGACTTTATCATTACCACAAAGAAGAATAAAAGTTGATTTTATACCTCATTTTTTCTCTACCTTTAAGGAGTCTTAAGTGGCTTACAATCGCCTTCCCTTCCCCTCCTCACAACAAACACCTTATGAGGTAGGTGAGGTTGAGAGAGAACTGTGACTAGCCCAAGGTCACCCAGTAGGCTTCATGCATAGGAGTGGGGAAACCAACCTGGTTCACCAGATTAGAGTTTGCTCTCTGCTGCTCATGTGGAGGAGCAGGGAATCAAACCCAGTCTTCCAGATTAGAGTACACTGCTCTTAAGCACTATGCCACACTGGTAGGGTATGCCCCCCTTTATACTTAGGATTGTCTTAACCAAAGGCACCATATTTGAAAATTTTAACTGTTTCTCAATATAGATCTTTTAAACTTGCAAAATTAAACTCTATCCCCTCTCAAGTAATGCAAGATCGAATGTAAAGGACTGCGTATTCTGACAGAACCATTTTTAGCTAATTTCCCCTGCTCTGGGTCCAGTTTGGGTTATTTATTTATTATTTAAACTTACTACCCACTTCTGGACAAATCAAAACTTTGGAGCGTAGCTTAATGGAATGTGCTACCTTTTGCAGTATTCAGGATATATAGATTACTCCTCTTTGGTGCGATTTGTGCGATAACAAGGGGCTGTCAACATCAGATAAGTTTAAGAAACTCTTGGCAAAAACAACAACATTGGCTGTAGCCATTTTTTGTGTTCATGTAATAAAATTCACAGGACCTCATGCATGGTAACTGGTTGGCTATTTAAATTATCTATTTTATTATTATTATTATTGTATCAAGTGTGACACTGCTCAAGGCCATGTAGGCGAAATGAGCAGTATCATTAAATAAAGTAATAAAGGAAAGCAGGAGGGGAAGGGGAAGAGGCAATTCATCAGTTGTTAAATCCTCCTTGGGCTGGATGTCAACTCCTATTCTAGTGTTTTTTTCCTGCTGTTACTATCCTGCCAGCAGGCATAGAACTATTATTTGCAGGAGTCCCCTTCTAAAAGTTGTGTCCTGCTATGGTGGTCCTTTCAGCTGCTGCTGGTGTATTTTCAGTGGTGGCCCCCAGGTAGAAAATTTAGGCACCAAGTGTGGGTTTGGGGGTGGGCAAACAGGCTTTGAACATAAATAAATTAAAAAAGTATACTCTCTAACCATGCTGAAGAGCTTCAAAGAAACACAAAGGTGAACCTTCATTAAGAATCTACAAAGATACTTAGCAGAAAGTTTGTTACATTCCTCAGCACTCTATCCCAATCCACTGAATGGAACTAGGCAGACTTGAACACTTTTTACAGAGGCCAAAACAGTGCTGTAACTCTGCCATCCCACACCAAAAGCTACTGTGGTTTCCTCTCGTTTCTACTTCTTTGGTGGAGGGAAAAACCTTCAGTTAGGCTGATTCTTTCCTGTCTCACTGTCCTACTTTCATATTGTATCACATAAAAGCAATTTTGCATGCACTTAAATGTGGTCACACATAGCGTTTCCATTACCCACGTTATACACTTAAAATTTAAACAGAAGATGGTTTCTATATTTTATCATACCTCTTGAATGATTTATTCATGTCTCATTTATGAATGCTCCATTTAATAGCACAATATAAATAAATCACTATAAGACAATGCATTCCAAAGGGACTTCAAATGAAGAATTTTGGTCTTGTATTTTCAAATTCTCCCACTCTTTTTTCAAAAATAATTTGATGATACAGCCTTTTTTGAACAGATTGTAAGTACCTATTATTCATTCTTCATGGGGGGGATGTCCTCAACCCTGCTCAGAGATTATTTTCATAAGAACTGGTTGGGGGAGAGGTGACTTACCTTCAGGAAGTTAATAGAAAAAAATATCATGATAAAATCTATGTAAAAAATAAAAGAAGGAAATTAATATGAGATCCTGTGTGACTGATCATCAGAGTACAACCACATGAGGGGGCAACTCCAGTTGAATCCAAATGGAACTGGAGAGTGGATCTATCCTATGAGGCAGATTAGTGAATCAGACTCAGTTAGACTAAGGAATCATACTTGTGAATAGGAAGGGTTGAATGACTTGTAGGGGGTGGGGGCTTCATGATGAGCACTGAGGGTAACCCTAAACATCCTGGGCTGAAATTCTGTCAACTGGTAACAATGCTAGTGCTGTAATTGCCTTCCAGAATAAGCAAGTTTCTAAGTGAAACAAAAGACAAGCTAAGCAGTTGTTTAAGAGGTGGGGGCCATGGGCATGGACCTGCAGCTTGATGTTGCAATATGACATCTACCACAACTACTCTGTAAAGACCAGAAGGTATATGGCTAATCCAGGCATAATCTTTTGTGCCTGGGACCTTGATGTGATGCTTCTGGGGACTGGTTCTTCAGTGCAGTGCACAGAGTCAGCTAGGCTAGCATACCTTACTGGAACCAGTCAAGCACTCCTCCTTAGATGCTGTCCTGCAGCAGAGGGTGAAATACTAACAGGTGTGGTCAAGGTCTATGGGGAATAAAAAATATCTTCAGAAGTCAGAGGAAGTCCAGAATACTTGGATGTATATGTCATAAACTAGTAGGTGTACAGCATGTTTAGTATCTGACAATTCCATATCAATAAACCATTCAGAGCAACATAAGTTCATAATGGTTTCTCAAGATCACTGTTTCCATACCATCTCAGGAACAGACTTTATTCTTCAGTGCACTCCAAGAGGGAAACAGCATTCAATCCTTGAGGACTGGATTACATTCTGAGGAAGAACTAAAATAGCAAATGTACAGCTTACCTAAACGATGACAAGTGAGGTGCATGTTAACCAAGCAGATTTCTTCCTCTCTCCCTGTCCTACTGCCCATATCTGAAAGGTGTAAACACCAAGTAGGCAGAAAAAAAATTAAGTATATGACGAATGCAATGAAATTAAATAAACATGGGAAATGTATGGTTTAATATGGGTCAGTTTCCTGAATCTGTGGAATGTTCTCCTTTTCAGAATGGCATGGAAGGGCCATTGCTGGCACAATGAGAAAGTTGCAGTCTATTTTACAAAATTATGAAAAGAAAAAGAAAAAAAACTGGACCAGCAATTTTCAGCCACTGGATTGTATACCAGAATCTAATTTGTGTCCAGTCTCAACCAGCTTCCTTCTTTAAATGCTCTGCCAGGCCCAAACCCTGTTTTTTCTCAGTTCTCCAAAATCACCCTTCTCCAATAGTAGGTAAACAAAATAAGGAAACAAAGTAAAACAAAATAGGGGAGGGGCTGTGGTAGAGCATCTTCTTGGCATGCAGAAGGTCCCAGGTTCCATCCCCAGCATCTCCAGTTAAAGGGACTAGGCAGGTAGGTGATGTGAAGGCCTGAGACCCTGGAGAGCCACTGCCGGTCTGAGTAGACAATACTGACTTTGATGGACTAAGGGTCTGATTCAGTATAAGGCAGCTTCATGTGTTCATGTGTTCAAAACTTCTTCAGGATAGTGGATGATGGCAAAGCCAGATTCATCCTCTCTGGCAACACAAATAGAACAGATGTAGCCTTTATATAAAAAGGGCCTTTCTATAAAACGATTCTTCCCTACCACAGGTTCAGGAATACTTTAAAAACAGCACAAGGCAAATATTTCGAAGTTGTTACACAGGAAATAATCCTATACTTCAGAACATAGATAACTATAGATTTAGGGGCAATTATAAGGGAATATTTCAGAAATGAAAATAATATAGTATTAGCTGGAGAACTGCAGCTAACCTGCAAATTGAAATGGACAGTTTTAATAGAGAGACCAGAGGCAAAACCAAAATTGATGCAACAAGTAGAATATGTGTAGACAATTTATAAATTTAAACCATACAGATCAAAACTCATTAAAATAATAAGGAAAATATAGGGATTCTAGAATTCATTTAACTCATCTTCTCCTACAAAATATAAGACAGTGATGTAATGCTATTTCTGTAGTCAGGGAACATTCTCTGTGCATGTTATTTAACCTAAAAATCAGAGCAGAAATGTCAGTCTTTTTTTTTAAAGCTATTATATGAGCTGTAATTAATGCACACAGCACTGATTAAGAATTGGACAGATTTTTTTTTACACTGGTTAATACCCATGTGTGACCAAATCAAATATTCATGTATTAAAGGATCCCGACCCTCCAACAGTTACACTATTCATAAAGAGGGTGGGGGAGACGACATTGAACAAAGCTGCTAACAAACAAATACTAAAGCCCACACAGACAATCAGTGAGGGAAAGTGGAATGGTTTACAAAGAAACTGTGAAAAACTGTGAAAAATTAAAACTGTGCACATGGTCTCATGCATCAAATCTCGAAAGTAATATATTGCATTGCCCCTATATGTGTGTGCCTGAGATACACACTTCTTATGGCCAGCTTCTTGAGGTTTGTGACTGAACTTTCAATCCAGGAACACCAGTAGTTGATTAATTTAATGTAAAGTGATGCATACCTATTCTCTCCAGGATCAGAGGAGCATGCCTATTATCTTGGGTGCTGTGGAACACAGGCAGGATGGTGCTGCTGCACTCGTCTTATTTGGGGGCTTCCTAGAGGCACCTGGTTGGCCACTGTGTGAACAGACTGCTGAACTTGATGGGCCTTGGTCTGATCCAGCAGGGCTTTTCTTATGTTCTTAAAGTGTGTAGCTATTATGTAAAGTGTTGTCCTTTTCATGATTCTGTCACACAAAAAAGGCAGAACCATATAAAGAACTTGAAAACATACTGAATGTGCAAAATTGTTGGACTCATATACAAACAGTTTGCTCTTTCTTCTTTTCAAGATTACATAACAATCTCTCCACAAAGCAACGTCCTTTGCCATCTCTCTTCCAGCTTTCTTTTTCCTATATTTGCTGCAGGTATGTAAGCTAGTAAGTAAGAAAGCACACACACACAAAAAAAAACATAATGGAAAACCTGTTGTAAAGACATAGTGAATAATTCCATTCTCGTGTCAAAATGCTGCTTTTTTGACAGATACCAGACTGATTCATGAATAGTAATGAATCAGACATCTGTCCACAACAGCAAAGGCTGAAACATCACTATTTTGCATATGGGGATCATAAACATATGGGGAGCTCATTCCTCAATCCCAGACACTGATGCAGTAATAAGTCAGTGCTGATACTAGAGCAAAATCAACAACTGCCCTCTTGGTTGTGGCCCCCACCTTATGGAATGGCCTGCCTGATGAAGTTAGAAGGCTTTCTGCAAACTATGCAAAACAGAGTTGTTCAAGAGGGCACTTTTACACCGATAATAGGGTTATACGGTAATGATATGGTTCAGAAAGATGGTTCAGCAAAGGAACAGGGACTATGGACTGTACTGCTGTGTACATTATGTATCGTCCATTGCTGTAAGTATGCTCCTTCTATGTAATTTCTGCATCATTTAACATGTCATATTGAAATGCTTATGCTTTGTTTCAGATGTTTCAGATTTCTGCAATCCAAACCCTATTGCATTGTTTATCGAATGTCCCATCCTGTTGATCGTATTGACTTATAACGTGTAATTGCCTTGGGAAAGGTGGAGTATCAAATAATGTAAAGAAATAAAGAAATAAACTATAGCTAGCTGGTATCTATCTTTGTCTTTGACAGCCTTGCTCAGGTCTTGCAAATTGAGGGCTGTGGATTCCTTTATTGAGTCAATCCATCTTGTTGGGTCTTCCTCTTTTCCTGCTGCCCTCAATTTTTCCTAGCATGACTGTCTTTTCTAGTGACTCTTGCCTTCTCATAAAGTGACCAAAATACGATAGCCTCAGTTTAGTCATTTTAGCTTCTAGGGACAGTTCAGGCTTGATTTGATCTATAACCCACTGATTTGTTTTGTTTTTTGGCAGTCCATGGTACCCGTAACACTCTCCTCCAACACCACATTTCAAAGGAGTCTACTTTCTTCCTGTCAGCTTTCTTCATTGTCCAGCTTTCACACCCATACATAGTAATAGGGAATACGATGGCATGAATTAACCTGTTTTACCTTGATTCATGCTTCTTACATTCTATGTTCCTATTATATGCAAGGCTGTCAAAGATAGGACTTTTGGGAGGACATTGATTCATAGGGTCGCCATGAGTCGGAAGTGACTTGACGGCACTTAACACACACACACAGCTGGTATCTATACTCTCTCAATAGAGAAAATAAAAGGTAAAAATGCTTCAAGGAGCCTGCCGGAACACATTTCCCTGATGTCACCCTGCTCTCATCCTTATGGAGAAAACAACAAGTAACACAGTATATACATCACTCTGTGCTATATGGAGGACTATGGCATGCTCACTAGGAGCCCTAAAATCTATCACATTCCTTGGATCTCTGCAGATGGGGGGCTGAATCCCCTTCTGAAAATACATTCCCTTTTGACAGGCAAACACGCGGAGAACGAAAGATGGCTTTTCCAACTATATCACTCAGACATCTCCACAGCTCATTTGGCAGAGGGAACCCTCACAGAAATCACCGGACCTCTACCAGACAAGGGTTAAGGCCCCAAAGAAGAGAAGAATGCCCCACAAAGCAGCTATTTGCAAGGCTAGGGTGATACAACATGAGAACACACAATAGAACAATCACTGAAGGCAATAATGTCATCCCTCCAATAGTTCACAAGGGGAAAGTACACGTGAGAAATAGATGTGAGTGGGTTCGAATCCTACCTAAGAAGGAAGATGGGAATAACATAAATCTCACCTTCTGAAGAGCATCTATACAGAAACAAAACAGAAAGAAAAGGCAGCAGTACTACCCACACCACATACACTGCAGGAGCATTCATTTAACCATACTGCCACTTGAGCACATAGAAAATGAAATCCCGTCTGAGCCATGGAAGTTTGGTGGTAGCAAGCCATCTTGTGGTGGCTGCCTCCTTGAACCCAATGAGTCCTCCCTCAAAGTCCAAAAACAACCCTTGAAAGGGCTTTCCCCTTCCTTTTCCTGACAGAACCTAAGATGTGAATACCATTGTGGCTGCCTAGTAACAGCCACTGAGGCCAGATGTTTCTTAAAGTTACTGGTATTCCTTTTATCATTTCGGGGGATTTTTAACCCATTACTACTGCTGTTGCTGCTGCTGCTACTATCATCATCACCATCATCATCGATTTCAGATTTTTTCTGCAAACCTCAAGTTTGCAGTAAGATTGATTTTATCTGTCCTTGGCTACAGTTTCTGGATTTAAATATCCACAGATGGGGCCAGGTTGAGAATGTAGATATATTGAATATGATGCCTCTCCAGAGACCTGATCCAAACAGCGTGAAACTAGAAGACTAAAACAAGATATGCAACTAAAGGCGAATAAACCCTGTTAAAGTCAAGCCAGGGCATAAAACAAACACTGAGCAGCTAAATTGATATTGATAAAACAATGTTTAGCTCCAAGGCAAACAATAAAACAGCTAAATATAATTAAAAACCTTGGTTAAAAGCTGGGGTAAAAAGAAATCTTTGGTGTGGTGGCTAAAGTGAAGTAAGGGAGGTTGAAGTGAGGCTCCAGGGGGAGGGCATTCCTAAGGCAAGGTGCCACCACTAAAAAAGTCCTATATCCAGTTGCCATCCAATTAACCTCTGCAGGCAAGGGCACATAAAGCATGGCTTGAGAAAAGGATCACAACTGCAGAGGTGGTCAATACAAGAGTAGGTAGTCCTTTAAATATCCCAATCCCAAGCTGTTTAGGGCCTTGAAGGTAACCACCAGCCCTTTGAATTGCACCTGGAAATAAATGGGCAGCCTGTGTAGATCATTTCACTACAAGGATGATATAACTGTAAATAGCCCCAGACAATATCTATGCCTTGTGGACAAACTGAAGCTTCCGAACAGTTTTCAAAGGCAGCTCGCTTTACTCCACTCTGGTTAGACCTCAACTAGAGTACTGTGTTCAGTTTTGGGCACCACAATTTAAAAAAGATGTAGACAAACTGGAACATGTCCAGAGGAGGGTAACAAAGATGGTGAGGGGTCTGGAGACCAAGTCCTATGAGGAAAGGTTGAAGGAGCTGGGTATGTTTAGCCTGAAGAGGAGAAGACTGAGAGGGGATATGATAACCATCTTCAAGTACTTGAGGGGCTGTCATATTGAGGATGGTGCCGAGTTGTTTTCTGTTGCCCAAGAAGGCCGGACCAGAACCAACGGGTTGAAATTAAATCAAAAGAGTTTCCGTCTAGACATTAGGAAGAATTTCTAACAGTTAGAGTGGTTCCTCAGTGGAACAGGCTTCCTCGGGAGGTGGTAAGCTCTCCTTCCCTAGAGGTTTTTAAGAAGAGGTTAGATGGCCATCTGTCAGCAATGCTGATTCTGTGACCTTAGGCAGATGATGAGAGGGAGGGCATCTTGGCCATCTTCTGGTCACTACGTGTGGGGGGGGGAGGTAGTTTTGAATTTCCTGCATTGTGCAGGGAATTGGACTTGATGACCCTGGTGGTCCCTTCCAACTCTATGATTCTATGAAGCATTTTACAGTAATCTAATCTGGATGTGACCAGAGCATGGATCATTATGGCCAAACCAGGTTTTTCAAGGAACAGCTGTAGCCAGTTTATCAGTGGAAGCTAAGCAAAAGGCACTACATTCCACAGAGGAAACCTGACTCTCCAACCATAGGTCAAGATTCAGCAGCAATCCTAAGCTATGAACAAACCTTCCTTCACAGGAAGTTTATCTCTCTCCAGGAGAGGCTGACTCCCATCCTGAGTAGCTTCTCCCAGCCACGGGTGCATGTATCTATGTACCAGCCCTCTGTAAATTCTTCATAACGCAACTTGTCTCTAGATTTCTGATTCACTGGTAACTAGCTGTATGTGTAATGAAGCTGATCTCTATTGTGACAAAGCATTTTTGGCATGTTTATTCCATAACTGGGGTTTTGAGTTGCACCAGAAATGGAAACAGAGCCATTTTGTTAGTTGTTTTTTTTCTTTTTACTGAATTTTGACATAATCAATTGATGTAATGTTCACTTTTTGTAATGACTCCCTCGTTATTTTTTTAGTTTCAAGGTTTTTAAAAAACGTACCCAGATATAAATATTTTGAGTTTTTTTCCCCTCTTTGTTTTCGTTAACAAAGTCTTATCATACAAAGAAAAATACAAAACAGAAGGGCAGTCTTGGAATTCTCTGCCTATATTCAACTACTGCAACATTTGTCTTTCTACCCCCTATTTTACTTCATTTGAGAACCACAGGCTACTGACTCCTCTCTGCGCATGTTTAATCGACCACTATGGTTGTCATGCCAACCAGCAAAGAGAATTCTAAGCCTACACTTGGTATTTCAATGCAGTGACCCAATTACTGTCTGTCAACAAACTCACTGGGACAACAGCAAGTGTAACACATTACTGAGAATAAATCCTAGAGACTGAACTATAAAATGTCTGGAACCAAAATCTTAGTTCTACAGGTCAACACTCTATAAACAGAGTTAGTGGTAATGCCGTTTAGTTTGTCAAATGTTCTGGTTGCTTTTACAGAGCATCCCCCACACCCACACATACAAACACACTCATACTAATTCTTGTCCAATGGCTCTCAAAAAAACAAATTGTCCCATAACTCAGATTTTGAAATGTCACACTTGGTAAATCCTTTCCCCCCCTTGAAATCGGGGAACATTTATCGACGTAAATTCTCCTCACAGCATACAAAAGCTAGAAGCAAAGGGTAAATGTTTTAATTTGACACAACATGGTTGTCGGTATTAGCTTTGCAGAAATAAAATCACGGACTCTTCCTAAGGGAGCCTGGGCAGTGTTTTTATTCTTGCTAATAGGGAACATTTGGTTGGAAGAAAAACAAAACTAGCATAATGGTTATACATAGAAACAGTTTGTTAACATTCCGATTCTTAACAAACATGGGTAAACGAGATTTTCCAAGCTGCAAGCAGTCTCTCCTTTCATTTAACAATCTTTTTTCCAGCATTCATGTTCATTCTTATTCTTTCCTTGTTAAAAATCTGCAGTAGATTATTCTGATATAAATAATTCAGGTGGAAAACATTATGCCGGAAAATGAACTCTACTTTGGCTAAATCCAGTCCCACAATCAAAACATACACGCCTCTCTCTCATACACACTTTTGAGGCAGAGCAGTATGAATTAAATGCTCTGACCATGGGCGAAAATGCACGGTCACTTTAGCCTCCTTTCTTCCCTGTCCCAGCCAGGATTCAGCCAGGATTCATTCATGCGTTCGATCCTGGCTGAATCCTGGCTGGAACAGGGAAAAAAGGAAGCTAAAGCGACCGTGCCTTTTAGCCCCATGACACCTGTGTGTGTATGTGTGTGTGTGAGAGAGAGAGAGAGCGACAGAGAGAGAACTAGAAGTGGGAAACAGGAAGCGTAGTGGAAGCTGGAAAGTGCCCAGCTCAAAAATCATCTCAGCCATGAACTCCCTTAATGTCTTTACACAACCCGGCTCTTAGCATCGGTCCTGCCACACACATACTTTTCCATCTGTAAAATGGAAATACTAACACTGACCAAAACTGCACGTTTATGGAGATAGTGTCAAGTTGTTTGACAATTCTAAAGCAATATGTGAAAAGCTTATTATTGTTTGATATTCCTTCCAGTCATGGATTCTCTGATGGCAAAGGCTGATTTGGGGGCGGGGCAGGGGTAGGGGAGAGATGAAGACCACGGCTTTAAACATGCAGCAAGGAAAGAGCCAGTGTTCTTCCCATGTTTATTTTATTGTTCCATCCATCTCCTCAATGAAAGCATTTCTTACCTCGGGATCACTCAGCCAGAAAATCAGCCAATTAACATTCTACAGAACTAGAAGTGGCTGGCTGAATTAAGTAGCCTTCTCTCTGTCTTTTCTTTCTGGCAAGGGAAAAATGGACTTCAAATTGCTTTGATTAAAACCCAGGCAAGAAATGTGTTATACCCCAGAAAACATAAGTTATAAGTCCAAGAACACAGCAATTTGCACAGAAGATAAACTAAAAACGTAGTAATTCAAAATAAATTCCTCTATATATTGTCGAAGGCTTTCACGGTCAGAGTTCAATGGTTCTTGTGGGTTATCCGGGCTGTGTAACCGTGGTCTTGGTATTTTCTTTCCTGACGTTTCGCCAGCAGCTGCGGCATGCGAAACACTTGGTGGGTTTAAACACCAAGAAAATACAACAGATGCTACGATCAGCAAAAGACAAAAGAGACCCCCTCACCTTTGCGGGAGTATATCGTATACCTTGCAGCTGTGGACAAGTTTACATCGGGACAACAAAACGCAGCACACAAACAAGGATAAAAGAACATGAAAGATACTGCAGACTGGGCCAACCTGAGAAATCAGCAGTGGCTGAACATGGGCTGACACAAACAGGACACAGGGTCTTATTCCAAGACACTAAAAGACTGGACAATTCTACCAACTATTTTGTCAGATTGCACAGAGAAGCCATTGAAATTCATAAACATCAGCACAACTTTAACAGAAAAGAAGAGAGTTTAAGAATGAATAAGGCTTGGCTTCCTGTCCTGAAAACCTCCAGACTAACAAAGACTACAGGCCACAATAGCCATGCAGATTAGCTTTGGATTTCACACATTAACAGATCACTTCAGGATACAATGGTTCCATATTAACATACCACACCCTCATTAGCACATTATCTTGATATTTACAGGATAATGATTAGCACATTACCTTTGATACTTTTTGCAGGACAATGGTTCAGCTCAACCCAACCCCTTTCTGACTATATATTACTCTTCCTACACACTTGACACTGAGAGACACTGTCCTTCAGTGTTACTCCTCTGAAGATGCCTGCCAAAGCTGCTGGCAAAATGTCAGGAAAGAAAATACCAAGACCACGGTTACACAACCTGGATAACCCACAAATTCCTCTATCCTCTGGAGTGCAGTTTATTGGTAGCAATGAAGGCAGCTGAACAAATAACAAGATGTAAAACAAAATTGCACAACACTAAAAATGAATGTGAAATTAAAGAATGCAAAGAATTAGAACATGGGGCTGTTGAAACACTATGTTAGAACAGCAACTATCATGAATGCAATGGAAATCCCGACTCAGGGCCTTCAAAGCAGGGGAATTAGGGGAACAAAATTCCAATAAATCCCATCAGACTGGGAGCGGAGAAATGCCCTAAGGGTGTTTCTTGAAGCCTCGTCCCAAATGACATGGGGGACCACTAAGTGGCTCACGTCCAAGTGGTATCCCAGCAGATCCTGAACTACTCCCAGCGGGACCGCTGGGAGGTTTGCCTCATAACAGGCCACATTGGGGCCGGCCTCTTTACCCGGATCCAGCCCTCATGCTACGCCATGCCTTTACATCTGTTTGAAGAAAATAAAGCTGTGGCCGTTGCCATTTTCCAAATTGGGTTTATGAGTATTTATTGTTAGAAATACAAAGGTTAAGTTGCTCACCCTCCAGATACTAACCCTAGGCAAGCAAAAGACAAAATCTGTCTGACGAGCAGATTCAGCCAATGCAGCTTCATCTAGCATGGATGGAGGGGCTGTGGCTCAGTAGTAGAGCACCTGTTTGGCATGCAGAAGGTCCCAGGTTCAATCCCTGTCATCTCCAGTTAAAGGGATTAGGCAGGTAGGTGATGTGAAAGACCTCTGCCTGAGACCCTGGAGAGCTGCTGCCGGTCTGAGTAGACAATACTGACTTTGATGGACCAAGGGTCTGGTTCAGGATGCGGAGTCAGCCACAAAATTATTGCCACAGAGCAGATCCTTGTACTATGGTGGAAGCTGCTGCCAAAGCAACATTCTAAAAAACCTGCACAGCCAATCAAATCTCTGATAGTCGATCAGAAGCTTTGCTGGGCAAAAGCCCTACCTGGCCTTACCCACTTCCTAAAAACTCTTGGCAGGCACCAGAAAAGGTGTTGTCGGGCACCATGGCACCCACGTGACCACGTTGGACACCCATGCTCTATCAGGAACAAAGGTTGTTTGTGCATGGTTATTATGTCCCTGGTTCGTCCCTCTCTTGTCTCACACTTCTATATCCCGAGACTGGAAAATCTTATGCATGGTGTTGCTTGTAGTTAAGAAAGTCCTGGACAGTCTCTTGAGCACAGCATAATCACAAGGAAAATCAGGAAGTACCTGAGTCCCCGCCCCTTTAAACACTGCATTGTCATTGGCAGTAGTGCTTACTCGGACAAAAACGTCACCCTGTCCCCTCCCCTTTTCCCTCTTCTCCCCCCACCGTGAGTGGCCATTTCACAACCCAAAATGAAGTAAATGGATGAAACTGCCCCTTCTTGAGTAGAAGCAAATATGATAATCCTCCATTATACGTTTCCTACTGCACAGAGTTAGTGACTGGATCATGTTTCCTTCAGTTTCCCAGTCTTTAGCTCTGCATTCCAAGGCCTTTCTCTACCATGTGCCCTGAAGCATATATCTGTACTTTCCCTAGGTCTTCTGTGAACTTTTCTTTCAGCTAAACCAACTTCCCTCAAAGCATCTCTGTTGGTTTCCAGCATTTTATGACTGACCTTTTCTCCTCTTACCAATAAGAATGTTCTGTGACATCATAACAGTTTGCCAGTGGCTCCAAGTGGCTCACCAACCAATGACAACTAATGTTTAATCAGTGTGTGTGAATGAGATTAAGCACTTGTAGAATCCAACCTGTAATGATCATTGTTTTTATAGATGAGATAAAGAAACAGAGATGCTGAACTATTTCTATATTATGATGTCCTGAAATAGCATATCTGATGAATAAACATAGAAATAAAAATAGATCATGATGGGTAGCCATGTTAGTTTGTCTGTAGCAGTAGAAAAGAGCAAGAGTCCAGTAGCACTTTAAACACTAACAAAATTTCTGGCAGGATATGAGTCCAGTAGCACCTTAAGGCTCAAACCCTGCCAGAAATTTGTCATGGGGAATATGCCAGAAATTTTGTTAGTCTTTAAGGTGCTACTGGACTCTTGCTCTTTTCTATTGCTATAGAAATAAATGTGATAGCAATTTCAAGTAGGGCTGTTGATTCGGTTCGGCCCGAACTGAAAAACAGCCGAATTTCCCCTGATTCTGTGGTTTTTAGTTCGGGACGAACCGAACTCAAAAATGGCGGGCAACAGGGGAGCCGAATTCAGCGAGTTCGGGAGTTCACGAATAAATCCGGCCAATTCGGGGCTGTCAGTAAGCAGCATAACCGTCAGTAAGCAGCATTCTCCTCCCCCGGCCAATTGGTGGCCAAGCTGGGTCTTCTTCTGGCCAATCAGTCAGGATTGAGTACTGGAGGAATCAGCTGATGTGCGGCCCGGCCGGGGAGAGAGAGAGAGAGGGAAATCTTTGTGTGTGTGTGTGGGGGGGGTGCTTGTGCACATTTGCTCCTTTCTGTGGCTGCAGGGAGCGTATTTTTTGGGGTACAGACACAAAACTTTCAGCAGAGATTCAGACAAGCCTTCTTAAGAGACCACCCAAGTTTTGTAAACATTGGGTCAGGGGGTCCCGAGATATGGGCTCCCCCCTTTTTTTCTTTCCATGGCTGCAGGGAGTGCATTTTTGGGGGTACAGACCCCAAACTTTCAGTGGCGCTTCAGATGAGCCTTCTTAAGATACCCCCCATGTTTTGTAAACAATGGGTCAGGGGGTCTCGAGATATGGGCTCCACCCCTTTTCCCTCCCCCTTTTCCATTTCCGTGGCTGCTGGGGGCGCTTTTTTGGGGATACAGCCCCCAAACTTTCAGCATAACTTCAGACAATCCTTCTTAAGATACCACCCAAGTTTTGTAAAGATGAGTTCAGTGGGGGCAGAAATATGGGCTCCCCCCTTTTCTCTTTCCGTGGCTGCAGGGGGCGCATTTTTGGGGGTGCCGATCCCAAACTTTGAGCGGAGCTTCAGACAAGCCTTCTTAAGAGACCACCCAAGTTTTGTAAACATTGGGTCAGGGGGTCCCGAGATATGGGCTTTCCCCTTTCCCCTTTTCCCTATTGGGATGAATGGTTCAGTATGCATCTCCAGAGCAAAACGTCCCGTGCCTAAATGGAATCGTCTTGGATTACCGAGTCCTCCCCAGCCCCTCCTGATGGAACAGAAGACAGCCACAGTAAGACCCCTTTGGGGGCTTTAATCTATAATTTTTCTCCTGTGTGTGTGTGGGGGGGAAGCAGAGTCTGTGTGTATGTGGGGAGGGAGCAGTTTCTGTGGGTGGGGGGGGAAGCCAAAGGGGGCTTTTGCCGGTTCTGCCTGGGGTGTGTGTTCCCCCTCGAATCTCTCTCTCCCTGGTTTGAGGGGGGGTTTCAGTTGTGTGTCTTCAGGTTTTCCCTCATTCATAAGAGCGGTTAGGTCTATTTGGATGCTTGCTCAAAACTTGTTTTCAAATGGTGACTTAAAGAATGCATTTGGAGTCCCATGCAAAAGGGGAAATTCCACCCCTCCTGCTCATTATGCATAGCTAGCTGCCTCTGTCTCTTTCCATGGTTTGCAAACTCCCAGGTGTCAGGTGTTGCTTTGCACAGTTGCAAAGGTGTTGCTTACAAGGTTGTGTTGCTTTTGCAGTCGTGTTGCTTGCAGTTGTGTTGCAATGCTTTGCAAACTTCTCAGCTGTTTGTCGGGGCTGGGAGCTTTGTGCGTGGGCGGCAAGCTCTGCTCAGAGATGCACATTAAGGGTGGGGGGACCCCTTTCGGGGCCCATATCTCAGCCCCCCCTGACCCAATCTTTACAAAACTTGGGGGGTCTTTCAAGAAGCGTCCTTTGAAGCTCCGCTCAAAGTTTGGGACCTCTACCCCCAAAAATGCCCCCACAGAGCCGCGGAAAGGCACGGTTGTGTTTTTAATGGCTTTATTCGGCCGAATTTTTTCCCCGAACTTTGAATTCCTGCCGAATTGCACGGACCCGAAGTGGGGGAGTTTGGACTTCGGCATATCACAAATCTAAACATGCCGAATTCAGCCGAATCCGAACTATACCGAATTTTTTTTAATTCAACAGCCCTAATTTCAAGTAGTAGGAAGTTATTTCTTTCCAACAGCGAAAGAAAATCTTTGTTGAAGGCAATGGGCTTAGAAGGGTGTAACTCTGCTTAGGACTGCACTGCTTGTGCTCATAGTCCAATAGTATCATCATCATCATTATTAAAGAAATACCATGCTCAGCACTGCCACCAGTGTGGATACAGGGCTAGCTGGTGAAGTTATAAAATTCAACACAAGGGGGGAGGTCAGTGTTCACAGTTCCATTATCCATCTTCTTTCTACAGCTGTTAATTTTTCAGAGATTTTTTTTGTCTCACCTCTCTCCATTGATAAAACGGTGCAGCTGTGTGTATCCCTTATCAAGCTATGTTATTAGTAATCATCTATTCGGCACTCTTAATCTGCAGTGTGCTTTACCATTTTGAGCTTGTCTCCATAGCAACCCTGTAAAACTGGTTACTGCTGAACATGGTTTACAGATGGGGGGGAATGAAGATTAAAAACAGATCACCAAATTAATTCATAGCTGAGACTGATTCCAAATCTAGGTCCAAGTAAAATCCTCTGTCCAATATCCCAAGGCAGTCTTCCTTCTACTACATGTCCAGCCAGCCAGCCAAAGGCATCTTCCCCTGAGCAACAATAGGTACATATTAAGCTGCCTTGTACTGTGTCAGAACACTGATCTGTACACCCCAGCATTGCCTATTCTGACTGGCAACAGCTCCCAAGAGTCTTGCAAAGAGAAGGGTCTACCCCAATACCTGCTACCAGAGATCCCTTTCTATGGAAAATTCAGAGCAGGAATTCAATAGAGATAAACATTCCCCTGCCCAGTGTTTCTATTCCAATCTAACCTGCAGCCCTCAATAGCTGCTTTTAAGCTAAAACGAAAACATAAGAAGATCCAAATGGAAAACTACGACCACCTCTTTGTTTGCAACCTATAATGGGTAGAGTGGAAAGGGGTTTATATGTAAATGGGTCCTGGCTGTAAATAAGGTGTTGAACTAAATGGCAAATAGTTTTATTCAAATTATCGGATCTCCTGTATGTATGTATTTGTGGCTATATGTTCCCAGTCAGTCTAGCATCGCACAGCCAATGGGATATCACAACATCATCATATACCAATCAGATTTTAGTATATGAGGCCATCAAAAAGTCAATTCACCATGAGGGTAATGTCTTGTGCACTGAGTTGGCAAACACTTGTAACCTTGTTCATGTAACCCCCCACCCCCATAAAATCACCAGGAGGGGGGAATATTTTTCTTAACCACTGAAAGCTTAAATCAAGAAGGTTCCTACCTTTCAGCCTAACCTTACGTGTACAAAAACAAATCACAGCATGTTGACAGTAAGTCATGAAGCAATTTAAAAATACAACACATTTATGAAAATCTTCAATAGTGTTGTTCCATTGGTGTATGAAATGACTTTGTTCTGCTAAGTCTTCTTCCAACAGACAAAAACTTCCATCAAAGTTTTTTCACAGAGGAATTCTTCCACCATCAGAAGACAATGGAATAGCTTATCTAACCCCACATAGGGCTTTGATACAGTTGCTAATGGATGGATGATCGATGTGCAATCTTTACAAGTAAAAATTAATGTGGGTGTGGAATATAGATGGCTGTGCAGTTGTTTCCAGCATAATCCACAAATTAGTTTTACTGAAACTAGTTATGGGATTCTAAAGGGACACAATTGGCTCAAATACGGCTACTTTGGCTCAACACGCTTGTGTGGTGGATTGTGCCTCTTCTATGCCCTTTCAAAACAGTACATATTTCCAGTTTGTTTTAACTTCAATCTTACTGAAAGGCTCTCTTATGGTTTGTGTAACTCCAACCCAAGTTCACATGAAGGCTGCAAGAAACCATCTGAAAAGCACTGCCAGGGGCTAGTTGTGTTCACAGAATGAGTTCAGAGGTTGCAGAAGCTTACTGCATCAGGATTAAGATACACAGCATTCCCAGGTCTCTTTTAATATTTATGAAGCCTTCACTGAATAGGCATTCAGACTAATTGCTTAATTCTTAGTGACAAAAGTCATTCAAGCAGCCTGATCAGTTGCAGGTTCAAGCGCTACTAAGATCAGCCGAAAAGATGGTCACAGCTCCGGCAGATGGCTCGGCTATAAACGACTTCTTCCCCTCCCACACATGGGGCTAGGAAAACATTGTCCACATCTAGCATGATCCCTCTCTGATATCAAGAACTGATTCAATGTCAATTAGCTGAAGTTTGAACTTCATCAGTTACAAAAATGTAGAGCATTAGTGTGCTGTTCAAGCAGAGAGGCTGTCCAAAGAAACAGCAGAATTAGGGTCCAAGCTACATGTTACATTTTGGAACCAGTTGGGTCCAGGTCCAGCCACACAGCTGCTACAAGGAGTGGCATTTTAAAAATCTGCCAGGGCCCAATCCAGCTCAGGATTGCAGCATTATTCTTCAAGCTTCTTAACATTCTGAGTTGCAAATAATTGCCTGTGGTTGGTACCCTTCACATTCAAAACTTTTCACTATCGCAGCAATAATGAACTTGCAGAGTAAACATTTTTTTTTAATCAGCAAATACATTTTATAAGGTGCTTTTGCCCAGCAAGGCTTCTGATTAGCCACTGGAGATTTGATTGGCTGTGCAAATTTTAAAAAGCATTTCTTCAGCATCAGCTGCCACCACAAAATACAGATCTTCACTGACTGTACATAAACTGTTTGTATGTAAGAAAATATTTTAAAGAATATGTTCATCCTAAAAGACATCTGATTAAACAGAGCTTCTGTATGAAATGTTAAAGAGTTTCTACTAAAGTTATGCTTGACCTCACCCCTTGACATTTTGTGGTTGGCTCCACCCCCTACAGCAGCCACCACCTGTGATTGCGCCCACCACCTGGGGACCCCTGGTTTAACCCATGGTGTTTTCTCCAGCTCTATTGCATTCTTGGTGTCACTCCTTTGTAAGCACTTTTCAGTCTGAGGTAAAGGGAAAACCCAGTGACTGGTTTTAGATGCATAAAACAGCAAAGTTTTATTCCCGGTCATTTTATTTTATTTATTTACTTCATTTATTCCCCGTCTTTCTCCATATGGGGACCCAACACGGCTTACATCCTTTTCCTCTCCTCCATTTTATCTTCACGACAGGTCGGTTAGGCTGAGAGTATTTATCTGGGCCAAGGTCACTCAGCAAACTTCCATAGCACAGTGGGGATTTATTAAAACCTGATTCTCAAAGATCCTAGTCCAACATTCTAACCACTATGCCACAATGGCTCTCTAAGTTGGATGGAAAACCTTTTTCAAATTGATTCCTACCTTCTTCCAGGTCTTATTTTTAATTCCCAAACTCACTCAGGTTCCCACCTATTAAAGAATACTATTCTTTAAATTCCTGAAATTCTGCAAGCAGAAAGAGACCAATTTCCTGGGGAACCTTGAGTCATAATAAAAACAGCAGCAAACAAACTCCATACTTTTTATGAAATTCCAGAAATATATTAAGAATTTTTCCTATTTGATTATTCCATGAATTCCATATATTTTGATAAAATGGAGTATAATTTCAAAACAAACTTAATTGAGGAAATAAAGTAAACAAATAAATAAATTGGTTCTTGTAGGTTATCCGGGCTGTGTGACCGTGGTCTTGGTATTTTCTTTCCTGACTTTTCGCCAGCAGCTGTGGCAGGCATCCTCTGAAGATGCCTGCCACAGCTGCTGGCGAAATGTCAGGAAAGAAAATACCAAGACCACGGTCACACAGCCCGGATAACCTACAAGAACCAATGAACTCTGACCGTGAAAGCCTTCGACAAAATAAATAAATCTTTATGTTAGACCAAATGATCTGCATCTGAATAAAGTGTTTATGATTCCTGTGTCAATAACATTTTGAATACTCTTTTACTGTAAACCTAGTCTCAGCCCATCAGGGCTTAGATAGAAGTAACTGCATAGGATTGAGTGGTGAGTCAGTCTTAATTTCTTACTCAGGCTGTAATCCTCTGCCTTATACTTCCAAGTAAACAAATCCCTTAGCATCATAAACAGCAGCATCCCAGCACCCTCAGGTGCAAACTGGCACAATTCAAATTGACACTTTCAGCATAGAGAATTATATCCCCTTCCCCTTGAAAATGCCACATATTTGTAAAAAGTCACCATAGATATTTAAAAAAATATTAGGTGTTTTTTTTTGTGGGGGGGACAGAAATTCAGCAATTGATTGGAGGGGAGAGATCTTGGAAGTTTTCTTTTTTATCTTAAAAAATCACCTGAAGTACACTAATGTTCTTACAGTAATGTTCATGTTCAATAGTTCTCAAGAGACCAACAACAGTTTTCTATTCAGAAGAGCGTGTTCCATTATAGTAGCTCTAACCAAGTGTGTCTTCTCCCATTTGTTGGGTTAATTTATTACTGGATTTATGATTCACGCCAATTTCTGGAAGCTTTACTTCACTATTGTCCATGAAACCCCTTTATTAGTTTTCACTCTACTGTAAGGAAAATTTTGGTGTGACAAACTGTATTATCTAAATGTTACTTTTTATCCAGACTAGCTTTATGAGATGTTAAGCATTCCTTCTATCATTCACTTTAATGACTGGATCATTAAATATTTCTAGTAACATCCAGGCCATTGTATAATTCATTGTCCCAGAAGGATGAGAAAACAGGCTTGTAAAATTATCTCTTTAGCAATAAAACCAAGCAATGATCTGCATTCCTTTGCCCTTGCCAAGTCATGAGAAAACTACAAGGACAAAGGTTGGGTGATTCTGAAGCACCAACGCTCACAAATATCTTCAGGAAATAAATACGCCTTCTTCTCAGCTTTATGTATGCCAGCATGAAGAAAAAGTGATACATTATTTACTTATTTAAAACATATTATGCCAAATTTACTTATTTAAAACATATTATGCCATAATCAGGGTCCACCAGGCAGAGAACATAAAAACATTTAAACAATTAACAAAATTTAAAATTATAAAATATTCAGTAAAAACACATAAACAAACAATTCCAGAACCAGGGAAGAAGCCCAATAATGGTTACTGGGGAGATGCCAAATGAAACAAAGTCTTCCCCCACTGGCAGAAGACATCAATAGAGGGAGACAGGCATATTTCCCCGGGTGTGTGTGTGTGTGTAAAGTTTTGAACGCCTTTTTCATGACTAAGAAAGCCCTTTCTTGGGTTCCCACCCATCTATTCTCAAATTGTGGGGGCAATTGAAGCAGTGCCTCCAAAGATGACCAGAGTGGGCAGGTTCATATGGGAGAAGCTGGTCCTTGAGGAATGTTAGTCCCAGCCATACAGGGCTTTAAAGGTCAATATCAGCACCTTGAATTGATCCCAAAGGCAAAATGGAAGCTAGTGCAGGTGGAACAAGACAGGGTGATATGGTCTTTACAACCCACTTCAATCAACACTTTGGCCACAGCATTCTGTACCAACTGTAGCTTCTGGACAGTCTTCAAGGGCAGCACCATGTAGAACACATTGGGGTAACCTCATCTAGATATTACTGGGGCATGCACCACAGTGGCAAAATCTTTTTTGCCTAAGGGGCAAAGCTGGTGAAAGGCATCTCTGGCCACCCCTGCCACATTTATGGAGACAGGCAAGATAGAAAACAATGAAGTTTACAACTGTGAGGGAAGAGATAGTAGCTTATGAGGGAAAAGGCCTTGTCAGTGGATATGTGGGCAGAGGTCATACATTGCCTACCTTAGAATGGATTCCAGTCTGCTGGTAGCATCATACATGTGGTAAGGTTACTTTATTATTTAAAAGGTTTTATATTGGTTAATTGCACAAGATTCAGAAAGCCACTTACCATCTAGCACAATGAGGTAGATAATGGGTACAAAGAGATATTTGCTGAAGAGGGAAGGGTTTGTGGCAATAACAGAAGGTGATAGGTTGGAAGAACAGGCAATACAGATGGTGCAGACAGTGCACAGCTGTTTAATGAAGGGGAAAACCACACTGCATCCAAACAAATAAAAAGGTTTGGACATAATATTCCAAATGCCCACAGCAGCTTTTTTGCTGTCTTCAATTTTTAATGACTGGACCAGATGGGGGCAAGATCTAGTCCCAGTGACCCATAAAAATAACACAGCTGACCTAAAAGCCTTGTTTGCTATTTGACTATAACCATTTTGTGGCCTTGACGAGCAAACAGTTTCATAAACTTATCACAAATTATGAAAGAATCACACATTCTTTCTTAACAAACACTACCACACATCATACCCAAACGCTTCCAGTAAAGTAGCAGAATAATCATTTCACATCCCTCTAAGGGTCAAATCTGATTTCATATGAGAGGCCAATGAACAGTCTCTTGGTTTTAAAAAACAAATAAATAGCTTCCTAAGAGGATGTCATTATGGGTGGAAGAATAGTCGGCGTTACTTAACCCTTTCCTCTCCATGTCTACTCAAAAATGTCCCAGCTGCTTTTCTACCTATGGAGGTTAATATTCCTATATCTTTTCTTTTACCAAGAGAAAAATATCTTGTGGAATGGAAAAAAGATATGTATGTATCAGGTGACTGTTTGGGCGTTACCCTAAATATGCTACTTAAGTAGCAAAATATGCTACTTAAGTAGCAAAAGTATTTCTATGATAATAGCACCTCATCTTTGGATCATTATGTTCCAGTTCTGAAAACCTGACAAAGTATCTTTGGGACAATACATACGTATAGCAGCATACCTGCAAGATTTTGGGAGCATGCCAGGGGTGCCCAAGTCACAACCAAGCAATGTTTCCTTAGTGGTTATGTAGGATTCGCCTGTTCAAAGCCAGCCATAACTTCTGAGTTGAGCCTTGATGGAAGCTGCACCTTAGAGCAGTTAAAGCACAAATGCTGCATGGTGACTGCTATGACTGCTAGTTCTCTGCTATCTGCAGAAGGTGTCTGGCTAAAACGTTGGGCATGCAGTGTAGCTCCTTATACTCTCTGTTCCCTTTACCTCTGCTTGTGTGCTGCTTCACAATGTGACCACAGACCACAACTAACGAGTAACAGATAAACCTTTGAAATAAAATGAAATAGGAAATCTAGTCGCCTAGGGTTGTATCCTATGGGCACTTTCCCACAAGTTTTCCTCCACCAAACTTTTCTTCATCAGAGGAAGCCTTTCCCCATCAGAAAATAGTCATGCGCTATTTGAAAAAGTCTTTTCTCTGTTGAAGGAAGATGAAGTGGGATATGGTCATAAGATTCAGCTAAGCAGAAGGAAGTCCTAGGATCCAACCCATTAATCCTTTTATTTTCAGTAGACGAATTTTTAGTACCACGTTTATCACTCTCGACAGGAACAGAATTAAGAACAAGAGCTAACCAGTCACTATTCCTTCTCAAGGAAGACTATTTGTAATAGTTATACTATTCTTCAGGAGAGTTTTACGATACTAGGTAGTGTTCACAGCAACCTTGCCTTACACGCTGTTACCAGAAGCTCTCAAAATGTTTCACTGGCATAAGCCCCAGCCACCATTCATTCCATTCAGTTGCTTCAGTGGACTCAAAAGATGGCATCCAAGCACATCACGTGCCGTTCTATAAAGGGCTATGAAGCAAAGGTTCCACATTTTCACAGCATTTAAACTATCAGGGTCTCCTTTACCAATGTCTCAACAAAGTACGGAATCTTATGGGACAAGTGATCAATGAAACAATTTGTTTGTTTCTATGAATGTGGCTTTCGAATCATCAAAGCACTCAAAGTGAAAGGATTTCTATACCAGATGACAGTTTATTGAATAAAACCTCTTTTATGTGGCAGCAGGCATCATGATGATCTACTTCCCCAGTGCAAAAAAGGATACTGCTCTTCTCTTCATAGTCTTACTCCACTGAGCAATATGTACACAAATTGAGATTTATTTCTTTTCACTTTGCGTTACAAATTCTAATGCAACAGCTTAAAAGAAGCTCTCTTTTTTTCCATTTACTGAAATGCCATATTAAAGAAAATCCACCAGTCATGCCTGAGGCTCAAGTCAGATTAAATGGGAAATATACTGGCGCGGAACATGCAGAACCAATTTAAGGTGGTTTGCACATGGCCCTAACGCATGTGAAGCAAGAGATGGGAGAAAATGTTGGGCTTGTGTTCCCTCTTCTGACACTCCCAGAACCTTTAATGTGATCCTAATAAGACCAGAAGTGGGCAGTACTGAAGTATCCATTTGCTACGAAAAAGTGACAGACGGGACCTGTGGCTACATAGATATTTAAATGCACAGGCTCCAATTCACATTGACAGCCGTCTGCATGATGGGAGAGGGCACATGAGCCTGAAGGGCACTCCCCTTGCCTAACCACATGTACAACTTGTACTCCAGCAACATTTGTGAATCAGTTCTAAAGCAACATCTAAACTGGGTACACGGCAAAAAAAAAAAAAAACCTGTACTCTGTGGTGTTGCAATTGAGCCAAATTGCTACTATTGTAGCTGGTCCATCACTCAAGCCCAATTTATTTCTATGGTGCTTGCACAAATTCAGTTCTTTTTGGACCATTCGCAGCTTGTCAACTTTATTTTTATAACAATTCAACAAAAAAAAATGTATGGAATGGTTACATGGCTGAATAAAGGACTGCTGCTTGCAACAGGGACAACAATTGTGATAAGACAGATTTAGTATCTAAGAGGGTTGGCTATTGAAGGAAAACAATAGGAATGTCACAGCACATATAGCAGAAACAACAGGGAAAATTGTAAAATGGTTACAGACCAGTGGGAGTATTAGTAATTTAGGTAGTGCTCAAGCATTGTGTAACAGGGGCTGAGGATTCCCGGGGTGCTTGGAGGACCGGAATCCGCAGCAGAACGTGTAAAGGACTGGGTTTCATATTTGTTCATGGGGGATGAACACAGATGCCGAGAGTGGCTTCAAAGTAACTCTTTTACTGGTGTTCAGGGATATACTCATCACCCTGGCACCAGGAGGAGGTGGTTGTCTTCACCACTCCTCACTTCCTCACTCCTTCTAGCTCCACCTTCTCCTGCCCACTCCAGGGTATGGCTGACCACTGTGTTTAAAGCCTGCCCTAGCATGCAGGCCTGCCCCCATGTTTCCAGCCCCCTGTCTTCTCAGGGCGGCCCACTAAGCTCCTCTCAAATTTAAAGATGCTGCCAAGGCCACCAGCCATCTTTGTCCCACACTGTAGGTATTTGACCACACCTTGCCTATGGGTGTGACTGGTGGAGCATCCACATCACAGAGGTTGCTTTGCCTGCTTCTTTCATCATGTCTTCCGCACAGGAGGTCTGGGTTGCTGTCCCCCCAAACCCAGTGCCACACATTGTCATAGACAGAATAGGAAGGACTCCTGTTGGTGGCTTCAGTTCTCTGCCACCTGCTTTCCCACAAACAACTTTGAAGTGGAGATATCTTTTCTCGCAGCTTGTGCAGGAAGGAGTATGTCCCTTGTAGCTTATATACACACATATATGTGAGTCTCAAGTAATGGGAAATGTTAGATTATCAGAACATTCACACAACGGCTGTGTGTGCTGTCAGTCCGGGGCGGGGATACAAGAGGGATTATGCTATCTAGCACCATACCTTAACCTCTGCTCATTTCTTGTGAATGGAGCATGTATGAATGCAGCGTGTGCATACAGGTTTTACAGAGTACACATCACACAAACACCTTACATTCATTGTAAGGTCTACAAGATCTGATGAACATGAATAGGGTGAAGCAAGCAGAATAGGGTTGCCAGGTGCCCGGTGGTGGCGGGTAACCCCCCGGCCATTTGCCCCTTTACCTGCTGACCAGCTGACGGTCGGCGGGCAAACATGCACACGCATACACGCCGCTGCAGGTCACTTCCGGTTTACAACCAGAAGTCCCGCCTCATGAGGGGCCTTATGCTACTCAAACTATGAGTTTGAGTGGCATAAGGCCTCTTGTGAGGCGGGACTTCCGGTTGTAAACAGGAAGTGACATGCACACGGGTCGGCGAATCCACGAGTTGCTGCATGATCCTGAAATGTGCCTTAAAATCTCCTGCCAGAGGAGAGGTAGGGCCTGGCAACCCTAAAGCAGAGCAATTTCACCCTCCCTTTCCACACATTGATTTGTTGTATGGGCAGACCTTATGTCATTTGCAGACAGGCCAAAAAACCTGTTTCGGAACGTCCATCACAGTACCAGCATTAATTTCAATTGAACACAATAACCCATAGAAAGGGATTCCTTGTACTAAGAGGAATGTTTCACCTAAAACTTACTGTTAGATTATCTGAAATATAACCATGTGTTGTTTCACAATGAATCTGTAGGGCTGTTAATAACAGCAGAATTTATCCCATCCCATCACCAAGACAACAGAAGTACTTTTTTTTTTTTTTTGCAGAAACATATGAGCAATGGTGAATATGAAAAAGAAAAATGGAGGCAGGGGGGTGCTAAGAAGACAACTCATGAGCAAACCAAATGGGGAGGAGGGGAAGACTCCTTTATGGATTTTGCCAAACACTGAATGCATAATGCAAAAATTATCGGAAGCATTCACACGGAAAATTGAGACAAATTAGGGGAACTGTGGGTCCCCTATGAAAAATTAATCTGGCCAGAGTACTTATGAAAACATTTGCCCACCTGCCACTGTAATGCATTCACATGTAGATTTAAAAGCATCATTCTCATTCTGTGTCTGTTGACTTGATTGCTTTAAGACTTGGGTCAGAAGACAGAACCAAGAATGGCACTGGAACAACCGGATAAATGTTAAACTATGAACATTCTGGATGCCATGACAACGAACCTGTGAACTGTGGAAGTTGTCCCACTTTAAACAAACCAGACTTTACAGATATTCAGCAGTAGCTTTGCAGCTCCAAGCATTAGCAGTTGCTGCTCTATTAAGTTTCGCAGTTATTGCCCCTCACCTCTAGGTATTTATGGTGTAGCTCAGAGCTGAGCTGCATGTCTACTTCCAAGCATTAGGTCTTATTACCCCTTTGTCAGTAGCACTGAACAGCTTGTAGTTCAACCTGCCAGCAGCTATATCTGGTGACTGAGTCATCTTGCAAAGAATTACTTCATGGGGTGGACTTACAGGCCCAGACGTGGATTCTGCTGAAAATTTCTGCTCACTGAAGAACGGCAGCCCAAAATACTGCTCTTGGGGGATGGGAGACTCCGGGAACAGTATGAGGTAGGAGATGGAGGTCCATAGAAGAACGGAGAATCAGTAAAAATCCCCCCACTTCCACTCATGTAAATACTCCATACCTAGGGTTGCTAGCTCCAGGTTGGGAAATACTTGGAGATTTTTGGGGCGGAACCTGAGAGGGGGCATAGTTTGGGGCAGGGAGGGTCTTCAATGCCATAGAGTCCAATTGCCAGAGTGGTCATTTTCTCCAGGGGAACTGATCTCTATAGGCCGGAGATCAGTTGTAATAGCAGATCTCCAGCTAGTACCTGGAGGTTGGCAACCCTATCCATATCCCCAGGGTTCTCGTCATTGTATAGTGTCTTGCCATCACTATGCACTAGAACAGGGACAGGCAACCCCCAGGACATGTGCCAAACAGCAGCACACCGGACCATTTTACTCAGTACAAAGGGCCAGTTCTCCACCAAAGGGACCAAGGCCCACCCCTGAGGAGCTGGTAGTACCAATAGGTCAGACTAAGTGCAGCCATTTTTTCTCTCCCCTGCCTTTTTGTTTGCCAGCAAATTAACATCTTAACAGGTAGACATCATGGGGTGGGGGGTGGCCTTCAGGCCAAGAAGACTCCCTACTCCTGTGCTCGATCTCTATGGAACTGACTCATCTGAATGCTGGTTCATGCGCCGCCGCCCCACACATACATGTTTGGCACCACTGTGAGCAGTATTAAGTATCACTCATACTATTTTTGTATCAAGTGATGTAAAGGCAAACAACAGGGTTGGATCCCAAGAGACACTTACACAACCAAGAAGGCACTTCCATTTACACAAGTGGAAAGCCCTCCCATTTCCATCACTTCCATCAGCACTGCCTCATATCACATACAATGTCATTCTGGAGGGCATCCAGACCCCCAGGAGAAATTTTTACTGGGGTTCAAGGAACTGCAGGAAGTAGGAGGCAGAATAAAAGCTCCATTGTACAAGCAAAACTCCATTTGTGCTTCTCTGGATCCAAACTAATATCACTCTGATGAAGTCAGTTCGCACACTTGTCACAGTCTGTAACAAACATGCGTGTGTGCATCAGATCTAAAGGACTTCAATGTGCAGTGGTTTTTGATGCTACTGCACTGCAAACATTTCAGTGCAAAAAAACCAGAGTTTCACTTACCTGTAACTGTTGTTCATCTGGTGGATCTTCTATGCAGGTTGGAGAACTGGAGGGAAGAGTGCTCCCTCCTCCTTGGGTCATGTGACCGTGGGCGGGGAGATTGCATGCCCCAAGGGGAGGGGGAGCACTCTCTTTTAGATTTTGCTAGAAGCTGACAAATCTTATCCGTGGCTGCCCTGCGCCTGCGTAGTCCCAATGTGGGACAGCATAGAAGCCACGCAGATGAACCTTGTTTGCTTAAAAGTGTGATGTCATCAGAGTCAAGCATTCACACTGGATTTCTTCCAATGAATGCTACACAGATTGCAGTATATGTTACCTGCAAAGCCTGATAAAGGAAAACACGGCCACACCCATTCCTGCCAATAGTATCAATACATTGTGACAAAAATAACGCCCAATAATTCAAAACTGTGCCTTGCATTCTACTTAAAAGCAGTTCTATATCATGCGTGTGAACACTGAATGTACCATATAGCCACCAACACCAATTTTCCAGCTTAAGTAGGAGATAAAAATAGAGCTATTTTTCTTCTCTCGCCTATGAAACATTTTAAAGAAAAGATACCGCTGACAGAAGGTTTGTGTTTTTTTATTCCTTCTGCTCCAAAAGTCCAGACACAACTGTGCCAATTATCCTCATTCTACAAATACCCAATGTTTTCTCTTTAAATTAATGATTCATTTGTATGAGTAACACAAGTACAACAATGCCTCCTTTACAGCACTATCCCAAAGGTTTTTATCTTTCTAAATCCATTGAAATCAATTGGCTTCGAAGAATATAACTCTGTTTAGGATTGCACTGTTGAAAAAATAATACAGATAGGAAATAATTCCTATACAAAACCAACATATAGATTTACATGCTCTAAATATCTTGTGTAATACAAAGGATCCATACAAAGCCCTCTGTTGGGATGGAGGCCAGGTGAGAGGCCACACCTGGACACCAATGTAACTCAGTACTGTGGATTCTGATTTGCAGGATCTTTACAGAAATTTCTATGACATTTTAAGATCCTTTTAACTGGAGATAGTTGAGAATGAATCAGGGACCTTAGGCACATAAAGTATATGTATTGTAATAGATGGAAGCAAAATTTCATATATTCCACTTACACTGCAGCAAAAATCCAAAGTAGGGGGTGGTATCCAGACAGCTTTTTAATTGAATTCCACCCAATTCCCTCTTTATTACAGCCTTTGCCTCCACATGAGCTTTTGTCCATGTAGGTCCCATAGAGTTGCCAACCTGCAGGTACTAGCTGGAGATCTCCTATTACAACTGATCTCCAGCTGATAGAGATCAGTTCCCCTGGAGAATATGGCCGCTTTGGCAATTGGACTCTATGGCATTGAAGTCCCTCCCCTCCCCAAACCTCGCCCTCCTCAGGCTCCGCCCCAAAAACCTCCCACCGATGGCGAAGAGGGAGCTGGCAACCCTAAGGTTCCATGATCCTCAGCACAGCCTTTTTGGTAGATAAAGGTGACCCCCATCCTTCCTTTTTCAGGAGTGGAAAAAACTGGTTGGATCCAGCTCAGGATTCTAAGCACAATTTGGTACAAGCTTGGGGCAAAAAAAGGATCAGTTTTAATACAATGTGCAGCTTTTTATCTTCCTCTCCAAATTTGGATTTGGAATGGAAAGATGCATCGTATAGTTTCCTGATTGCTTCACCTAGCCTTTTTTATCAGGTAAAGCAAATGTGGATGGCTACTGAGCAGAGAAGGTCTGGTGGGGAGGGAACAGTAACTGTGAACAGATTGAATATACAGTAACCTAAACGTAGTTAGGATGAAGTGGACCGGTGTAAGATAAGATTCCTTACGAACCTTTCCAACCACTACGGTCATCTTCGAAGGCCCTGCTTCAGGTGCCCCCACCCTCTGAGATTAGGCTGAGGCAACCCAGAAGAGGGCCTTCTCATATGGTCACAAAGCTCTGGAACTCTCTTCCCAGAAAATTTGTCTGTCCCCGCGTGCTGCCGTCTTCCACCAGCGGGTGAAGACTTTTTTTTGTTTTGTTTTGGATTCCCTCAAACATCCTTCCCATGTTTTATTATTTTGTATTTTGCATTTTAACTTTGCATTTTAACTCTGTTTTGTACATATTTTAATGATATTTTAATGATATGTGTTTGGAAGGGGAGTTGATTTTAATGGTTTTAAAATGTAATTTTTTCATGTATTTTTTAAAAAATTGTTAGCCTCCTTGGTGGCCCTTGTAAGGGCAGAAAGGCAGGATACATGTTTTGTAAATAAATAACTAATCACATGTTAGTTCCACTGGTGACTATAAGACTGAAGAAAATAATAATCACGTACTTCAGTTTAATAGACTGATGGACTGAGTGAATGAATTATTTGGTACAAAGACCAGCACAAGAATAAATACCTTACTAGAAATGTTACATGAAAAACTGTGGTTACAGATGTCAACCTTAGAATATGCCATTGTGCTATTTTAATATATTCCTTTTACCCAACCTCGGGTACCCAGCTTCTATTTTTAGGCTGGGTCTTATTCCCCTCTTTTTTCTTCCACTACATGAAAAACTAGCTACATAAATTATATTAAGACAAGCAAATATAATCAATTAAATTAATACAGAACTATGACAGATTCTACCAGCTGCACAAAATTTGGCCACTTTATCCATAATCCAAAGGTCATGGACCAAGAGGAAAAAGGAAATAAACGATTCCTCTGACCTACCTGGACATTTTTCAACAGTAGAAGTAATGAAATCATTTCTATCACTGAAATAAAAAGGGAAATGCAATAAAATGTGTCCAGCAGTTTCAACTTCCCCACCTGTACAAGGGCATATATATTCCTGCTATGGTACACAATGATCTCTCCCTTCCAAGAGTGCAGAGGGTAGGACATTAAATCAGACCAAACTAAAAGCTCTCCTAAATTTGGGGTAGGTTTATGGATTGTTATGGGATTGTCCTCTTCCTTTGAAACATCCCATATGGCTTTAGTTAGAAAGGAGTTTCATCGGTGTGACATGCTCTGGGGGTGGTGGTGAGAGTGGCTTAGGTGTGGTTACCCCCTTCCTCTTCCTAGATTTCCTTTACCAATCATATCCTTTGACCTACAGGTATCTGGTACCTTGACATGTTACCGTAGGCACAGCTATGGCTGGGATACAAAAAAACATTTTAGGCATGCTGAAGAGCTTACTCTAACCCAATGCATTTTTAAAAGATTGGCTTATTTGAATACCACATCCCAATAATATATGCTCTCAACCCTCTAATCCATACAGTTCCAAAAGTCATTTCCTGTACTGCTGTTGAAGGAACACTAGTCCTAAATTCACTGGGGCATGCAGAACTAATTATAACATTATTTGAATTTTGGCCTGTCCCCAGAATGGTATGATCTTATTTATGCGACATTCTTCTGCCTGCAAGCACAGGAGGTTAGACGACATTCTGTAGGTCTGGGATATTTTGGTTTTATTGTGACTTGTTTATTACAGATTGTGACACACTTTTCTCATTCACAAAGAGTGCCTACCACTCTCTCTCCCACAGGTTCAGGGTGACAGGTAGGTCAGGCCATTACACATCTACTCAGCCTTCTTCATTAATTGTCCCTCACTCAGACACTGCACAGAGTTATTGGGGTTGGGGACACTGTTCCATTCACATGCTGCCACCATTTATTCATATCCTAAAATATATAGAGACTGAGATCTTTAGTTAGAAAGGAGTTTCATCGGTGTGACATGTGGTATGTATGCAGCCCACAGGGTTAAACAAACAAGAAGTTAACTTTTATTTATGGTTTGAACATAACACTGTGGAAAGACAGGTAGAGGTTACAAAGTTTCTTTTCCATTTAACTTTTGAATTGTTTTCCTGTTCCTGCATTTGGGATCTTCACAATTTGACTTTTTTCAGTCAGCTTTAAACAGCTCTTCTCCGCAGCTTCACTCAGCCAGCTTCTCTCACTCTCAACTCCCTAACTGCTGCCTTCAACTCCCTTCATTGCTGTTTTCTACTGTCCCTCTCACTACCATTCCATCAGCTCCCACTGGCCGCACTTAGGGAGAGATGGAACCTAATCTGTCTTCACCCAGATGTTATTATGCTTGTGGCTTTTATGTATTGTGTTTTCCACCTTGAGTACACACCCACATGCAAACTCAAGAGGGAAAGTATATGTAGAAAGGTGGGAGAAACAGCTATTGTACTGTCTTATGGTCACCAGCTATTGCACTGTCTTACAGTTCTATTAATAGCATGTGCATTACATAGTCTCCTGTGTTTATAGCCTGTGCCAAATTGATATTTCTTTTAATATTTGCAGAAAAATCCCATTTCTATCTACTGTTACGCAATCAAGACCAAACAGGTTGAACAACAAAACAGGAGGGGTTTGAGCTTCTGTCTGCAAGTTAAAATGACAATGAATTGCATCACTGATAGATTTGCAACTCATTCGGACACGGATACTGTAACTCATATCGATTTTCTTACTTTGAAACAAGATGAAATTATGCAGAAAAAATACATTGTGCTTTAACACTATGGTACATACTGCACAGGTCATTTTTAAAGTGACCGTCTGATTCTTTGGTAGAATAGATAGGGGACACGCCATATTAGATCTTGAATCAATCCTTTTCTGTGTTAGATTTTGTATTAATCCATACTTTGATTACACTCTGCGCTACTGGAATGTTATGGGAAAGAATGCTGACAGGCAAGGAAGCTGGTGTAAAGGACAAGATGCATAGATAGAAGGCCTGTAGCGACAACAGAGATCTAAGGCATATTGTTTATGGAACATCACAAGGATGATAGTGGGTATCCAGAGGCTATGCTAGAAGATGACAATCTGACATCTATGCATATGAGTAAAACAACCAATGTATTGCCAGTCCACATTCCAGCACTGATTATACTAACTCAGGTGTCACTAGTACGTTTTTATTAAATGTCACGTACTGCTGTATGTCACGTGCAAGTCATAATGTTGTCTTACCACACACCAGCATAAAGGTATATAAGGGACATTATGCTCGTGTCAAATGCGCACTGTCTTAGCAACCCATTGAGTTGCTGGCAGTGGCCTATTATGCATAATAAATCTTTTTTTTCTTAACCGGTTTGTGTGTCTGGCTATTTGACTTGGGACAAAAGCACCAAGGCCCGAACCTTAACATAACCTACGGGTGGCGCTAACAGAATCCCATAATTAAACTATTTAAATTTAGTTTCACACTGAATGCTGTGATTGCATTCCTCTTTATTAAACTGATCCATCAATGGTATGAGGCAAATAGCTACTCATTGGTTTGTAAGACATAGAATGTTATTTTAATGCTATATTTTCATTTTTCTCAGAAGAAAATATATAAGGACATGTATCTTTAAAAACATGGGAGAAAAAAATGAACCTTAAGTAACTCCACAGGCTAAATCCTTTAAGGAGGACCGATAATCTCCGAGCATCACCTTCTGAAGACTGTTGTCCAAGAAGGAATGAAACCACCACAAAGCAGTATTTTCCAGGGAGAAAGACCAGAAGAGTACTATGATCATACACAAAAGCTGTTGAGACCCCCAGGAAAATTAGCAGGTTCACATTCACTGCACAAACGTCTGGCAAAGATTGCCAAATAGGACAACCAAAGCAGCCCCCAAACTAGATCTGATAACGAGTTTCATTCAAAGATCAAATAAAATTGACCTTCCACACTCTCAAGTAACTTGCCCAAAAAATCCAATCCAAAAATCAGACTACAATTTCTGTAGTTCAGATGGTTTCTTTATATAGAGATTGAGCACCATTTCCTTCAAAGCAGCAGGAACTTCTTCCAGCAACAGTGTTTACCATTATACTGATCAGGCTAGTATCTCATGGGTGATCCTAACCATTCAAGAAGGGTAAGTTTCAAGACAGCGAGTTGTGCCACAGGCCAAGTACCTTAACAGCATTCACTGTTAAATGAACTGAAATTAACCGATGCAACTGCAGCCAGCACTTTCAAAGGGAAGGAGGGATTGAAAATAAAGCAGATGTCCAGGAGCACCTTGAAAGCTAACAACATTTATTCCATCATCAGCTTTTGTGAGTCAAAACTCATTTCTTCAAATGCTATGAAAAGGAAATCATTTTTGAGATATCAGAAAAATCACAGGGAAGGAGGGGGGGAGAGAAAAAGGAGATTCAGACAGAATTCCCAATGAAGCATCCAAGCCCAAATAGGTATGAATGATTTTATTTGCAATGTTGTTGATGGTTCTACCAGGTAAGTTTGAGTCTCTTAAAAACCTGGAACAGTGCAAATGCAATGCTGGCGAAGTGGTAAGATTTCTGTTGCACCAATATACCATATAAAAGCCCTGATTTGGGCCTAAGCCATGTTCAATTATGAATTTCTGCAACCTGCACTGAATCCAGCGGCAGATCACCTCTCAAATACCTCATCAAAGTACCAAAGACCTGCCTTAATTCTCCAAAGGTGAAGAGGGTGTCTAGGAGTAATAGTGTCAATCATACCAATTCTCTATTCTAGAAATAAACCCAGTACTGACAAGAAAGCTCATCAAGTCAGCTGACAACTTGCCAAGATCATCCTGAAAAAGCCTTTGAGAGCAGGTCACTTGAATAAGTTTCTCACCCCAACAGAAGCTGGAGAAACCTGTTATTACAAAGCTCACAACAGACTTGGTGTTGGCATTCCCCCGCCCATAGATTTCCTTTCTCCATACCAGAGCAAAATATTAAGTGAAGTCTATGACCTGCGGCATGTGTAGGTCAGCAAATGCATCCTGATTTCTCTCACAGTGTCCATTAACACCAATCAGCGAGGACTAAGTGTGAATTTTGAATTCCCACAGAACATGAAACTGCCTCTATAAGCCCTGTTAGAAAGTCTTAGACAATGCAGTGAGCAGTAAACTAAGAGAATACCCAGTCTGTCTCTAGAGCCAATTACAGGCACATATATTCAATATAAACAGGTTGCCCATAAGAAAATCCTTATAGATCATGGTAACTCCACCTTTCTTGTTGAGACAGAAGGTGGATTACATTTTAATTGCCTGTGAAAAATTGAAGCAGTTTGCTTTTTCCTCCCCTTCATACTGTGTTGCTTATTGGATGTATTATACTGTCTTTATTGTATTATTCTTTATGTGTCCATTGCTTTATAATTCTGTAATCCACCTTCTGTCTCAACAAGAAAAGTGGAGCTACCATGATCCAGCTGGGTGACCTTGGGCTAGTCACAGCAATCTTAGAGCTCTCTCAACCCCACCTACCTCACAGGGTGCCTGTTTTCGGCAGGGGAAGGTGATTGTAAACTGGTTTGATTCTTCCTTAAGTGGTAGGGAAAGCCAGCATATAAAACCAACTCTTCTTCTCCTCCTCCTCCTCCTCTGCTAAATCTGGACCAAGGACTCATTTATTAAACAATTCAGGAAACTTTTATTTATTTGTTATATATTTATCCTACCTTTAATCCAAGGTCAATGTGGAATATATGGTTCTCCCCTCTTCCAATTTTATCCTCACATCAATGTTGTGAGAGAAGTTAGGCTGGTCCAAGGACCCACCCATGGAATTTCACTGAAATTCACATCTCCCCATGCCTAGACCAGCAACCTAAACACTATGCTGGCTCTCCACTGTACTCATTATCCTCAACAAGACTTCATGTTATAATAATCACTACTACAGTTGCTGAATCTAGTTTGGTAGAATTTACATATTTATCTTATACTCAATGTCGAAAATACAGAGACAGTCAACAAGTAAGAGTGTGTGTCTGGAAGCAACTAATCAAAATCTGAACTGAGCGTACCCTGTTAGTTAACCTCAGAAGGGTAACCAATGAAAACGAAAGCTCCTCTGACTTTCAGCTCCAAGCCGGCTAAACCAATTCTGGTTCTTGTTTGGCAATGTTAGAATATTTGCAGCTGCCTGCAGCTTTCACTTTCTATTTCCCTATGCTACCTTTAAGATTCTGTTTCTCTGGGACAGCAAGAAACGGGGGGGGGGTTAAATTTCCTTATATGGTACATTTCTGACAGGGCCTTATCCAACCACAACAGTTAATCCATGTTTGTGCTGCAAAGTATTTAGCTCTGACTGGTGTCTCTATGCACAATGTTTCCCACAATCACAGCACTGATTAGGGAAATTAGCTTTGGATGATTCTCCAGTTTAAGATGGGAGCCTTCCACGTCACTTGTAAAGCAGTGTTTGTGTTTCCCAAAAATGGAATATGCAGAGGAAGGATAACCCAGCATTTTATCTCCCTTACCTGTTTTTGGAAAGATTTAATTTTCTACAGCAAGTTCACTGACACGTTGACAAATACTGGCAAATAAGTAGTGTGGGCTGGACAAAAACACACTGAATTGAATGAACCTAGCACAATTCATTTGTGTGTGGGGAGGGTGGGGAAAGACGGAGGGATATCTCTATGGCTCCATTTGGCAGAGTTTACTGACCTATGAAATAAGGACTCTCCCTTCTGTCTACAGTTTCGAAGGAATGAACCCTTATGTGAAGGCTACAGCCACTGAGAATTTCTTTCCAATTGTTGAGGAGTGGGAGATTACATGTGAGAATGTGAGCTGCATCTAGGGTTGCCAACTCCAGGTTTGGAAATTCCTGGAGGTTTGGGGCAGTCTGGGAAGGGAGCTCAGCAGGGACGTGATGCCATAGAGTCCACCCTCTGAAGCTGCCATTTTCTCCAGGGTGATCAGTTGCAATTAGGGCTCTCGATTCGGTTCTATCCGAACTGAAAAACAGCCGAATTTCCCCCAATTTGGCGGTTTCTAGTTCAGAGAGAACCGAAATAAAAAAGGCGGGAAAACGACGATTCGTACAAATTCGGCAACCCCGAATCAGCATTCTCCCGCGGCCAATAGGTGGCCAAGCTGGGTCTTCTGGCCAATCAGTCGCGGATGAGTGCGTGAGCCTGGCCGCTGTTCGGCCCAGGGAGAAAAAGAGAGAGTGTCTGTGTGTTTGAGAGAGAGATCCCAGTGTGTGTGTGGGGGGGTGCGTGTGCGTGGTCCTGGGTTGCTGTGCGGCTCGAGGGGGGGAGAGAGAGGCCATTTATGCATGGGAGGTTTTGCTTTGGATTTGCCGCTCTCTAGATGCACATTTTCCCCATCCAAATTCTCAAAACTCAACAATAAGCTCCCATGCAGAGTTTTGAGAATCTGGATGGGGAAAATGTGCATCTAGAGAGCGGCAAATCCAAGGCAAAACCTCCTGTGCATAAATGGCCAGAGAGTGTGTGTGTGTGAGTCTGTATTCCTTCCATTGCTGCTGTTCCTGTGCTGCTCCTGTGCTGATTGTGATAGATCCTGAGCTGAGCTGACCTGCTGCTGCTTGCTGGAATCAGATTGGATTACTCATCCTGACCCCTGCTTCTGCTGGAAGAGAAGACATCCACAGTTTGACCCATTTTGGGGGTTTTCTCTATAACCTTTTCCCTGTGTGTGTGTGGGGGGGGGGAGATTCTGTGGGGGGGAAGCAAAAGAGGGGCTATTCTGCTGGGGGGGTTGATTTCCTTTGTGCTAGTGGTTTTTTTTGCTGTTTTCACTGGTTGCCACCTTTGCCTGGAGGTCAGTGTGGGTCGGTGAGTCTCTCTCTCTGGCTGCCCCGTTGTTCTTCTGGCTGCCCCGTTGTTCTCCTTCGTTTGGAATTTGCGTCTTCTTGTCATGGGGGGGGGTTCTGCTTGGGGGGGGTTGATTGCCTCTGTGTGCCGTGTCTGTGGAATCTGAGCTTTTTCCTTCTTTTGCACGATGGGGGGGGAGGGAACGGTGTGTAGCGGGCGTGCATGTGTGTATGCGCCAGTGGTGTCGTGTGCCGTACAATGCAGCATCCTGCTTATTCCCCCCCTCCCCAGCACCCCGCGGGTGTCCCTGCTCAGGATTTCTCCTTTCCCCTGACAGTGACAGCTCAGCCACATTGTCTCCTCCCTCAACCCCCCCCCCCCGGGTTTTTGTTGTTTTTGGGTGTCCCTGGGGCTGAGGAAGCGGTGACAGGAGGAAGCAAAATGTAGAGGAAAGGGCGGGCAGTCCTGATCCTCCGGCCTGCTTACTCGGATGTAAGAGCCGCAGTGGGGCTTTGCTCCCAAGGTAAAGCGGTGCGAATTGTAAACAACGCCGCCTTTTATCAGTCCACAACAATGGGAGGTTTGGCTTGGATTTACTCTCTCTAGATGCAGATTTTCCCCATCCAAATTCTCAAATCTCAACAATAAGCTCCCCTGCAGAGTTTTGAGAATTTGGCTGGGGAAAATGTGCATCTAGAGAGCAGCAAATCCAAAGCAAAACCTCCCATACATAAATAGCCAACGAGAATCAATGGGAGGTTTTGCCTTGGATTTGCCGGTCTCTAGATGCACATTAAGGATTGCAGGCTCCCGTTCATTCCAATGGGCGGATGGGGGGGACCCCTTCCAGACCCCATAACTCGGGTCCCCTGACCCAATCTTCACCAAACTTGGGGGTTCTGAAAGCTACCCTGAAAGTTTGGGACCTCTACCTCCAAAAATGCCTTCCCCAGAGCTGCGGAAAGGCGCAAATGTGTTTTTAATGGCTTTAAATGGCCAAATTTATTCGCAAACACCAAATTTCAAGCCAAATTCCCTGAATCCGAATAGGGGGAGTTCAGAATTTGGCTCTTCCTGAATAAAAATGGGCTGAATTCAGCCGAATCTGAATCGAACCGAATTTTTTTTTTCAACAGCCCTAGTTGCAATTCCAGAAAAACTCCAGGCTCTACCTGGGGTTGGCAGCCCAAGTTGTACCCAGCGTAGTTTTCTGCTCCTGAGCCCAAGGTGTTGGTTTGGTCCTTTAAAGCCCTACATGGCATGGAACTGGGGTATCTGAAGGAGTGTCTTTTTCCATGTTCCTTCCCAGAAATTAGGATCACATGAGCACATGAAGCTGCGTTATACTGAATCAGACCCTTGGTCCATCAAAGTCAGTATTGTCTACTCAGGCTGGCAGCGGCTCTCCAGGGTCTTTCACATCACCTACCTGCCTAGTCCCTTTAACTGGAGATGCCAGGGATTGAACCTGGGACCTTCTGCATGCCAAGCAGATGCTCTACCACTGAGCCACAGCCCCTCCCCAGGGAGGCCCCTCCCCAGCCTCTCACAGGGAGAGGCTCTACTGACCAGCCCACCAATCAAAGAAGCTCATCCAATGGGCGCACCAGAGAGGATCTTTTTCAGTGGCAGCCCCATGATTATGGAACAACTTCCCCAGTGGCCCCCTCACCTGGAATCCTCAGGAGGTAGTTGAAGACAGTTTCATTTAGGACTGCCTTTGACTAACTTCATTTTTGTTTTTTAATTGGCAGTCCTAATTGAGAATTTAAATTGTGGTCTTTTAGGGATTTTTATGCATAATTGTTGTTTAATTAACATTGTAAGCCACCTTGAGTTCTGCAAGGTGGAAAGGCAGCTAATAAATGTTTTAAATAAATTTCTGCAGACACCGATTTCCCCACTCCTTTAGGTGCACAAAACAGCTCCCAAAAAAACTGATTCTAAGGTATAGGGGACCACCAGGAATAGTTTATTGGAGGAAATCAACAGTCTCCCAGATAAGGGAGATTGGTAAAAATTGCCCCCATTGTGCCTGCAGAAATTTGTATGTAATCCAACCCTGTATGTCCTATTGAAACCAATGTAAAAATTTCCCAAATGTCACAACATGGGACAAATCAGTTCCTTTGGAGAAAATGGCTGCTTTGGAGGGTGGGCTCTAACGTGTTATACCCCGCTGAGGTTCCTCCCCTCCTGAAATCCTGCCTTCTCAAGTCTCCACCCCAAAACTCCAGTAAATTCCCAACCCAGAGCTGGCAACCCTAGCCACAATGCATGGCATAATAATATTTTAAAAATCTGAACACTTTTTTAACCCACAAAATGAAACCAAGTAAACAAAAGTTCTATTCCTATCAGAAAGGGAATGTTAACAATTCTATAAACATTTATTAACTGAAAATACATAACATATAGATCCCAGGCTTTGGTTCACATATGAAATACAATTCATAAATTGAAAAGTCAAGTAGTTGACATGATTGGAGGGTCTTACTGCTATGGAACTTCTAATTCACTCTGCATGATACATAATCCTTCTAACTGGCTAGGAAACATCGGTTGGAGACAGATAAAAGAAGAGCTCAGATAACATTTACTCAGTTCCTGAAGTATATTCTTAAACCTGAACTGAATGATGGCTAGAGTCTTGTTGCTTCCTCCTGCTCCTCCACCTACAATTTCAGAATGCTAATGCAGCATCCCACAGCCAAAGAAGGCAATGGCAGTAGAGGGCAAGAGAATACAATAGCAGCTGAGAGCAAATGGAACAGTGGGAAACAACAACACTCAGGAGCTCCAGCCAACATTAATTTGGTGGTATGTCTGGATGTTCTCATCGGAAGACAGGCTGCAAATATATTCTGAATGCTAATTTTAACTTATATCTACCTCCTGACCTGTCCTGGACATTTTATAGCTTTTAACAAATGAGTACTTCCTAGGGTGACCAGGCCTGGCCTAGCCACCAGCAGGAGACCAGGGGGTGGGGGGTGGGGGCAACTGTCAGCAATGGGTTAACATCACTTCTGGGGAAAACCCAGAACTTATGTCATGTCTCTCTAGAATTGCTGGAAACTCTATGGTAAAACCTTAGAGTTTTCAGCCATTCCTAGACATGTCTGATGTCACTTCCAGGTTTCCCCCAGAGTCAATGACAGTCCACCTGAAAGATTGCCAAAAGCTCTATGGTTTTACCACAAAGTTTCAGGTGATTCCTAGAGAAGTGTGATGGCCATTTTATTTTATTTTTCTCTTGCTGCTGCTTCAAGCAGGAAATGAGAGGTGATCCTCACTTCTGTCAAGGAACTGGCAACACTAATACTTCCCTGCTACAATATGCCGGATGTTTGTTTTCCATCACTGTTCTCATCTACTCCAGATCTGCATAATCACCCAAGTTAAACACTGCACCCCCACCAACTTTACAGAATTAAGTATCCTACATTGGCCTGCCTGCTTAAGGATGTAGAGACTGAAGGGTTGTCAAGCCCCGGATGATTTCCTTCTTCCAACAAGAGGAGCAGCCAGTTAGAAAGACTCTGGGGAACATCCCCATGCCCAAGAACTCCTGGAAAACAATCTCAGCTCTCTCTAGGATCCTCTCCCCTGTTGTTTTCAGGGAGCTTCAGGGCAACATGAATTGTTTTGTCACAGAACAACAGCTGTCTCTATACCACCAAGATTCTGAGGTGGAAAATCAGCCTCCATTGATGTTCTCCAGCTTAGTTTTCCCCCAAAGAGTTCTTAAGGATGAATGAAACTGGGCTGAACGAATACACACAGGTGCACATATTCTAAGTTCAATCCCCCTACCTAGAAATCCTTTGGCATTAAAGGAACATCCTCACTCTATCACCAATCTCAGCCTTAGAAAGAATGGTTATGGTGATACAATCCAAACCTAGTATGAAAAATGGTTGCTGGTCACCATTCAACTTAATCTTAATTTCATGGTTGAGCCAACGTGTTCTTTACAGTTAAACTGGGATCTAATTTCAGAATTCCATCTAGTAGCCAAATCTGTTCTTTGCTGTAGTTCATAAAAAGGACGGGTGGTGTGTTATCAAGAAAGGAAAGGGCCTCTATCATTGAGGTACAGCAATATAAACAAAGCACATTTGGTCAGATGGTGTGAAGAAGTTCCCAAACATCTGGATAATCAGTCATTCTGTTAAATTAAAACATCAAATATATATATCAAACACACAACACAGGCTGTACTAAAAGACCTGATCAATTATTATTATAAAATGCACTATATTTAAGTCACTAATGCAAGCAACACTATCATAGTCGGTAACTACACAATGTTCTTTTCTCCTTGGCATCCATACGTTAGATGCCTTTTGCAGAATTAACGTTAAACCATTATCATGCTGCAAAACATATCTGAATCATTTCCATTCTACAGGTGGGGGGGAAACACAGCCACACAATTCAAGCTAGAGTTTCTAATTGTAAGCCCCGTGTTTACTGGCTTATCCCACTGCAGCTTCTTCCACAGTTGAGGCCCCTCGAAATCAAAACAGTAAGGGTGAAGACTGTCAGAACCGGGAAATATTAGTAGGACAACAAAGGACTGTGGTTTGATTACTGGATTTCTGCCATAATTTAAAAATGAACTGTACTCTCGGATGAAGTGCAGACATGAGCAATGGCCCCTACACTGAATTTAGCAGAGACATCCTTGATATCACTATTCCAGGTGCACTACTTTGCACAGTCTACTGCATGCCAAAAAATAATTTCTGAGGAAATAAAATGGCACGCGTTGCACTAGCTGCATCATATCTGCAAGCTTCGTCAACATAAAACTAAACCGTTTCCATGATGGCTGCAAGCCATTTGCATTGCAGCGCTGAACAAGGGAAGCTCAAAGCATTCTGCTGGTGTAAGGAATGGAGGATGTGGTAGGCAGTGACAAAATTTATACTTCAATTGATTTTCAGAGAAGAGAAGAAGGGAGGAAACGGTTCCAGCCAAGATGGCAGCATGAGGGGAGAAAACACATTTGTATGATTGTGTCATGACTAACTGTTCAGGAACATTACGCAATGGAAAACAGCAGCAAGTGGAGTCAGACCACAAAAAGGCATACCATACAGGCTCAAGGAAACAGAAAATCATATACACAAACTGCTGTGCAAAAAACATTTCTGGGAAGAAACAGCACAAGGTTCTGGTCTTTTCCAATGCAAAGGACAGCCCTTACATCATTGTAAAGACTAGCTAGCTGATATGATTCCCACAGAGGCGTCATCCCGATTCAGAACACAAATTTCATTTTCTCACTCAGACTCTTCGATAAATGTTTATGCTTGAGGACAAAAACATTAACAGGTAATTTTTGGTTTTTTTTTTTTTTTTTTTTACAAAGACTGGACAAACATTTGTTTTGCTCCCCTACTCCCCAAGCAACGCCAGAGCAATGGTCCCTTGATAAAATGAAAATAAATGCTTGCGTTCGTGATCACAGCAGGGCTCCACTAAAGAGAAAAGGGCTCTTAACACATGGCATATTGTGCTTGGGAAAAGAATCTGTCATGTTAGCTGTTGCAATCACACTATTAATCAGACTATTTTGAGTGGCCATTGGCTATTCCAAATGCCCCTCATTTGAAAACGGACAGTCTCATATGTGCCAACCTGTTAATAGAATCCATTAACTGATATACATCACGTTGTTTTTATGAGGATGTTTGCAGGCTTTTCTTAAGGTGAGGCATTTGGAATCTCTTTCATTGATGATCAGGTGGGCACCCTTCCACTGAATTTTCTCTTAACAATAATAATCTTGTGCTATTTCACCACACGTGTGACAGAGGAGACCCTAAACAAACCTAAAATGATTACCTCAATTTGGCATGCCTCTGATTTTTATTACCATACATCAATGAAGATGATCAAGCTGCTCAAGCTTAAAGAATAAGCAATTACATATGCTTATATCTGGGACACTGCAAATACGCTTTCAAAAACATACTGTGTTTTGGACATTTGGGAAGAAAACGTGCCTCCATGTAAGAAATTACTTATAGAAATCAGAATTCTTTTTTTACATGTACATGCATATAAACGTATCTGTAGCCATTTGCACTACTCAGAGTTAGTAAACAATGTAAGGCTGTGTGCAGTCTAAATGGGTCACGTCTAATGAGAGAAGCATGACATCCCTACATGTTAACAAGCGGATTGAACTCAAATCTGAAACCTGGAACATGGAATCAAGTGAGACACCAGCTGTTTGTATGTAAATAATATATAACATTTCCATCAGCTCCCAAAGCCATCTTCAATTACTGAAAACTATTGGAATATCAATGATGTCTGCGCTGGCTCTATAAAATGTCCTCTTTCTTTAATAGGTCTAAATAATCCCAGAATGCACATAGCAACGCAAAAGCCACTGATGCGACAGTACAGGACTGTGGTGGAGAAGATGGGGAAAGGGGGACTTCAAAGAGTGCATAAAATGCCAGATTATCGCCTGTGCAAGACAGTCAGAATGGTGTGTCCTCTGAAAGGTGTCACACTCTTGACATGCCAGGTACATACAATGCTCACTAGAGAATATAGGTAAAATAATATATGGATACTGTTGATCGGCTGGGTTTCCTTCAGAAACACAAGAAGATGCACTGTGCATAACTGGAAAGAAAGGAAACGTCAACCCTGCAATCTTTCACCATTTACAATCATTCCCCCCCTCGTTATACATTATATTACAAGGCACTTCCAACAGACCGCAAGAGAAAGTGGGGGGAGAGAAAGAAATACGGGCAGCTCTACCAGAAATTTACAAAATATACTCAGTGTCTTTGTTTAGACTGGACACCCATTCAGAGGTGTAAATAATGGTCACTTTGTTAGATTTCTAAATGCAACTAGCTACAAATGTGTGTGAGTGGCTCTCGCATAGTTCACACCGGGCTCCCTTGACCCAGCTAGACAAGCGTGAAAACATGAAATAAATGAAGGTTAACAAAGACTGGTCTGGGAAACAGTTCACATCAAATGCTTGCAGCAGTGGTAGTGTTTTACATACGGAGCTGTGCTGTGAATTCCTTATGCCTAAAATATTTGCAAGCAATTTTGCAAATCTTCACAGCATAGCTTGTTGCAAGAAGCAAAATGACATTTAAGGGGGGGAAGTGGACAGAAAACCCACGTTTGCCATCACCGTGAGCATTTCCAGTGGCATGCAGAGACAGAGAGAGTAAAAAAGAGAGGCAAAGACCCACTGACAAAAAACCCCACACAAACAGGCAACTACTGTATCACAATACCTTTTTGTGTCTGTCCCTCTTCCATATTTTCTTCCATGGCTACCTTTCTTCGCTAGAAACTGCTGCACAGGTTTAATCAAAAGCCTCACGCCGATGGTGGGAAAACTGTGAATTTATTTTCCCCGGAAAGCTCCGAGAGCTTTAATGGTTTAATGCAGGTCCTCGGATCTCAGCTAAGGCTCCCCTCACTCTCCTTGCTTGCTTGGAGACAGGCTGTCAAGTGCAATTTCATTCAAATTACTCTTCCGTGAAGATTATCAATTTTTCTTCTCAAAGCTGTCCATTGTGTACCACTGTAAGCAGGTATTCAAAGGGAAAGCCTGTGATTTTTGGGGGGTGGGGGGAGAAATTTGGTAGGGGTCCCAGTAGCAGTATAACTGTGATTCCTACGGCTCGCTTTGCATATAAAACAGGGAGAAGAAATTGATGTTTGCACTGAAATCTGTGCTTTAAACTGGAAACAGGCTGAACTGCGAACAGATGGAGGGGTGTCTTCCTAACATGAAGCAGACCATGAACCCATAATTCCCCCTATTTGCTACCAAAGTGGGAAAGCCCAGATGCCTGTAGTTTTTAGATGCAGCAGTACTGCAATTCTTGTTTCCCCTTTTACACAGAATGCTAATATTTCATTTCATTAACAGTGCCCTGCTGTGCTTTTTTTAATTAGAAGAATTTTGAAGTAGACCAACAAAATTCAAAATCTGAGAAAGGATTCTGCAGTGTTTGTGTGTGTGTGTGTACATATTCACATACATATATATGTCAGACACACACAAAATAATCTCCCCTCCAAATCTGCTTTAAAAAAATCTTGGCCAAACAGTATGCAGATGTGAAAATATTAACACAATGTTGTACATTAAAATTCTCAGCATCATTTTGATGTAAAGATAGCACATATTTTAAATATTATTTTAAATATTAAGATCTTAGCTAAAATATTTCAAAACTTTCATTCTGCATAAAGATGTTTCAATGTCTTGTAGTGTACAAACTGTATGACAAGGTGGCCCCACTTCAATATGATGTAAGAAAAACAGTTGTGTCATGGATTGCTGACAAAAGGCAAAGGTTAAGTACCTCATGGGGGCATCTGCTTGTTTGGGGAGCTCTGCAGTCTGATTTGGAATGCAAACTGAATGAATTCTGCAGTCTGAAAATAAAATTTGCATTTGCTGAGCCATTGGGTGATACACAAGCTCCTTGGAATGCCAACATATAGAATGAATGGGGGTGGGTTAATGTTTATTTTATTAGATTTCCAGAAAACATTGATAACTGCCTAAGGAAAACATTTTGCAAATATTTTTAAGTTATCAAACTTATAAGTTATCCCAAATGGTATTTTAATCTAATGGTTTACACACTTTACCTATAAGAATAAGAGTGGCTACGTTAAGATGAAACAGCAAACTATGGCTTGTCATGATGAGAAGAAGAAGAGTTGGTTTTTATATGCCAATTTTCTCTACCACTTAAGGAAGACTCAAACCAGCTTACAATCACCTTCCGTTCCCCACAACAGACACCCTGTGAGGTGGGTAGGGCTGAGAGAGTGACTTGCCCAAGGTCACCCAGCTGGCTTTGTGTGTAGGAGTGGGAAAACAAATCCAGTTCACCAGATTAGCATCCACCGCTCATGTGGAGGAGTGGGGAATCAAACCCGGGTCTCCAGATCTGAGTCCACCTCTCCAAACCACTGCTCTTAACCACTACGCCACGCTTTGGAAATCCTCAGCTTGGACACCTCCCCTCGCACACCCCAAAGATTAAAGACTTGCTAGTTCTCAAGAAACTATATCTTCTTATTATGTCCAAACCACAACCTATGGTTTGTTTCTTGCCTACCTACTAAGATGCCAAACCATGGATTGATCCTGGTTTGGAATCCCGGTTTTCAGGCAAGAAACCATCCACAGTATGTGATTTGTATATAACAAACGACTATTTGTCTAAGACTGACTTGAGAAAGGGGGAAGGGGAGGGAAGAGTGAGAGCCTGAAGATGTTCCAAGCTCATTTTCATAACAACAAACCACGTTTTTGCATTATGTCTGAATGTAGCCAATGCTGATAGTTTTTGTAGCTTTACACAGCAGTAATAGGAGAAAGATTCGCTCACCAGGCTTTGTTTTTATATGACCATTCTATACTTTTTTTTATTTAAAACATTTTTATGCCACCTTTCCACCCAATCAGCATCCACAAGGTGAAAAACAATCAAACATTTAAAAAAAATTTAAACAATTTTAAATTCAGTCGAAATGGAAAAAAAATCTATTAAAAACACATAAATAAACAACACTAGAAGTAGGGTCAATGATCATTATTGGAGGTATGCCAGACAAAACAAGGAAGTCTATACCTGCTGGCAAAAGATACTGATAGAGGGAGACAGACAAATCTCCTTTGGGAGGGAGTTCCAAAGTTTTTGTGCCACGACAGAGAAGTCTTTTTCTCAGGTTGCCATTAGTCTAGCGTCAGATGGTGGGGACAACCAAAGCAGGGCCTTCAAGGATGATTGGGGTGAGCGGGTAGGTTTGTATGGGATATGGCGGTCCTTAAAGTATATTGTTCCCATGCCATACAGGGCTTTAAATATCAAAAACAACACCTTCAATAGAGCCTGGAAACAAACTGGAAGCCAGTGCTGCTGGAACAAGAGTGGAGTGATACGATCAGTACGACCCACTCCAATCAACATAAGAACATAAGAAAGGCCCTGCTGGATCAGACCAAGGCCCATCAAGTCCAGCAGTCTGTTCACACAGTGGCCAACCAGGTGCCTCTAGGAAGCACACAAGACGAGTGCAGCAGCACCATCCTGCCTGTGTTCCACCGCACCCAAAATTATAGGCATGCTCCTCTGATACTAGAGAGAATAGGTATGCAGCATGACTAGTATCCATTCTAACTAATAGCCATGAATACCCCTCTCCTCCATGAATATGTCCACTCCCCTCTTAAAGCACTCCAAGCTGGCAGCCATCGCCACATCCTGGGGCAGGGAGTTCCACAATTTAACTATGCGTTGTGTGAAAAAATACTTCCTTAACAAACAAAAAAAACCCTTCATCAACACTCTGTAGTATTCTGCACCAACTGCAGCTTCCAGACAGTCTTCAAGGGCAGTACCATGTAGAGCACATTGCTACAAACTAATCTAGATATTACCAGGGCATGCACCACAGTGGCAAGATCTCTTCTGCCCAGGAAGGACCACAGCTGGTTCACTTGCTGAAGCTGGCAACTCTAGGTATGACACATAACTGAAATCAGATACTAACATTAATGTTCACAAATCAGCACATCTGGTGCTTTAATCTGCCCCCACGGATGGCTAAAGAAGGGCATGTCCAATAATTAATCACTATGCATCAACCCACTCATTTACTTCATTTATCATCCACCTCTCTTGTTGAGACTCAAGGTGGATTACAGAATTATAAAAACAATGCAATACAGACCTTAAATAGCTCCCAAAAGTGTTGTTCTATACAATCATGCACCATTGTGGAGGCTAAGTAAAAAAGAACAAGTGGGATTGGCATAAAGTAGATTTTAGCTTTCCCCTTTTTCAGGACAAGAATGCAGCTAGAAGTACAAAGAGCAACAGCATGTTAACGCCAGATAATTTAGTTCAGGAACAGTCAGTGGTGGGCATATCAAACCAACATTCTCCAACCTGGGTCAGGTACCACCCATGAGGTTCTGTGTTACCAGCCCCCAATTTCTAGATTATAAACAACATGACATTATTTCTGCAAGTCACCTCACATAATACCTCAAAGCAGAATTCAACATCTAATGAGCTTTCTAAATGTACCCTGAAGATATGCTGCTGTATAGGAAAATGAATTTAGAGTCCTGCAAAAGAATATCACACACCATCATGTGTATGCGGGGGGTATTGTTTACCCTTTTCCCTTTCAACATGTCTCCTTCCCAAATCTTGGGCCTCTACCAATTTTATGGAATATCTCAGGAAGGTAATCTGACATCTGCACGGAGTGCATGGTAATCTAAGGATTGTGTCATCATCTTTAGGGTCTCAAATAGGAGGTTGCCTAATTTACTTAACCTTAATGCCAGCCGTGTGTGTCACTAATCCAGAATACGATTTTCGACAGTATGGATTACTTCAGAAGAAACACGCGAGAAGCTACAGGAGCAATAATGGAATTATTCCTTACCGTTTGCCCCAGTTTCTGGCAATTAAGGGGCCATGGAGTCTAGGAATGCACAGATGCAAACCTCTTTCTCCTAGGTAGAATTGAGCTCCATGAGTAAATCAGGTACACGATTCATAGACAGCTATTACTAGCAGAAATAGTATGCCTATAGTGATATACATGTTTCATCCATATAACCGTCATTAACAAACAGTGAAACTAGCTTACATTATCTATCTTGTTCATTATGCCTTTTAATAGGTTTCAACATCTGTGTGATTAATGCTTTTTCCATGCTTTCAAGCCAGCAGTACTTGGTCCACACCTCGCAAAGAGCTCACATTTGCAGTTACCATCAACCAAAAGAACCACATTACTTCCATTTGTCACGAGGCCCCCACCTCTGTGAGGCTTGCAGTTTACCCATTCTTCTGGTGGCACCTGTTTCAAGCTGGAAACCACCTGCCAGCCATAAGCCCCAACAGGCAAAGGACTAGCCCACTTCCCTGAAACATTGGGCGGGTGCCAGATTGGGGAACACTGGTCACATGAGTCTAGGGTTGCCAACCTCCAGGTACTAGATGGAGATCTCCTGCTATTACAACTGATCTTCAGCCAGTTCACCTGGCCGCTTTGGCAATTGGACTCTATGGCATTGAAGTCCCTCCACTCCCCAAACCCCACCCTCCTCAGGCTTCGCCCCTAAAACCTCCCACTGGAGGCAAAGAGGGATCTGGCAACCCTACATGAATCCCGGGTGGTATGCCAAAGATCCTCATGTGGCTCTCGAACCACTGAGTATCACTGTTTTAAGCTATTAAGATGATCTGCAAATTAGTTGCACAGCCCACCATTAGCACACCAGTGATCTGGCTGTGTACGGCAAAGATCCTTAAGGTAGATACTGCATGGCCCAATCGTCAGATTGCTAAAATGGAGTCCAAGATCTAGAGCAGGGGTGTCGAACTCAATTTTTACAGATTTATGGATTATTTTTAAAATGAAGGCAAACATGTAATGTGTGTCCTACAGATGAATAGCTCAAGTCCTGTGGCTTTTTTTGTATTAAGAAATGACATATTGCTTACAAGTATTGACTGAATAATTTGTTTACTAATAAATTTATACAAGCTGTGGCTTTTTTAAAAGCCCGATGGGTCAGAGAGAGGGGGAAGGAGGCTGGATGTTTCTGCCTCCCAGTTTTGTCATATATCACAAAACCAAGAAGCATATTCTTCAATTTCCTTAGAAATTATGGATGGGAAGGGAATGGGAAAGGTATGGTATTCTTCTTCATCCTCTGGAAGAGCTTGTCAGGTCCCTATGTATGCAAAGCATGCATGGTGCATCGGTTGCAAATGCATGCATGATTAATTATATTCTGCAACAGATTGGAGCAGAACAGATTGCAACAGATTGGAGTTGAAATCTGGAAAGTATTGACAGTATATTTTAAAGTGCTACCGAAAACTAAAAGAGCCCTGTGGCGGAGAGTGTTAAGCTGCAGTATTGCGGTCTGCTCACGACCTGAGTTCGATCTTGATGATAGTTGGTTTCAGGTAGCTGGCTCAAAGTTGACTCAGCCTTCCATCCTTCCAAGGTTGGTAAAATGAGAATCCAGCTTGTTGAGGGTAAAGGGTAGATGACTGGGGAAGGAAATGGCAAACCACCCCATAAACATAATCTGCCTAGTAAAGATTGTGATATAACATCACCCCATGGCTCAGCAATGACCTGGTGCTTGCACAGGAAGCACCTTTACCTTTTACTTTACAGAAAACTAAATCCAAGGCAAACATGGAAAACATATTTTAATGTATGTATCGTACACTGGATCATACCACTTAAGAGAATCTGACTTACTTTCTCTCTGGCAAATAAGAGTGTCAACAGTTAGGCAACCTCCCATTTAGGAAGAGAGTTACTGAAAACTTGGCCTGTGCAGTGTTCAATTATTTAGTTCACTGAACTTTCCAGCACAGCCTAATTCTTGTCTGATCTGAGCCGCAACCATTTCATCTTCATCCCCATACTGATCCCAGCCAGATATTCTGCAGAGCAATCAACCATGCTAGTAGCCCTGATGAAAAAAAGTGTCACAGAACTGACATAGTGACACTCATCTGTAATCAGTGTACAGAACTTGTTACTGTGTGCCAAATCTGTTTGCACACATCATTATTTTGAGTTAGGACATGCAGCCAATAAATCTAGTTTCCCTGTCTTTCTCATTAAAGGCCTTTTGGATATTTTGTTCACGCTTCACCATTAAAACTTCAAAGACATTTAGTTATCTATGTTCCAGTTTTATAACCTCCAACTTTGTTTTGTCTGGAATCTGCAGACAATTATTATTTTCATTTTGGCTTACCAGAAACCAAGAAGACCCAAGCTCGTTTTCAGGAAATGTTTCCTGCAACCTTGGTTGGATCATTTAAAAAAGAAGAAGAATTTTAAAGTCTATTCATGTCGCAGATCTACTCTATTATAATCTTTAAAATGTATTTTTAAAAAAAGCCAAACTAAAACTGTGAGAACATTAAGTTGCTCCATCTTCTGGTGAAACTATTTTCTCCATTTCTATCCCAACTTTCTACCAAGAGGGCTTACCTTTAAATAAATAAAAAATAAAAAGAAACAAATAAATTTAAAAAGCATCAAAGGAAATACACAATGTCACATTGTGAAATTAGAACTCATCAAGAAACTGGATACTATTATTATGTCATCTGGGCTTAAACGGAAACTTGGATTTCCTTACTCACTATTATCTCTAATAGTTCTACAGGAGCAAGTTTTTAGAAATTGCATTTAGCTATTTTTAATATATTTTATAAGACTATAACTTTGTATCAACATAAATTTTCACTCAGACTACTTCTCCCTGTGTCTGCATTGCAACCCTGGACTTTCTTGATAGTCTTACATCCAGGTACTAACCAGGAGTGACCCTGCTTAGCTTCTGAGATCTGATGTGATTGAGCTAACCTGGGTCATCCAGGTCAGTGCAAATGTTTATGCCATCCCTGGCCCTGGCAACTATCTACCCCTCCCTTCAGAAATGGGCTGAAAATCGTGAACCAAAGAAGGGTGGGGGCTGGACTCGGAGGCTATGTGGGGGCAGATGTGTATGCTCTTCAAAAAGCTAATAGGGATTGTATCATGCCAACTGATACTAAAATACATTCTTAATTCAACTCCCGACATTAATACTACCAACAAAGAAGAAAATTCTAAAATATTAGTATCACAGATCTATATAAATTCTTTGATCTAGAAGAAATGGTAGCCTTCATGTAGTGCCAGATTATTTTAATCAGATGTTTTCTGAGGGCAGTACCAATAAAAGGCAAAACATTGTTTATGGTTTGGTTGTTAAGAAAGCATTGCCAAAACAGTTGATAGATGAAATTAAAGACACATGTGTGAGAAAGATATCAAAAAGCCAGACCATATCCAGATTGTTACAAATATGCTTAATCTCTAAACAAAATACTATATTTGAACCTACCTGAAACTGATACATTCTATATAAGCAGAAATGTTTGTTTTGACCCTGTGCTGAATTACAGTAGGTGCTGAATTACAATAGCTACAATTACAATACTGCATAAAAGGTTACTTCCCTGTGCAACAACATGAACACTTATAAACGCAGGAAGCTGTCTTATACCAAAGGAGACCACTGGTCTATGAAGATCAGTACTGTCTACTCTGTAGTAGTAGCTCTCCAAGGTCTTTCATGAAACATACCACCTGATCCTTTTAACAAGGATTGCACATGGGACTTTTTGCATGCAAACTGATGCTCTACCTCTGGGCCATGGCTTATCCATCCTTCATTTCTTGTATATCTCCATGAAGAAGCATAGTGTGGTGTGAAACACACTGGAGTCCACAGGTAAAACAGGTTTCGCTCCACACCAAATTACTTTGACCATTTATGCATGGGAAGTTTGTTTGGGGTTTGATGCTCTCTGTATCCACACTTTTCTCATCTGAGTTCTTAAAACTATATGCATGGCAGCTTACTGCCCCAAAGAAATCCCGAGTCTAATCCTACAGTAATGTGCCCATGCATATTTCCTCTGCAAAAAATGCAAAGCTGCTGAAACCACCCCCCTTAAATCAGTACAGGCAAAAGTCCCTCCCCCCCACCGCAACTGCTGCTTTGTAATTGGCTGTAGTGCATTTTTTTGAAATACATCACCAGTCACCAACCCAGCAGTGGGATTCTCTCATTTGATCTGAATAACATGGGTTTTACTTCCAAGTAGACTGCTTACTTCTCCAACACCATCATGAAGATTGCAATCCTCCAGCCACCCCCATCTGTTTGTTTGTTTGTTTTTGGAGTGGAAGTGCTATTTTAGTGGGGAAATGATAAATAAATAAATACAAATGAAGAGAAAGGCAGCTGAGGGAAAGATCTGGTGCTCCCTGCTCCCTGCATAAGGCTGCAAGTCCTACAAACACTTTCCTGGGAGTAAGCCCCATTGAATGACATGGGGCTTACTTCCAGGTAGACCACTTATTTCTCCAACACCATCATGAGGATTGCAATTTTCCAGCTACCCCACCTGTTTTTTTGTGTGAAATTGCTATTTTAGCAACAACAACAAAAAGATAAATAAATAAATAAAAATGAAGAGAAAAACAGCCAAGGAAAAGATCCGGTGCCAGAGGAGGAGTGGGAGGGGGAAATGAGAATGGAGGCATGGGGGGCATAAACCCGACTTTAGATATATGCACAGAAATCTCATCTCTTTGCACAGAGTTGAGCTCAGGGCAGACGTAAAAGTCACGCTATAACAGCATCGGGAAAATGTGGGGAAAGCACAAGGTGAGTGCAAAGTGACTCTGAAGGTCGGGAAAATCATCCTTCACTCCAACAAAGCCCCGAAGCAGCCCGGCAGAGAACGTGAGGCAAAGTACCCATGCATAAATGTCCTGTATATCTTTATTGGATTTTTTCTTAGCCTTTTCTTATTCCATATTAGTAATGTCGCCTGGGAAATATTTTCAACAGCAAAACATTTACAATGGGTAAGGGATACCATTTAGGGAAACTGATACAATGGGAATCAGGTGGAATTCATTTGTTTATTTTATTTATTGGCAAAAATGCAGCCTCCTGTATCACTGCTAGGTGGGAGAGCTAGTATTCCACCTTATTTTAGTGTGACACTCCTGATTTCAAATGCCACTGTAAAATAATATAATGGGAGACAGAAGGGTCTGGCAAGGACCATGTGGACCAACAACTATGTCCATAATCTATAGTCCCATTATCACAATACAACCCGGGATAGCAGCCTGCATGCATTCTTCAACAGTTCTTGTAAAAAAGTTTGCAATGGTAAATTTTTATTTTAAATTAAAGTTGTGTGCTTTCAAAAAATGCATAACATTTGCAAAATTATATGCATTATAGATTGACCTCTTTCATATCCATAAAGGTTCTAGGGGCAGCCCGGATTTCTCCTCTCTCTGGGTCTAAGCCTAGAAACCACATCATACAGACAGTTCTTCAGTATCACTTTTTGGCTTATCCTTCCAAATGGAATCCTTCCCATCTTTTTCACTAGGGGACAAGTAAAGGTTTTTAAGTGAGTACAAAAGAGGAAGCTAAGGCAACATGGTATAAAGATCAGCACACACAAAAGGCTGGCAGCCGAGCTGGTCCCAGGAGGGCTAAGAAGATTTACAAACCAACACGGTCCATAAAAGTTAGACAATTTTGAAAGTCACCATTAGAGGGTTGTGATTACAAACCTTTCGATGTAGAGAAACTGTAAAAAAAAAAATCAAACTGCATTCACAGCAATTTGCTACCCATACTTTTATACATTCTGGTAGTGCTGAAAGGGCAGTTTGTCCCTGTTTTTGAACTAGGATGCTAAATGACAGTTGAAAGGTGTAGAGATGCAGTTCTGGCTTCATTTTCTCTGTTGTAAAGTAATCCACACAAGGGGGGAAAGGGGGCGTGGATCTAACTGATTTGTTCAGCCTTGCTCACCACATTTCTACAATAATGGTATGTACTAAAACTTCTGTTCTAAGGTTAGGGAATCTATAGCCAAACTCAGCAGATTAGCGCAATCTCAGTTAACCTTATGCAATGAGTTATCTTATGCATTTTTTTCTTTTAAAAAAAGTCTGAATGGAATTGTGAAAGGCCATTCTGAAAGTACTACAATCTACAAGCATGTTACCCTCCCTATTCTTAAAGCCTGGGCAGACAGCTAGAAAGCTATAACTAAATATGTATTCCTTTATCGGACAGAGACTATATAAAACAACAGTTTATAAAATGCAGAGAGGCTATTCATTCAATGGATGTAATAACCCTTTAAAAAAATCTTTATTTATTTACCGCCTTTGAAAGAATCAAAATGGTGTAACAGTAGATTTATAATACATTAGTTTAAAGTAGCTGGAGATGGAGAAAAGCCAAAAATAGCAGTTAGCAAGGTACTTTTTGGGAGCTATCCAAGCTCAGTTCCCTTTATAAACTTGAATTAGAAATCTCTTGGCACAATGTGATTAAAAGAGCTTCCTAATCTGCAAAATCAAATCACATAAATGGATTTCAGATCAGTTTTCAGATGGTAAAACCTCTCTTTTTATACACAGAGAATAAGTAAGCAATGGGTAAAAACAGTATATCACGACAAATTGGTTTTCCTAACTTGTCAGTTCTAACCTAAATCTACAGAGAACTGTAATACTTGTTAAAATATCTTCTCTTTGTTCCCAGCTACCAGTCGTGAGCACTTTGCTAGATAAGACTGTAAAACCACAACTAAAATACTGTAGTCCAAATAGAGGCCTTTCCTTAATCCCTGGACTAACTAATAATTTTTAAAAGGCTACATTACTCAGGTGCACTTATAATAATGGTTTCTTAGAGGCATTAAAATATAGGAAGCAGTATTAGCCAGTATTCAAATACATGGTATTTACTGAAAGCAGTGAATTTGTAATGAAGGATCAGAAGAATTTGAGAAGGAAAGAACTTTTTTCTTTTTAAGTTTGGAAACATGGGATGTACCATTCCAGATCAGCCAATGGAGCAATCAAATTCTCCAGTGCATGTCAAGGCAAAATAATCATGCCCTTGTCATTCAACACAACTCTGCTCCTACTACTAGGAGCTGTTAAACTGGGCAGATGAGTTTCACAAAATTATACTGCCCCTTGAAAGGTAAAAGGTACAGGTAGTCCCCTGTGCAAGCACTGGGTCATTCCTGACCCATGGGGTGATGTCACATCCTGACGTTTACTAGGCAGACTTTGTTTATGGGGTGGTTTGCCAGTGCCTTCCCCAGTCATCTTCCGTTTACCCCCAGCAAGCTGGGTACTCAGTTTACCGACCTCAGAAGGATGGAAGGCTGAGTCAACCTTGAGCCGGCTACCTGAAACTGACTTCCATTGGGATCGAACTCAGGTTGTGAGCAGAGCTTGGACTGCAGTACTGCAGCTTACCACTCTGCACCATGGGGCTCCTTGAAAAGCACCTCCTATTTTCACTACATTTTCAAGGATGCTCAAAAGGGCAACAAGTATGTGTACAGTGAACACAAACTAGTCTCCAAGCCCAACACTGGTTTGTCAAGCTACCGCAATGAAACTGCCACAGCCCAGCACGGCCACTGTCTAGATGCATATTTAGAAGAGGATTGGTTTTAGAAGAATATGCATCTGAGTGTGCATGTTATTCTGTAATGAGCATTGAAAAGCACATATCTGTGGAGAACTATGGGACTCATGAATGAATTCACATTCCAGTGTCAATTATGGTGTGACTCCAGCTGGATCAAAAGAGAAGGCAATGTGGTTTGTTTGCCCTCTCCGAGGTTACTATGTAGCCACCTCTGGTTGGCTCAGGAGCTCTGAAAAAACAGAACTCAATTGCTGTGGAAATGGTCAGCACAATGGAACTCTGTTCTGCCAGATGAAGCTTATACAGGGAAATGCATAGGGACTTTACAATATAATAAAGCTGCCCCATTCACCATTTTGAGTGATTTTGAGCCAGTCACGTACTTGCAGCCTAACTTACCTCACAGGGTTGTTGTGAGGATAAAAAGGAGAAGAGAAAAAGAATGTAAGCTTCTTTGAATCCCACTATGGAGAAAGGTGGAGTATAAGAGAAGTAAATAAATAATAAATAAAGCCGAAGATTGGAGGAAGATAAAAGATAGGTTGATGAATGGCTGAGAAGGAGACAGGGAAAGGGGAGGGGATATGGGGGCTGCAAGGAGGAGGGAAATAGGAAAGAATGTGGGGAGAAGGATACAGGGGAAAGTGAGGAGTCACCACACAAATCCTTGAAGGTCCCCTACCATGCAAGTGGATGTGGCTCAGAGCCTGGCAACACACAACCAGGCCACAGTTTTCCTAGGCAGAAGCTTCTGGAGTGGGAGAGAGAAAGCTCAAGGCAGAGGGACAGATAAAGGTAGGCTGGTGGTTGGGTGGGAAGGAGTTAAAGAGACAAGGAAGCAGGAAAAGCTGAGCGACTATGAGGGATTTCAGGAAAGGGAAAGAGGAAATAGTGGAGGAGTGGGAAATGAAATGCCTCCCGCAAGTCCCTGCAGGCCGACCTGAGATCGGCCTGATGTCTCTTCGTCGACCATCTGCCTGGGGGCATTTTTTTCAAAGGGCACTAGAATATGTTTATATTGATATTCCACTGTAACAATAGGTGTAGCCGATTCTCTGAATTCTCCGCTTTAATTTAAAAAGTAAGTCTCTAGCCTCTTCCCTTGCAGAGATACAAGGAAAAAGGCATATCTCTGCAAGGGAAAGGTCTAGAGACTTTTTAAAAAAAATGAAAATTGGGGACTCGGAGAACCTGCTACACCTAAAGTTATAATAGTATATTGATATAACAATATTCTAGAGCCAATTTTATAAAAAAATTGTAAAAGCCCTGGAGGCCCAGAGGAAGGAGTGGCCACCTCTGGGGTACTGGGGCAAGGGAACTGTGGGGGAAACTGCCATGTGGAAGCCCACTGCTGCTGTGCTTGATCTGAAGCCACACCAGCAATAGGGAAAGCAACGGGCTGTGTAGAAGCCACCTCAGTTTCATTTATTCCAATCAAAAGAACCCAAGAAACCATGCAAGAATCCTTTTACACAAGAGGTAGGTTTGGTCTTCTAATAATGATGACCAACTCTAGGTCTAATTTCTGAACGATTTGTCCTTAGGTTCATTATCCACAGTTGGGGGGGGGGGGAAGCTTCATATGACCCTTGTGTGCCCTGATGAGTGTCACATTCAATCTTTATTTTACAGCTTTAAGTGATAAATCCTCAGCTCAGCTCAGCTAGAAACTGCCCAAGTAAACGAATTTCACATGGGGAACCTACGTTGCATGAAATCAACATTACAGTTTCCCTTTCTCTTTATCACCTAAGCCAACTGCCTCCATTCCTAATATTTTTTCCTATTTATCAAGGGCAATTCCCATTTTACATATCTATAAACAGATTCATGCTCTAGAAAGCTCGGGCATGTATTCTGTAATGTACATGTGACTGGACCAAAAACAAATTATGTCAAAATGTGCATATTGGAAGTAGATGCAAATATTCAAATCCCACCGATCCAACCAAAGAAAACAACAGCAACAAAAACAGAGCATGACACTGTTCCTATGAAATTTATATAATCATATATGTAAGAGTGCAGCCAGTGGACCACTAAGTTTTAAAATCTCATGGAATTCAGTATTTATTCTGATGCAGTCTGTTTATTATGGACCTCAGTATTCTGTAAATACAAACCACGTTGCTCCAAGTTCTAAAGAGAATGTAAGCATACACAGTAGCTTTGTGATGTTAGCACTGGCAAAAAAGCTAGGCGCCCTGACCTGGCTAGCCCAATCTTGTCAGATCTTAGAAGTCTAAGTAGGGTCAGCCCTAGCCAGTATTTGGATGGGAGACCACCACGAAATTCCAGGGTCGTGAGGTGAAGGCAGCCAATAGCAAACATCTCTGAACATCTCTCGCCTTGAAAATCCTACCAGGTCACCATAAATCAGTTGTTACTTGACACTCAAAAACAGTGAGGAAGACAGTGAGCTTTTCATAACAGAACAGTTCAGTTTCACAAGTAACATTTTCATGGTCCACTTTTTACGGTTGTTCATACGGACACTAAAAATGTTCAGATGCTCTGAACTGCACGTAGGGCAACTAAATATACAAATTAATCTGTTCTACTACCCTTCGGTCCTTCAGTAGCCCCCACACATTCAGCAGCTAGTACAGGGGAGAACAATGATGGCTTAGAAATATCTGAGGGCAACCAAAAGTGAAACTCTTCAACAGTTTGACTGAATGGTTTCAATCTCACACAAGCTGCCAGGCTTGTAGGTGTGGTATTCTTCCATGCCTGAATTTTTAAGTGGCCAAAGAGCTGACAGGCAGGGAAAGGTATTCCAGAGCTAGGCTAAGTCCGAGAGTTTTATTTATAAGAGTTTGATTTATAAGCAGCAGCAAAGAGCTACAATTCTACATCAATGGCTTCCACGTAGGAACTGAGGATTTTAAAGTAGTTCTGAAACCTCTGCCCATCCTGGTGCATCAGTGAAAGCCTAGAAGTACTTACATCAGAATATATCTTCTAGAGTTGAGCTTGGGTAACAGAGGAGTTATGCTGCTACGTACACACCATGACCTGAGGGAAGCTTCAGTCTGGGTTCACCGGAGTTGTTCCTAGAGTTCAAGGAGGGATCTTGGCAGTTCAAAGAGCATGGGAGGAGTCAAAATATTGCCCTCAGAAAAGATATTGTCATCCCTGCACTCAGCAGGGCACTGATAGTGCCAAAGATCAATATGCCTCAGGCAAAAATAGTGAAGTGTCCTTTTCAGAGTAACTACAAGGAAGGTAGGGTTGCCAAGTGCCTGGTGATGACGGGTAAAATCCCACCAATCCACCGGGCTGCTAACAGATCAATAACATTAACATGTTATTGATGTTGATTAATTGATCATTAATGGCCATTACTGGCTAGTTTTGATGTATTGTTTGTACTGGTTTAAACTATTTATTGGCAGTCCCCTTAAAAGAAAAACTGCCAAGAGATCAGTATTTATGCCAAATAAATAAAAATCAGATTACTGTTTTTAACATTTTACAGACAGGGAGTATGAGAGAGCATAAGATTCCCAAGGTCGTAGCAGCAGTTTGAGATAGAAATACAGGATTTAACCCGAGGTTACCAAGATCCAAGTGCAACTGCGTATGCACTGGAACATGTTGAGAAAGCCACAGTGGGATCGAGTGACTAAAACGTGGTGTTTCTAGTGCTGTTCTTTATACACCCAAGAACTTAGGGTTGCCAGGTCCCTCTTTGCCACCGGTGGGAGGTTTTGGGGGCGGAGCCTGAGAAGGGCGGGGTTTGGGGAGGGGGGACTTCAATGCCATAGAGTCCAATTGCCAAAGCGACCATTTTTTCCAGGCGAACTGATCTCTATCGGCTGCAGGTCAGTTGTAATAGCAGGAGATCTCCAGCTACTACCTGGAGGTTACCACCTCAAAAAGAAGAACCTAGGTTGTTAGAATGATAGTGTTATAGCCAAAACAACCTATTATAATGTAAATCAAGTTGTTTTCAGAATCACAATTTTTTTCCAACTTTTATATAGTGCTCTTCTGGCTGAATAAGAAGGTAAGTTCTTGTAAGGTTGCCAACCTCCAGGTAGCCCTGGAGGTTGGGAACTGAGTTTTTCTCCTCCCTAGGTTTATCCAGGAGGGTAATAACAATAGAACTTATAATTTAGATTGTGCAACTTGATTTACATTATAATAGGTTGTTTTTGCTATAACACTACCTGGAGGTTGGCAACCTTACAAGAACTTACCTTCTCATTCAGCCAGAACAGCACTATATAAAAGTTGGAAAAAAATTGTGATTCTGAAAACAATCTTAGCTCCATACTACATGTTACATGTACCATGTAAAGGTCATGGGGACTTGCAGCCATACAGCGTCTGTGAGTTCCCTGGGGCAAATCAATTTAGAAGAGTTGCAGGGGCCCAATTTAGATTGGAATCATGGACCAGTAGGAGGAAGGACTCCTGTCTTCCCCCACATCTTTTTTTTCTTAATGCAAAACAACCCCAGGGACGTTATTTGCCACATGGGGGGAGGGGGAGTTTGAGTCAGGAAATCAGCATGGGGGGCAGGATCCCCTCCACTCCCTGTGCCATGGTACCAATCTAAACAGGCCCCCTGCAGCTCATCTACATTGAGTCCCTCGGGGAATTAGCAACTGGCGATCAAGTGGTAGATGTAACATGTAGTTTGGCCCTTAATGAAAAGTATTCCCTATCCCAGTTCTATGCTATTTAAAGCAATGCTGTAAATTAGAACATATCCATCCAAAGAACGGAAGCAAAGAATTTAGCTTTCCAAACTCATAACTATTGAAACAATGTATGTATATGGGCAAACATGCATGGTCACTTTAGCCGCCTTTATTCCGTTTCAGCCAGGATTCAGCCAGGATTGAATGCATGTTCAGCGAAACGCATGCGTTTGATCCTGGCTGAATCCTGGCTGAAACAGGGAATAAAGGAGGCTAAGGGCGAAAACACAAGGTCGCTTTAGCCTCCTTTATTCCCTGTTTCAGCCAGGATTCAGCCAGGATTCAGCCAGTTTTGCCGAATGTTCATTCAATCCTGGCTGAATCCTGGCTGAAACAGGGAATAAAGGAGGCTAAAGTGACCATGCATTTTCGCCCTATGACAGCATTAAGTGCAACAGACAATATTCTAGCTAATAACATGGCATCAGATTATTTTTCAGCGCTTCTACTTTAGAAATACTTCTTCCTTCCTTTGACAGACTGGGGAGCTCTGAGGATACCTGTGGTGCATGCTGATGCAGAATGCCAAAATCCCGTATTACCCACGATTTACTAAAAATAAGCTATGTGATTTAAAAAAAAAAAAACACTTGCCTACATGGTCATCTCCTATTCCCAGTGATCTTTGTGTATTAGACATAACAGAGCCAAATCGGGAGTTTCTTGCTGCAAGGCTGTGATGACTTATCTTACATAACAATACGTGTTTGAAGTGTCTAGAGAGGACAGATAAAAAAAAAAGAGAGTTCTGTGTGGATTTCCACCCATCAGCAATACAACTCCCTATTTAGCATTTCCGTGAAAGATTGCATGGTTCAGTCGTACCTGATTTTACTGGCACCGGTGAAGTTTAAATTAAAAAAAAAAATACATTTTCCTGTAAAACTGCATTGTCTTTTTCTCCACCCTGAAGGAAAACATTGTCATGTGACCAGTTATACTGGTGATGCATTAAGATTAATCCCCCCCATCCTTAAGAAGCAATCAACAAATCCTAACAGACGTGAGATAGAAACAAGGGGGTGATAAGGGAAGCAGTTCTGTTCTTCTTGAAGTGCAAGGATGCTGTCTAAAAGGAGGCTGCACTGAGCGCCTCTACCAGGCTTATATAAAAAGCAAAGCACAGCAGATCAACCTACTTGAAAATCTCCATTGCCATGACAACAGAAGCACAGTGTTAAAGGGACAGTGCGCCATTTCCAAATCTATTTGTCAAAACACCACATCTACTCTTTGTAGACAACGACGTATAAAAAATACTTTTCCTGGTATAGTCTTAATGATACATTCCACAAAACAGGCCAGGATCCACTGTATGTTTTTATACAAAAAGACAGGATATCATCAACAGCGCAACCTATAATATGAACAGTGAAGAAATACTGTCACGGTTCTAAATGGGTTAATATATTTACTGTGTGTGGGAAAAGTGAGCACTTGGAAATTATATATATATATATATATATATATATATATATATATATATATATATATATATATATATATATATATATATATGCTGGATACCTAAAGACAAAAAAAATCTAATGTCTGACTGCTATTTACTGTTATTTAACGTGTTGAAACAATTTGTGCTAATTTTTGTTTTGCTGCAGGTGCATAATAGACACCAATTTTAACACATACAGGTATGCATGTTTATACATACAAATACATGCAATACTTCATAGTTACATTTATATCCTGTTTTTCTTTCACTGTGGAACTCTACATGGGGGTATGGAGGTTTTTGTGCACTAAATTCAGCAAGGTTGCCTGTACCACGCGCCCTCCACCCCAATCACAGGACCATATGAATGTTTGAGAAAAAGTTCATATAAGAAAGCACATGCAATCCACATACATGTGAAACACTTTCCCCCCCAATTCCTCTGCTGTGACTCATTTTTTCCATAAATTGACCTTCGCATTACACAGCCCCACTAGCCATTCACACAGAACTTGAATTTTTTTCTTGAAGTGGTTCACCATCTTTTATTATGCCTGCTCCTGCCCTAGGATTGCCAGGTCCCTCTTTGCTACAGGCAGAAGGTTTGGGGGGCGGAGCCTGAGGAGGGCAGGGTTTGGGGAGGGGAGGGACTTCAATGCCATAGAGTCCAATTGCCAAAGCGGCCATTTTCTCCAGGTGAACTGATCTCTATCAGCTGGAGATCAGCTGTAACAGCAGGAGATCTCCAGCTAGTACCTGGAGGTTGGCAAATCTATCTTGCCCCAATCTTGAAAAGTGCCTTGCTAATGATTCAAGTACAAAAGAGAACAGATCCAAAAGGTGCAGTTCAGAGTTTATTATGAACCCATCCTGAAACTTTTTGAATACCAAGATCTTCCTCAAGGAAGAATAATTCCTTCAAGATAAAACAACACACTTTCTGAGCTTACAGAAGCTGTTCACTGTGCTCTGTTCACAAATTCTAACTAGAATACTCTTCTGTATTTTCACATTGATTTCTGAGCACACTCGACTAAATAAAAACTGACTTCTAAACTGACGGAGAAGCTGAACTGCACTACATGATTGTAAGAAGAAAGCTGAGATGGAAACAAGTGAGCTCTTAATAGGGTTGCCAGGTTCCATCTTGCAACCGGCGGGAGATTTAAGGAGGCGGGGTTGGGGGTGGCACCAGTGTCATCTGCTCAAAAACGTCACTTACACTGTAAGCGGAAGGGCAGGCATGAGGCTTTCCCTGCCCCCTCCTGTTCCTATCTTAAGTTTCCCCAGCCACTTTCCCCCATGGTTTCTCGCAAATAGCGCTACTCACAAGAAACCGCAGGGAAAAGCCGAACAGCTAGCAGTGGTAGGGTAAAACCGGCTGGTTGGAAACTTACAGTGTAACTGGAACTGTCAGCATGAGGCTTTCCCTGCCTCCTCCTGTTCCTATTTTAAGTTTCCAACCAGCCAGTTTCACTCCCCCTGCCCTACCAACGTTCAGCTGTTTGGCGAAGGTGGGGCTTTCTTTTTTGCTTTGCCTCGGCGGCTTCCCTGGCCCCCAGCGTGCGAGCTTTCTTTGCCACCCTCTGCCCTGTGTCTCAGGTAGCTTTCCTCCCCGCTGTTTCTCGAGAGTAGCACTACTCACTACTTATGAGTAGCACTGCTCACAAGAAATCATGGGGGGAAAGCAGCCGGAGAGGAAAGCTGCCTGAGAAACCTGGGACACCTGACAGAGCTCAGCAAAGAAAGCTTGCACGCTTGGGCGCCAGGGAAGCTGTGGAGATGCTGCAGAGCACAAAAGAAATACCCACGCCCCTGCCAAACAGCTGAGTGGCGGTAGGGCCGGGGGAGCGAAAAGAGCTGGTTGGAAACTTAAGCTAGGAACAGGAGGAGGCAGGGAAAGCCTCACGCCGGCAGTTCCAAACATAAGAACATAAGAAAAGCCCTACTGGATCAGACCAAGGCCCATCAAGTCCAGCAGTCTGTTCACACAGTGGCCAACCAGGGGCCTCTAGGAAGTTCCAGTTACACTGTAAGTGAAGTCATCATGTAGATGACGCTGGTCACTCCCCCTCTCTTCCCCTACTTACTTCCGCCTGTCGACCAGCTGAGAGTCAGCGGGCAACAGCAGTAATGGGCGGTAGATTGCCCGCCATAAGCGGGCAGTTGGCAACCCTAGCTCTTAAGGTCTTGTTAGAAGAAACCCAAGCAGGAAGCTGCATTGTTGCCAACAATTTAAAACAACTCTCGGGGGAGGAAACCACTTACTAGATTTATCACCAGGTGCTCTGTAATGTAGGTAACTGGAATGAGCAAAAAAGGGGAGGGGAGGCAAGCAAGATACAAGGATGACTGGTAAGCAATGGACAGGCAGAAATGGCGAATGGCGAATGGTGACTCAGCTAGAAAGGAAGAAAACAAAGGCCTAAACTGATGTGGCCAGTTCAGCTCCACTGTAATAACAAGGGGGTCAATATTCTGCTAATCTTGTGATCTTTGGAACTTGCAGGTTCACCTGGGAATGCATGCCATGAAGTTTTACAGATTCCTATTGGATCTTCTCTCGGTCTGCCAGAAAGTACTCCAGCACCTTCGACAGCAGTTGCAGCAGTCTACTGATTGGTGACCCATCACTACTACCCCATGAAACACTCACTGTACATTTTGCTGGGCTCATCTTGTATGATATATATAAAAGCGGATATATATGAGAACGCTGAAGCAGTCTATCAACATTATTCGCTGTCACCTCTTACACCAAGAATAACTGTTAAGTAGATGTTGATACTATTGCTCCCCAAGGGTTTTGTTTTCCTAGGTCAGTGGTTGGCAAACCACGGCTCTCTGGCCGCTTGAGTGTGGCTCTGCCCGTCCGGGTGGCACTGCTTCGCTCCTCCCCTGCCTCTGCCCCACAGTCGCTTATTATAGCCATCCGTCCTCATCCCACCCCCCCTTCCCCTCCTAGGCTCCACCCCCCGAGCCCACATAAGGGCGAGAGAGGCTTGCATCAGCCTCCTCCACCCTCCCAGCCCAGTTGCTCCAATCTCCCCGGCCCCGCCCCGGGCGCGCTCGCCCACCTGCATCTCAGCTGGTTGTCGGGGCTTTGAAGAGGCCGCAGTAGAACACCGCGTACCAGCTGGTTCTCTCCCTGCTCTTGGGTGGCTGCGTGGTCACTGGCCGGGCTGTCTTCGGGGGTTCTGCTCTTCCCCCCACTGGAGATCCTGCTGGGAAAGGGTAGGTGGTAGCTGGTGGCCCCCTCCAGTCCCCGGCGGGGTTGTCCCACCCTTCCCGCTGCACCGGCTGCGGCGCAGAGGTTTGGAGTGGACTCTCCCTGTCGTACCCCTCCTCCTCCTCCCCCCTTTCCCTCCCCTCACAGCACAGACGGGTTTTGAACGCGGCGCTCGAGGGCCAGTGGCGCCAAGGCGGGCGGTGGCAGCCAATCAGCGGGCGTGATTTTTTGCGCTGGTTTTGGCTGGCGGAGGAGGCGGAGGCGCTGAGGAGGGGCGGCCGGGTGGATGGTAGGACAGCCAGGGAGGGAAGGAAGGAAGGAGCCCAGGAGGCGGCAGCGAGGAGGAAAAGGAGGAGGCCGAGAGGCGAGCGCGGGAGGCCGAGGCGGCCGGGATGCACCAGGGTGGCCGCTGAGAGGTCAGTGGGGGTCGGGGGAGGCCATGGGGCCCGGGGGAACCAAGCCAGGTTTGATTCATTTGTACTCTCTTTTTGGAATTTGTACTCTCTACATGCACATTTTCCCCATCCAGATTCTCAAAACTCTGCATGGGGGGTTATTGGCCATTTATGAATGGGAGGTTTTGCCTTGGATTTGCCACTCAGATGCACATTTTCCCCATCCAGATTCTCAAAACTCAACAATAAGCCCCCCTGCAGAGTTTTGAGAATGCAGATGGGGAAAATGTACACCTAGAGAGCGGCAAATCCAAGGCAAAACCTCCCGTGCATGAATGGTTGTTAAAAGGTGTTTGGGCTCTCAAAAGAAATCTCAGTCATTGTACTGTTGATATTTGGCTCTGTTGACTAATGAGTTTGTCGACCACTGTCCCAGGTAAACAATTATTTCATAAACCAATAAATAATTTCATAAAACATACAAAGCATACAAAAACATAAAACATACCCCCAAAAAAAACCATTTAAAAGGAAATGGTTACACGAGGAATGAAGCTCTGTGTGGAGCCTGAATTGTCCATCTCCTACTACTGAACACACTTCCCTGATTGGCTGGCCCAGCTTTCCCAAAGGGCTGTCAAAACATGTTGAGATAGTGAGCTTGGCTCTAAAGTGGAATTTTATGTAACTTTTAAAAAACCATAAATAATATATAATGCTGGAAGATTTTGGTCTACGGCTTTGTCGGCTGGTTGCTGCCACGCAGAACATTAGTATGTCAAACTATATGGCTTTCTTCTATCCATAAAGTCATCTGTTCATTTCATTGTACTCACCAACTTTCTATTCTAGGTTGTTATCTATATATCTGATTCTCACATGTGCCCCCTGCCTGCAGATACTTAAATCTGCAGATAGGGGGCACACTTCCTCCCAACAGGTTTTTCTGCAGACTCGGGAGACCCCCTGGGTCTGCAGAAAAAGCAGAAAAGTAAAACAAAACAAAAAAACACCAGGGGGGTTAAATTCCCTCAATTTTTTTAAAAAAAGTGTTGTCTACACATGCACATATATTGAACACCATTGGGGTGAGGATGCCGGCAGCCATTTGGGCCCAGCGCACCAGAGGAGGATGCTGGCAGCCAGTCCAGAGTCTGCTGAGAGATGGATTGTGGGGGCAGAAAGTGTCAACAGGCGAGCACAGAGCCACTTAGGGCTCACCCCACCAAGGTACGGACTGTGCGAGGGTGGGGAGAGGCAGAGGTAGCCTTGGCAGGTGAGCCCAGATTAACTTCGGACTCACCTCACTGAGATTGGGACTGTGGGGAAGGGGTGGTAACCTTGGCAGGCTCAGCAAAGGAGGGGGAATGGGATTCCCCCAAAACGTTTCGTGCCCCCCCAGGAATTGAGGTGAGTGGAGTAGGGGAGAGGAGCATGGGGGGGAGTAAATGGAGTGCCAAGGGTGGGGGCTGAGTAGGGAGAGGAGCATAGGTAGAGGTGAGAGGAGTGCCAAGGATAGGGGGTAGGTGAGCAGAGCTGCAAAGGCAGGAGTGATTAGAGTGCCAAGGATGGGGGCAGGAAGGGATATACCCTCTCCGCAAGTTTCTTGCAAGTCCCCACTTGTTCTTTCTTCTAATTCTGAAGGTCAAGAAAATAGGAAAGGCCATTGATGCCAACAGTTATTTGTTAACTAACAACTTTCACTCACACTGAGGATGCAATTTTTTTAAAAAAAAATTACTTCATTTATATCCCACCTTTCTCCCTAGTCAGGAACCCAAAGCAGTTTACATCATTTTCCTCTCTTCCATTTTATCCTCACAACAACCTTGTAAGGTAAGTTAGGCTGAGAGACCGTGACTGGCCCCAGGTCTCCCAGCGAGCTTCCATGGCATGAGTGGGGATTTGAACGAGTCTGACACCGTTAAACTTTACACTACACTGCCTCTCAGTTCCATGCACATTAACTAGAAATAAATCCCAACGAACCCATTCCTTCCCAATGATTATGTAGAATACTACTTTTTGTGTTAGCCATGGTTAAAAACTTGTCACACTTGGATTAAAACATCAAGTGGACTAAACCTGCCTCATATCAAAATTCTATTCAGCCAACAGTTGGATTATGGAACTAATCCCTTCCCCCCACCTCTTATTCTCATGATAACAGCAGTGTTCTCTTCTTGCTGACTAATGGTGCTAGCAATGGTAGAAAAGTCTCTACATTTCAGGGAAGCTTCTTGCTTTCTGGAATCCCTTCTTGAGAACCTTTAGTCACATGATGAGCTCATGAAGTCATGCTAACTTTTCCTTTCCATTGAACCCCTCGGTCCTGGAAAAGCCCTGACAGCCTTTAGCCTCCACGATCCCTTAGTTCTAGAGGGAAACAAATTCTTCAATAATTTTTGCAACTCCTACATGTTTCGTGCGTAGCTTCGTCAGGGGGAATCTTTCCGATTCTTTATAGTGATGCCCTCGTGCATGCATTAAAGCAAAAGTCTATGACCCCGTAGTTACATGAGACAAGTTTCAGACTGTTTCGTTCCTGATTTGGAAGTCTGAAAATTCCAAATATAAAATTCGGATATCATTTTTAATTTATTTTAAAGTACCTTACCTATCCAATGCATCACATAAGCCAAAATGTCTCCTAAATTTTCATATATATGTGTGTGATCTCCCTCTATAATGACTGCCAATTCAGTTGTTTCAGAAAGATTATACAAGAACACACACCATTCTCCTATTCAGTGGATTATTCAATCTAGAGACTCAGAATTTCTAATGTATCTCTTCCCCTCTAAAGGGAAGCCACACTTAATACAGATACATTAGTTAGGACACAGACTGGAGCCTTTACCATGGTGGCCATTTCTATTATTTATAAAGCTGCTTGGGAAGATCTATCTTATGCCATGTACGATTTACTCACGCCCATATACCTCCTGCGTGTGAACCAAAGCAGTGAGCACAAAGGAAGTTTGTCCTTGAAAGCTCATATCAGCACCGACGGTCATAGCCTAAGCAACAAAAACTTCAACATTCATAGGTTTAAAATAAATATTTGAGCCACAATCCAGAACTAAAGACTCAATGAGAACATGGAATTTGAATGCCCTGCTTTACTATCATACCTTAAGAGGACTATGGTTTTTATGAGACAGCAATTATACAGTAAGTATATATATATATTTAAAAAGCCCAGGTGTAACTTTGTACATCGCCATATGTTCATGTTTGCTGTCATCTGTCCCTAAGAGCCATTTTCCTAGATTTGCCATAAATGTCTTATTACTATAGGTTTTAGGATTGGGGAGAGGTGGCGATCAGAGAGATGCTATAGGAAACAGATGGAACGTCTAATTTGAGATATCTCACCAGAAAAAAGGTGCAAGGCTGACAGGATAAGGGAGGGGAGGCACATACTCTCCAACTGTGAAAACACTAATTATATTGGTCAGAGTCTAAGTCCTTCTGAATGCCGGGTTGATTTTTCCCTTGGTTTCTAACACATCTTTCTTTGCACCATATGAACTGATATTACCAAGTGAAAATTACGTTTTAATTTCTGGCTAGCAAGTATTTCCCAATTTGACACTGCTGCAATTTCCCCATTAATTAAATGTTTGTATAGGTTAGCAACAGTAAAGGGTCTGAAATTCCAAAACATGGGCTTTGAGAATAAACTGGCTAATTAAAACAATATCCTCTACACAAGAACTGTATGCTTTCATTTTCATACTTAAGGAACACCTGGTTTTAAAATAAGCTTCGTGAACTGTAAGGTGCTTAAAAAACGAATAGCGCCAGCCGTTTATAAGACTCTGCTGAATGTTGATTTTCAACCCAAAATGCATATTTATCAAGGGTGAACAAATCCCTCCTCCCAAAATCTTCCCCCAAGAACATTTACATTTCTTCATGACTGGTTATTAACAGTATCCCCCCCAATCATCTAACACAACTCAAGGCAATTTTTTTCCTCATTCTTCTTTTTCCTTTACTATGTGATTCCAACCTAGGGTTGCCAGTTCCGGGCTGGGAAATACCTGGAGATTTGGGGGGTGGAGCCTGAGGACGGCAAGGTTTGGGGAGGGAAGGGACTTCATTACCATAGAGTCCAATTGCCAAAGAGGCCATTTTCTCCAGGGGAACTGATTGCTGTCACCTGCAGATAAGCTGTAATAGCGGGAGATCTCCAGCCACCACCTGGAGGTTGGCAATCCTATCTCAACCTATCAGGGATTGTGTAGTGAAAATGGTGAAACTGGCATTATGTAACAAGCTATGGAAATAGCTCTGAGAGTAAATTAAGAGTGAAATGTATGCTTTGGGGATTGGTCACATGTGTAATCATGGCCAATTGGATCACTGGTTATTGTCACTGTGGATATCATTTCATCACCAACATGGTTTTTCAAGGCTGCAACATTTTTTTGCATGAAATGGTCTTATTCAGCCCTGTTTTGTATACATAACTGCCTAAGAAAATGAAATATGGAACAAGTCACGTCACCATTTGATAGGTTTGCCTCCATTTGTGGGTATTGCAAAGGTGATCATGCATAATGGGCAACATTTTTTATGCAGCCGAGTGAGCAGGAAACAGTTGCAGTTATTAAATGAGAAACATGGCCACATAAGCCAGCTGTTACAGTCAGCTCACACTTTAAGTGATAGCCAACCAATGGTTGGCTTATTAACCCCTAACTGAGTTTCTACCTAATATGGTAAAACCCAATGATCTTACTACATGATGTGTGTGTGATTTTGCCGTCAAGTCACAGCTGATTTATAGCAATCCCATAGAGTTTTCAAGGCAAGAGATGTTCAGAGGTGGTTTGTCATGTTTTTGTTCTGGCCTTCTGGAGCACCAGAAAAAAACACGGCACCCTCCTCTATATGACAGCCCCTCAAGTACTTGACCAGGGTTATCCTATCCCTTCTCGGTCTTCTCCTCTTCAGGCTAAACATACCCAGCTCCTTCAGCCTTTAGCTCAAACAGCGGTCTAGACAACTTTACAGAGAGTTAACCAAACACCTTGTGCACTCATCGAATTCTACATGTATGCCTGTGTGTATACTCTGTGGAAGCCATAGATTTCACCCAGACAGATCACTCTTTAGATGAGTTACCCTAAAGCATCATTTAATTTTGACCTATTACACTGAGGGGATCTGTGCTGTCAGCGACAGACCAAGAAAGGGATCTTGGGGGTGGTAGTGGATAGCTCAATGAAGATGGTCAACCTCGTGTGCGGCTGCTGTAAAAAAGGCAAAATCCATGCTGACCATAATTAGACGAGGAATAGAGAATAAAACTGCCGGTATCCTACTGTCCTTGTACAAATCTATGGTGAGACCACACTTGGAATACTGTGTGCAGTTCTGGTCACACCTAAAAAAGGATATTACAGAGCTTGAGAAGGTGAAGAAAAAGAGCAACCAAAATGATTAGGGGACTAGAACAACTGTCCTATGGAGAGCGGTTAGGATGCTTAGGGCTGTTTTAGCTTGGAAAGAAGGCGGCTAAGGGGAGACAGGTTAGAGGTCTATAAAATTATGCATGGTTTGGAGAGAGTGGAGAGGGAGAAGTTCTGTTCTGATTACTTGCATTTGGAGGGGCTGGGGGAGGGTCTGCTGTATAAGCACTCCTGTGCCCTACGAGCCAGAACTAGCCCTATCAAATTCTTAACTGCGGGTCAGGTGGTAGGAAAGGGTAACGTTTCCTCCGTTTGTATAGACATCACCAGCCCCCTTGCTTTCTTTCACTCAACAGAACTCATGGCGGTAAGACCGGTTAAAAAGCACAACCCAGCCCCGCTCCTTACAGAGTTTATGAAACCTTCTATTCTCTCTCTCTCCCTCTCTTGGCATTCGTTTTTGCATCTTTAAAAACTTTAAAAAGCATCCTTCTTTGGGCTGTCTGCTTGCTTGCCTGCCTGACACTTCTCTATCTCTAGAGCTCTGAAAACGTTTTGCCCTCCTGGGCTAAAAACAGTTCTTTTTTTCGGCAGGGGGGAGGGTTAGTGGATTCACAGCCATTCTTTTACTGGGGAACCATGTGGCTGTTTAAAATGAATAAGGCTTTGCCTGTAGGACGACTGTCTGCTGTTTACAGTCTTTTCTAAAAAAATAATAATAATAATAGCTTGGCTATAATCTATGTGAGTCTGCAGCCTATCTGCCTGCCTGCTTCTCTGTCTCTAGAGCTCTGTAAGCTTTTTGCCCTCCGGGGCTAAAAACAGTTCTTTTTTTCTGGTGTGGAGCTGGGATAAGTTTCAGCCCTTGTAAAACACGCTTTTGCATAAGCACGCTCTGTGCCCCCCCCCCCTCAGCCTATTTCTCTGTCTGGGGGGCTGGAAACGGCAAGAGGGTTTTGCAGAGGAAAAAAGCCTCACTTTTAAAAAACCAGGACTTTAGGCCCCCTATTCTGTAAGGGGGGCTCTGAAACACGCTCTTGCATAAAACAGCCGCTCTCCATAGTAAAAAAAAAACACTTGTTTTGGGTAGGGAATCTCCAGCCCCGAAGTTGGTATGCATAACATAGGTTCATGAACCACCCCGCAGGCTGGAGGATGAACTGCGTTCCAAAAAATACACTGGGAATCACACCACCACCACCTGCCTGTCAGCAGCTGCAACCCTCCTCCCCCACAAACACGCTGCCCGCGGCCCCGGCCCCTCACAGTCTCTCTATGCACACCCCACCCTCTGCAATTTTTGACACCTTTGACACCTCTCCTGAGATAAGAGGGTGTATACACTCCTACTCACACATTGGCTTTGGTCCGCAAGGTCTTGTTATATTTTGACAAAGTAGTCCAGAATTACTGCTCTTTTCCTGCAAAGGTACACATACCAACCCCTTTTTGTCATCAGCAGTAGCTGAACTCAGAGTACCTAAGTATGTCGTAATTTATTATCAAAACATGCCAAAGAATTAAAATGGAATGAGAAATTAAAAGTAGATCTTTATGGAGAGATTAGCATCTGAAAATGTGATCAGCTTTCATACTTTGTTTTTACTATAACCATGACTTCTTTGCAACCTTACCAAGGCTGGCTCTAGAATCTGTCAGCTGTGTCATGACTCCACAAACTAACGTCTGAAGTATACGCATAGAGCTTTTGTCTCACCACTTGATAACTGTTCCGGATCCACATACTACGAGGGATTAGAAAGAAGGGCTTTCATGACTTAATTTTAAAACAAGAAGAGTCAGGCCAAAGGCAACCAATGTGGAAAAAGAAGTTGCCTTTGTCTCAGCATCTCTTGTTTTTAAAATCATTTATTGCTATAAACTGGAGTATGAGTATTATTTCTAATTTCCAAATGGGAAAGAATCCACTATGACCATTACCTTATGGCTGCATAAATGAAGGATGGGGTGTGGGACAGTATCTTGTAATAATTAGGCACTAGATCATTTCCCACCATGCCACAGATGTGTAATAATATATCATACCAAGCACAGCAAACCCAAGATTTTGTGCTGTTCTCCTGGGGGTATCTGATATGTAAGGATACTGTTTACTTGTTTACTTGTAGGGCAGCTGCTGCCCTGTGAAAACATTGGTATCTGCAGCCACCAACTTCCATACTCAGTAGTTATACTGGTGGTGGGAGGGTTGAGGAGGGAGGATGTAGCATTATGAGAGAACATTTTTAATGCAGTCTTGCATGCCTACTTGAAGCGCCAAAGGGTTTCCTCTAGGAATTGCCAGAAACCCCATGGTAAAACCACAGATTTTCTGATGATTCCTAGAGCTATCCTTTGTCACTTACAGTAAGAATTTTCCTCCCACTGCCACTCTGAGTAGTGACAGGCAATAGGATCTAGGCTAGGCAGCCCTAATACCCAGCATTGCCATATTTCCAAACTTCTCAATGTGGTAGCAATGCTGGCCTTATTACTTAGTTCACTGCCTCTCTTGCAGCTACAACCACTTAGTGAACTGTTATGAAGCAGCTACTGCACCTTTACTGATCTGGTCTTTACTGATTTGCTCACTAGGATTACCAACCTCCAAGTGGGGCCTGGAGTTCTCCCACAATCATAACTGATCTCCAGACTACAGAGGTCTGTTCCCCCAGAGGAAACAGCAGCACAGGAGGGTAGACTCTGGCATTCTCCTGAGCTCCCCACTGCAAACACTGCCTTCTCTAAGTACCACCCTTTCAGTATGAGCAATAGCTACTTATTCTTTGGTTCTTGCAGTTCCAGTTTTTTTTAAAAACTGCTATTGCACTTTACACTATTTCTACCATTAGCCATTAATCCTGGTAACATGGTAAAATAGCACTGATTGGCACCAACTGAAAAAAATGCAGATCTACACCTTTCTTAACATCAGTAAAAAGTGGGGAGAAGTAGATTTAGGATGATAATGAGCAGAGACTAGAAGCACACAAAGATAGCTAAATGGTAAGTCTCAATTCTAACAGAATGTTTTCCCTTTTACTATTTGCTTTTTTAAAAATTGGAGGTGATGGCAGATGAGGAAGGGACAGCTGCTGCAAAAAAAGTATCATAATTGGTGACCTAATAATGCTTCTCCTGTTTAGTGATGTCAGCAGAAATATACCTCTATACTTTGTTTTCATTCGAAACTGTTTAGCTAATTAAATCTGCAGGAATTTCACAAGCCAGAGTTGGTAACCCTACTGCTCACCCTGAAAGAAATAGCACAAAGCTAGTACTTTTCATGAGGATGACCTAGATTATCTATACTGTACAGTCAGCTTCTTGACAATACACTCAAATCTGGAGCATGATATTAAAGCCTTCTAGCATACGTTACATTATTATAATCAAAGATGATGTTACATACATTTGCAACTCTAAAAAGGCCATCGAATGTCTTTCTTGACTCAGAAATTAGTCTTTAGCAATTTATGAGCCATAACTGTGTTTCTTCACACCTGTCTATCTATGAGACCCCCAAACACAACTTTTTTTGCATGAACCTGGGGTAGATTTTCTATTATAATGAAATTAATGGCTGCTATTGCCACATAAAGCAATAGGATAGCAAGAATGTAAATATTGTGCGCTCTAATTTCATTTTTAAATTGGGAGAAGAAACAGCTGGCATAGATTAGTGCCTTCAACCATTCTAGGGGCACAAAGATTTAGCAGAAAGAGAAGGGAGAACTGTATGATTATTAAAGACACAAGTCACCAAGTACCGCTGCTGTATAAAAACACCTATATAAGTTCTATTAATATTTATTTATTTATTATTTCCATTTGTTACCCCACTCTTCCCGGCCAAAGCCAGGCTCAGAGCGGCTTACAGAAAATTAAGGTTGCCAACCTCCAGGTACTTGCTGGAGATTTCCTGCTATTACAACTGATCTCCAGCTGATAGAGATCAGTTCACCTGGAGAAAATGGCCGCTTTGGCCATTGGACTCTATGGCATTGAAGTCCCTCCCCCCCCAAACCCCGTCCTCCTCAGGCTCCACCCAAAAAACCTCCTGCCGGTGGCGAAGAGGGTCCTGGCAAGCCCACCTATTAACATGATGGTAGGCTGAGAAGCAGCAGAGGTTGGTGGATTGCCCTCAGAAGCATTTCTCAGTAATGAAAAATGCAGAATCATTCCAAATAGCAATAACATTTGTCAAGAGCTGTTCAACCAGCTCTTGTTATAAGCATAGTGAATCAGCAGCCTAGCTCAGTGAATACTAAATTGAGCTCTAACAAACTGCAGCAGTCACCCTACGCCATCAGAAGAATTTTAAGGCATTGACAACTTAAGCAGCCTGAATAGAGAGAATATGGTCAGGGAGGCACCAGATCACCAGTGATAAAAACTAATTGATCAGCATCTTCTTTACTGCAGAGTCATATGAACCACCCACAAAGGGACTGCTCTCCATAAGCACCATGCAAACAAAGAAATAGAGAAAAAGTCCCATCATTATGGCACTATATTCTAGTGTTGCCAACTTCTACTCTTTCCAAAAACTGTAAAAGGAAAGAAGAAGAGACCTAAAGGACCTTTGAAGGCTGCTGGGTTGTCCACTAGTGACACAGTGAAAAGCACTCCTTGCTGATATCTGCAATAAACTATGGTTAAAGGCAGAAATATGGGCCAAACCATTTTTTTCCCCAGGTCATTTCAGAAACCAGCCATCTATTTAAGAGGACAAGAGAGTGAGACTGATAACAAGTTATATGCTTTGCAGTTGGGGTTGCCAGCCTCCAGATGGGGCCTGGAGATCCCTTGGAATTATGACTGATCTCCAGAGGACATAGATTAGTTTCCCTGGAGAAAATGGCTGCTTTGGAGAGTAAACCTTATGGCATTATACTCCGCTGAGGTTCCTTCCCCCTCCCTCTCCAAACCCTGCCCTCCCAAGGTTCCACCCCCATACCTCCGCCAATGATCTAACTTGGAGGTGGCAATTCTGTTTGCAGTACATTGAAAGGAGGTGTGGTATAAGTCACAGCAGCCAACATCTAGGGACTCAAGACACAGATAGGCAGATGGGGGATAAGAAAAACACCATAGAGTGACTACAGGAAAGCAGAGCTTTATGCTGTTTACCAGAAATCTAGTGTTGATTGGAGTTGACTGCCCAAAACCTCCACCCATGATGCTTGGGATGACTGAGATCCATCATGAGGTTTTGCAAGATGCTAGATTAAGCCCAGCTGTAAGTGCCTGCAGGATTCTGGCCTTGGTGACAGCTGTATGCACTCACCTCTACAAATAGCCTCAGTCCTGTCTGGAAAATTGTGGGGTTAACAGCTTGCCATTGCCTGCCTTGATTCTGGCCTGCCTGTGGGTAAAGAGCAATCAGGATATCCCCTTCCTAGAATTCTGCCTTGTCATGTACTGTGCCCATTCATTTCTCTAGTTCTCAAAACAGGACAGAGACTAATTCTCATTGAGTTATAAGTCTTTGTCTAGTAGAGGTTTACCTGGTTGAATGCTCCTGGGGTTTGTTTTGTTTAAAAAAAAAATCCCTGCACATAGAAACTAGCATGTCAAGTAGAAGGCAAGACAGCAGCTAACCAACTTCAACCATATATTTGGTTTTCAGGGTAAAATGATTTTTTGCATATATGTCCATTCACTCACGTCAGTCCTCCATCTGCAGTCTTATATAATGCCGATCTGACATAGGTTTACCATTTAAGTGACTATTAGATCTATATTTTCACATCATTCTTTCACTAGTTCTCTTTGGCCTCATTAAAATGCCTGCAGAGAAGATCTATCTCTTTCATATGGGCTACTTAGCTGAAGCATGGAAGACATATTGTTTGGTCTATTGAAAAAATATATCACAGAATGTATGTAAAGCATTTCAAATCCTTGAAACATATTAGAATTTATATTATTCTATAAACAGGTCTGAGGCTCTTGATTATAAATATATCTAATTAATACAGCCCTAAATACCAAATTAACTGTTGCCCCCCAGCTGATAATTAAAACGTATACATGTCAAGCCCCAATCTGTGGAGTCCCCAATATACCATTATTAATTACCAAGGCTGTTATAGAAATTGATAAATTTTTGATAAGCATTAGAGTTTAATATTCATCTCATATAAATTAATTAGTGTCTGTGTCCTGTTTAATTTGTGGTAAAGGCCTAAAGTAGTTTCATATCATTATTCCACATTAACAGAAACACTCCCTTTCAAGTCCTGAAGTTGTTGATTGATGCATCTTTTTCTGAAAGATTTTGTAATCACTTATCGTTCATATATAAAATAATATGTTTACGGAATAAAATATTGCTACCTTTAATAATTTATTACCTTTGACTTTAGGAATTAAGTGACAGGAGTAACATTTAACTAAGCGTAACTGCAAGAGACTCCGTTATCTATCAAAATGAGCATTGGTAGCTTCTTAGTGTGGAACCAAAATGACCATTCCAGTTTGGAGAAACTAATTTTTGGAGCATCTGACAGAAGACCTAGAAAAGGTAAAAGGAAGAAGATTGTTCACTCAACCTTTCTATGCGCACAACCTATTAGTTCAACTCACAATTTCTGTCTTTCCCCTTTTGACTAATGGCTTGATATTCTAAACTATCCCGGAATACATGAAACAGCTTAACACTGAGGCAGGCTACTGGTCTATCAAGGTGAGTATTGTCTGCTGTGACTAGCAGCAACTTTCTATGGCCTCACATTTCCAACTACCTGATCCTTTCAACTGGAGATGTTGAAGGCTGACATTGGGACACATTCACCCACTTCCTGCATCCAAGGAAGTCTGGGAGCCCAAACAAGCATCTGTCCCAATCCATCTCCTGACTCTTAAAGCCCAATGAGGGGATATCTACAATTGTTAAGAAATATTAGTTTTTTTACATGAAGGATAGACTGATCCGCAGTAATCAGACAGTAAGCTTGTAACATTATCTAAATTTTCTTTTTTTTACATCACCCTGAAATAGGAGTAATTATGTTGCCTATGAAAAGAAGCACTATAAAGAGATAAATAGAGTTGCCAATCACTAATGGGGGGGGGGGGAATCCAAAATCACATAGGATTGTGGTTGTAAATATATTAAGACACTGTGGATGGCAATCCAAAACATATGTAATGCAGGCATTTACTTGTCCAATTCAAAGAGTTCCAATGAAGAGCTCGGTCTCACTAAGTGATTTCCTTGACTGGCAGCTAGTAAAGATGTCTGCCAAGCTATCATTTAAATTTAAAGATAGCCTAGAGGGCTAAATAGATGAAATAAGATATGATCAAAGGCAGGAAGAGTGGAGAAAGGAGTAATTAGACTCAGACCACAAACTGCAGTCTCATTCAAATAAATGTGAGAAGGTAATCTAGATGAGCATAGCAATAACTTTGCAATCTAAGCAGCTCAAGTATAACCCTTTCAGCAGAACTCTTTTAGTTCTACTTAATCAACCTCTTTCTCTCTCCCTCTCTCTCTGACTGGGCTAGGAAAGCACATTAGAAAACGGTTCTGCCTTAAGAGCCAACGGGATCAGGATTGGCCCAGAATAATAAACCAAGTTTCAGATGTCAGATTTCCCTTCAAAGTCACATTCTGCTACCCAGGAAAAAGTAATTAGCTTTTAAACTTCACAGTACAGTGAAAGACAATTGCACAAAGTTAATCCTTTCTGCTATGTCATTCAGTTCGTTGGGTTTTTTTACAAGTAGTAATATGATAAGAGTGATTGATTAAGCATTAATAAAGAATACAAGCAAGTGAGGAACTAAATGGGCACTCATTCATATCAAAGAGATTGGTAAAACTGGGATCTTACTGGTCAACTCTTCAGTAGGAAAGAGCAACCAGTGGACAAATCGAATGTATGCTCCCATTCTATAGCTAATTGGTGGGATTCAAACTTTGTGTATCAGGGTATGTAATACTTGCCACTGTGTATGGAAAAGCCAGCATAGTTTAGAGGTTAAGGTGTCAGACTAGGGCCTGGGAAGCCCAGGTTCAAATCCCCACTTGCGCCATGGAAGCCTGCTGGGTGACCTTGGGGCAGTCACACGCTCTCAGCCCTGACCGGGGCTAGTATTAAGATGGGAGGCCTCTAAGGAATACCAGTGGCGTGAGGCATAGGCTGGCAATGGCAAACCACCTCCGAAACGTCTCCTGCCTTGAAAACCCTATAGGGTTGCCGTAAGTCTGCTGTGATTTCATGGCACTTTCCACCACTGGCAAAGCCTGGAAAATAAGATATTATTGAAACTGCCTAGAAACATGCCTTGTCATAAGTCAAAACCTTATACGTAGCTTATTACTCCTCATGTGCTTTCAAGATGCAACCTGTGGGAAAGCTCTACTAAAGAACGTTTCCACCCCAGTGTTGTACAATGGAAGTTAAGATAAATTGTGATCATTCATTTATTCACCCAGCATCTCTGCCTTGTGAATAGCTCTTCACTGGAGAAAAAGCTGTTGTGCTAGGAAACAGATACACATTTATTTTCTTTAAAGAATATTTGTGAGTGCTTTTAATATTCTCATTTTGCAAGCTGCCATCTGTTTCACTCTAATCCAGCTACATAAGACGACCAGTGTATGTTCCTGAAAAGGGTAAGGCCCTCAGGCTCAGTAGCCCAGTTGCTAGAGTTCCAGTCATGTGAGAGTGAGTTGGCCATATGCCAAGATAGAGAACACACTGCCTGTTAGGGGAAGGAAATTATAGGTCACATAGTTTAAAGGAATACAACTCTGACAGGATAACATTAAGTAACAAAGTCATTTTAGTAAGCACTGGGTTTGGTGCAAATAGATATTAAAAAGAGAGAGAGATTCAATGTATATTGCGACGGAAAATCAGCAATAAAATCAATTCCCAGGAGAACAATAAGCGTAACTCACTTGCATGGAGATTTCCTGAAGATTTTAGGCTCAAGAGCAGTAGCACAGGACTCTTAGAACGGTTTTACACATCACAAACAAGCTTTCTGCAATCCAGGGGAAATACAGTTTTGCAAATGGCAAATGGATAAAGTGGCAAACACGCTGGGGTCTGGGAGCGACAGAGCTTTGCTGGCCCCCACCTAGGGTTGCCTGGACCCTCTTCGCCACCGGCGGGAGGTTTGTGGGGTGGAGCCCAAGGAGGGCGGGGTTTGGGGAGGGGAGGGACTTCAATGCTATAGAGTCCAATTGCCAAAGCAGACATTTCTTTCAAGTGAACTGATCCCTATCAGCTGGAGGTCAGTTGTAATGGCAGGACATCTCCAGCGAGCACTTGGAGGTTGGCACTTGGCAACCCTGTATCCTATTACTGAGAAGAAACACAGGGGTACTCTTGCTCACTAGTATACAAATGTTAATTCTTTTGAGATAAAATGTTCCCCATTTTTCATTTCGAAGACTACATCTTATTCTACACGAGTTTTCAAGGGCAAGAAATGCAAAGTCAGTGGTTAGGAACTTTTAACAAGAGTGCAGGGAAGCACTGAGGAGAAAATTTGTTTTTATTCCAGGGATCAAAGGGTTACAATAATTAATAAAACAGGCTCACTCTTAGGTTGGCTAGAAAACAGATTGTTCTTTCATCAGGCCCATTTGTCTCCATTTATTGTAGCTTTGGGGTGGGCAAAGGAATTGTTTGTTTTTTAAGGAGAGAGAGAGAGAGACTGGTGCTTGAAAAGGTAGCATAAAAGAGACAGCAAAGAAAATAAACCTACCCCCTTAGTCAAAGGCAGCTCTTGTATCCACTGATTCTTGGCTGTGCAAATACCTTCAGTACTGAATAAGTGACAAGAATAATAAGTTTCAACGCTTCCGCTGGAAAAATAAAGCGTTTGTGTGGACTGTAATAGCTTTCCTGGGATCTTTTGGTTTGTTTGTTGCCGGGTTTTGTTTTTTACTTTAAAAACAGTATAGTAACCTACATCAAAGGCTATGCCTCAAAATGAATGTTGATACCTTTTTCCTTGTGGACTGCCATATGGTAATGCTTTCCGTAACGGTATTTCATTGCAAGTGAATTATGTCCCTGGGGTAGAATACTAATGCTAAGAACATGGCAAACATTACACCTTTCAGGTCATTTGCATGAATAATTAGCTGACTTGTAAAAATAATGCAATAATTTCTTACGAGATTATCTATTTCATTACAAAATTCTTCTAAAAAACACAGTAAAGCAGCCCTGCTTAGTGTACACATCTGCTCTTTTGCTTCAAGTAATGGAATTATAGCCTCTTAACCACTTTAACTCCTAGCTGTGAATTTGGCTAAACAGAACTGATATTAAAACATGCTTTCATGCTGGTGATGCTGCATTGCCTCAATAAATAATAATAATAAATATATATAAACTACAGAAACCTGGAAAGAGACTAGCACGGATGAATAGTTATCAACATGGCTACGCATGGACTTTTAGGCAACCAGTTCTCATTCCAGGCCCAAGTAAGTTCCCTTACACAGATGAAACTCAGCATAGTCAGTCCCATGCCTTTGCTAAACTTTTCATCAGACTTGGAAAATAAGCACTTCTCTGGGCCATTGTTGCAAGCAACAATATCTTACGGGGGACAATTCTTCTCTCTATGCAACTCCGTCGCCTTAGAAACTTTGACCTCCAACAGATTAAAACAGTTTTGGCTGAGGTAGACCCTGTCTTCTCTTTTGTTGCAAGTTGAGCAAAAGGTTGAGCTGTCTCAACTATCCCCAAATAGAGGATCACACACCAAAACATCAAGGGCAACGTGGCTGGAGAAAATTTTGGCAAACTGTTTGGTTCAAGGCGGATGGATAGAAATTAAATAACAATGACAGGAAAAAAATTGCTGCAGGAGGTGTCTTGTGCACTTTCTGGGTCACAATGATGTTTCTCCCCGTGATCTTCTATCCAGGGCCATCCAGAGGAAACAACCCAATGAATTTCTGTGGATTACTCATAAATAATACAATCAGAATTTGGCTACTAATGGATAGGCCTCCTCCCAATGTGTCCTCTAGTACTAATATTCTGAAGTTTACCGTGTTGGAATGTACAAGTTTGAACTCAAACCCTTGGTCTATTGAAGTCAGTAGTGTCTAAAGAGGAAGACCCAACAAGAGATGGATTGACTCAATAAAGGAAGCCACAGCCTTCAATTTGCAAGATCTGAGCAAGGCTGTCAAAGATAGGACATTTTAGAGGACTTTCATTCATAGGGTCGCCATGAGTCGGAAGCGACTTGACGGCACTTAACACACACACACACACAGTGTCTAATCAAACTGGCAGTGGCTCTCCAGGATCTCAAGTAAAGGTCTTCCACGTCACCTATTATGATTTATTTTACTAATCTTATATCCCACCCTCCCCAGCAAAGCCAGGCTCAAGGCGGCTCATACATCATTGATCCCAACAAAACAATCAAATTACCATAAAATTACAATACAATCATCTTAAAACAGCACTTTTGAGTAAAAACCGGCCCCATGGGCATAATAAATAAAAGCATCAACAATAAATGTATAGGATGGTGCTCCCACTATAGCATAAAAGCCACAGCAGTAGGCTTGCCAGGTCCCTCTTCATGGCGGGAGGTTTTTGGGGTGGAGACTGAGGAGGGCGGGGTTGATGGAGGGGAGGGACTTAGAGTCCAATTGCCATAGAGTCCAATTGCAAAAGCGGCTATTTTCTCCTGATCTCTATTGGCTGGAGATCAGTTGTAGTAGCAGGAGATCTTCAGCAATACTTGGAGGTTGGCAACTTCGAGCCTTTTTAAACTGGAGATGCAGGGGACCGACCTCCTGTATGCCAAGCAGATGCTGTATCTCCAAGTCACATCCCCATTCTTTAGTAACCGTGGCTACCATTAATTGACCTACCCTCCATTAAATCTGCCTAATCCCCTTCTAACACCATCATTCCATCCACTAACAACATATCCCACAATTTAAGTACTCCTTGAGTGAACAAGTACTTCCTTTAGTCTGTCCTGGATCTATTGCCCATCAGTTTAACTGGTTCCCCCAAGTTCTAGTATTATGAAAGAGAAAGAAAAGGTTCTCTCTATCCTCTTTCTGTACAAAAGATATAATTTTATGAACTTCTATCAAGTCTCCCTTAGTCTTTTTTTCCAAACTGAAAAGCTCCAAACTTTCCTCATAGGAAAAGTGCTTCAACTCCTTAATCATCTTGATTGCCTCTTCTGCACTTTTTCCAGCTCAGCAATAGCTTTCTGGAAGTACAGTAACCGGAACTGTACCTAATATTCCAAAAGTAGCCACATCATAGATCCATATGAGGGCATTACAATAGTCACTGATTTATTTCCAATCTCTTCTTTAATAATGCCTACCATACAGTTTGCTTTTTTCACTGATGCACACTATGCTAATATTTTCATTGATCTATCCACTACAGCCCCAAAATCTCTTACCCCCACCCCAGTCATTATCAGTTCAAACCCCATCAGCATATATTTAAAGCTTGAAGGGTCTTTTTGCTCCGATGTGCAGTAGCTTGCATTTGCCTGCAGTGAACTTCATTTGCCATGTTGTTGCCCACTCACACTGTTTGGAGACACTCTCTTGGAGCTCTTTACAATCCACTTTGGTTTTCACCAACAACATTGCTAGCATCCATAAACTTGACCACTACATTACTGATCCCCAATTCCAGATCACTTATCAACAAATTAAATAGCACTGGCCCTGATACCATTCCTTGTGAGACTCCACAGTTTGCTTTCTTCCACTGTGAGAACTGTCCATTTACTACTACTTTCAGTTCTTTGTTGTGTAATTTCTACTCCATAAGAGTAGCTATTGGCCCCAATGGTGGAACTTTTATAGAATTATAATTAATGTTATATTTCATTTTAAAGGCAGTGTACTTCAAGAAAGCTGGATGCAAGATAGATACTATATTAAAATGTACTGTTATTTAATATGTAATAAAGCAGTTTAAAAAGAACTGTTATATAATTATTACAGAATCATTACTGCTGTGTATGCCCTGGTAGCATCTATATTAGATTACAGCAATGTGTTCTACATAGGGCTGCCCTTGAAGACAGTACAACGCTATAGTGGGTACAGAATGCTTTCAGGCAAAGACATGCTGATTTCTCTCAGCAGCCTTTGTTCCTCTGTATCTTTAATAATAGCTGCTATTAATTTACCCAGAAAAGACATTAACCCAATGGTTAGAAAATCAACAACTGAGTTTTTAAAGAAACCTGTGTGTATACCATCCAGTTGTCTATTGCTTGAGAGTATTGGGAGCTGTTGGTCACCCAAAGAAATGGATTGCACAATGCATCAGTGTGGCTTCCTGGGTCAATAGAGAACTGTGGTATCTACTAGCTGCACAATTATGCATACTAAACACATGAACATATGAAGCTGCCTTCTACTGAATCAGACCCTTGGTCCATCAAAGTCAGTATTGTCTACTCAGACCGGCAGCAGCTCTCCAGGGTCTCAGGCAGGGGTCTTTCATATCACCTACTTGCTGAGTCCCTTTAACTGGAGATGCCGGAGATTGAACCGGGGACTTTCTGCACACCAAACAGATGCTCTACCACTGAGCCACATAATCAAGTGCTGATACCATGCACATTCAATACCGTTTACTCCTTAGCAAACTGAAAAGGCAACACTTACATCAGTGGGTTGATTTTTGCAATGATGTGGATGTAACCTCTCTATGAGGGGGGGAATTAAAAATTGAGTTGTCTACTTAAAATGCTAACTGTGATCCAAGTGGAATCCCAGCTGCAAAGCACTGTCATTATTCTGAAGCCTCAAGGCTGGGAAAATCATCCCTTTGGATCATTGTCAAAATATTCCATTAACAGTCAAAAATGCAAATGACACTTTTTAATTAGGCATCCTATTATCAGCTAAGAAAGCATAGCATGAAGTCTTGTAGATGTATTCATATTTCTTTATAATTTGAATCATATTATTAAAATGAGAAAATATTTCCTTGTAAGACCTAACATGCTTAATATTATTTCAATAATAAATGGCTTGTGTTTCTCAGACATCGCCCCCAGATTACTGCCTCACCATTAGGGGTCTTTGGGCAAACACTTCATTGTTTTAATTACAAATTAAGAGGATAAACAAAACTTCTCCTGATTAATCTCAACGGATCGCTTTTGAAATTTCAGTTTTTGCGTCCTGTCTATGTTCGCTTCGAAGCTAAGAGGTCCAGATAACATGGAAATGGTGTTGGTGGATCTGCCATGGGAATTGTATTTGACTTGCCAAGAATGTTCTCCCCACTTTAAGATCAAGTTTTCTGCATGGGGCTGCTTCTGGATTCTGCACTGCTTTTGGATGCATCTGCAGCTCAAACTACCTTTTCCCAACTTCAGTAGTTTTTCCAGCTGCATCCAGCCACTCCTGGAAAGGAATGATCTTAATAATTATCCATGTTCTTGTAACATCCACATTCAATTACCATAATATGTTGTACATAGACTGCCTTGGAAGAGTCTTCAGACACTTCAGCTAGTTAATCAGTACTTGTCATAAATAGCAGGCTATTTATTTACTTCATTTATACCCAGTCATTCTGCCCTGTGGGGACCTAAAATGGTTTACATTGTTCTCCTCACAACAACCCTGTAAAGTAAGTTAAGATGTGGTAATATGGTGATGACTTCCAACTTAGAAGGCTTTAAGAGGGGAGTGGACATGTTCATGGAAGAGAGGGGTATTCAGGTTTCTTTAGATCAGTCTGTTTCAACATCTAATGCTCACAGAAGCTACTGCTGTACCCTTGCAACTAATATAGAGGTATTCAGTTTCTGAACATGGAAATTCCATTTAACCCCCATGGCTAATAACCACTGATGGACCAAGGATCCATACAATTATCTAGTCCCCTTTTAAAAATACCTAAGCTAGTAATCATCACTACATCACATTTTAGCAAGTTCCAAGGTTAATTAAGCACTACATGAAGATGTATTTCATTTGCTGTCTTGAATCTACTGCTGACCAACTTCACTGGGTACCTCCAAGTTCTAGAGTTTTTGAAGGGAAACCCTCCACCTAGACTTTCTATGAACTATACATAATGTTGTACGTTAAACAATGCAGATATCACCTAGTAGGATCATACATACAGCAAAAGCCAGTACATACTACACAAAGTAGTATAGTCCACAGTGCCATCCTTTTACCAAACCACTTTGAGGATCACACTGCTTATTTCCCTCCACTGTGAGGCCATTTACTCTTACTGTCAGCTTCCCGCTACATAGCAAGTTACAAATTAATAAAAGAGCCTGTCCTCATATCCCATGACTCCTAAGTTTACCTAGGAGCCATTCATGAGGGACCTTATCAAATGTGTTTTTGGGAATCGCTCTTTTGTGTCACTCTTGTCAACACTTCCGAAGAGCTCTGAAAGGTTGGTGAGATAGGACTTCCCTTGACAGAAGTCATGCTTTCTCAGTCAGGCATGATTCCTCACTTCTCCACATGAGCGGCGGACTCTAATCTGGTGAACTGGGTTGGTTTCCCCACTCCTACACATGAAGCCAGCTGGGTGAATTTGGGCTGGTTACAGCTGTCTTAGAGCTCTCTCAGCCCCACCTACTTCACAAAATGCCTGTTGTGGAGAGGGGAAGGGAAGATGATTGTAAGCTGGTTTGATTCTTCCTTAAGTGGTAGAGAAAGTCGGCATATGAAAACCAATTCTTCTTCTTCTTCTTCTTCTTCTTCTTCGCTGGAGACACCAGAGATTTAGTTACATGCAAAGCATGTGCTCTAAACCCCAAGCACAGCCACTTCCACCACCCTTTCTTCTCTTTAGTTGGGCATTTTTATTTTTTGCCGAGTCACATCTGACTTATGGCAACCCCTGGTGGGGTTTTCAAGGCAAGAAATGTTCAGAGGTGGTTTGCCATTGCCTGTCTCTGAGTCATAACCCTGATATTCCTTGAAGGTCTCCCATCCAAATACTTGCTGACTCTGCTTAGCTTCTGAGATAAGATCAGGCTAGCCTTGGCTATCCAAGTCAGAGCATATACCTATTGAAATAAGTGCAGAATGATTTTGCAAGAGTGCATCAAAAGGCCCTCTTCAAACAATAATGTAACATTCTCAAACATGGCTTCTCAGAAAGAATTTCCCCATATCAGAGATTTTAAACATCAATATGTCTCAGAGTAATTTTATTTTCATTAAAACTTCACAGATTAAATATGATGTGTGAATACATCACTTCAGGATCTGAGGTAATAAAATGCCAAAGAACAAGCTACAAGCTGTTTGTGACCGAAGATACTCAAAGAATTAATTTTATGCTGGCATATAGTGTACTGTAATTAGAAATGGCTCTCTGCATTGTGATTAAGCTAGTAACTATGGTAACCAAAGCTGAAGAAAACGAGTAAAAGAAGACAAGCTGAATGAGCTAATGAAAATCCTCTATTAATCTGTATAAATATAAGCAGATATAGAATTTCAACTTCGTAAAATTATGGACATTACTTCTTATTTTTGTATTATTAATTGTTTGAAGAAGAAAATGCATTATTCCTGCAAGGGGCTATTAAGTTAACAGTTTCCATTTTTGAATCAAAAGATATCAGCCCGTACAATGTATGCTTCAAAAATACAGTGCTGCACCTTTATTAAATATGTGGAATCTGGCGTTACGCACAGTTCTCTACATGTTCATGGGTAGAATAAACATAATGTCAAAGTACCACTTCAAATTCATCATATAAGCTGACTTGCTGTTTCCCCATAAGAAGTTAAATACACACTTACTAGAACAAGTAACTGGGATTCCCCCCCCCCCAAAAAATGTGGGAATTAAGTGGAATTTTTCATTGAGAAAATACATTTTTGTTTCCAACCACATTAACAATGTACATGAATGACACCATGCTATTATTCCGGTTTTAAGTAAGATATTTATTAGTTAACATTAAAATAATATTAACTATACTAGGATCAAAAAAGTTGGATTTAAGAGAAGAGTTAAGCTACTTCCAAATTCACCCATGACCTGTAATGCACAGAAATTGTAAATAACGGCACAGCTTTGAGAAAGCAATAACCACAATGTTACATTTACAGTCCATTCCTAAGGGGGGGGCGGTTACACCGGCTCCTATGGGCATTAGCCTCCCCCCCCCTCAGGATTGCATGGTTACCACTTGGGCTCCATGCAAGCATACGTAACTTACCTTTCAGCAAAACGCTGGTCTTAGGGGGGACATGCCTAGACAGAAAATGAACAGGCATACCTTCCCAAATCACTTCCTATATATACATCTAATGATTTTCTGATTGATTCATATTTACAATGCAAAGTGCTTCAATAGATCAACACCAAGCGTTTAAAAAAAAAAAAAGTCCCGCAAGAAAATTAACAAGGTTCAGCTTCTTTGGTCACTTGTTATTCATAACTAATGGTTTTTAGCCTGACACATTTCTAAAAGGCTTCGCTCATTGGAGCAGGGTCTTCTGCAGGTGCCAACTTGCAAATGGGCAAAATCAACAACTGCCCATACCCATGCCTTCTCCGATGTGGCCCCCATCTTCTGGAACGGCCTGCCTGAGGAAGTCAGGAAGGCTCCCACTTTCCTGGCTTTCCGCAAACTATGCAAAACTGAATGATTCAAGAGAGCTTTTCTATGCAGGCAATAAAGTTGCACAACATTACTTGGAAAAATTACTAGGGACTGTTATCTATACTACTGCGTATAGCTTGCTAAAACTAGGATCATTCTATGGAATTTTGCATCATGTAACGTGTCATGTTAATACTTATGCTTTGCTTCAGTTCTGTTTTTAGGCTTTGGGTTGGTTCTACAATCCTAATCCTGTTGCATTGTTTATTGAATATTGCATCCATTGATTATATTGACTCTGTGTAATCTCCCTTGAGTCCAAGAGAGAAAGGGGGACTATAAATAATGCAAATAAATAAATAAAATGTATACCCTGAGACAGAAACTACACAGTTTGCCAAATCTTAGGAAGAGTATTGAATATTTTCCCTATGTTATGCCTGCATAGACTTTTATACATCTGTGTATTTGTACAAAAATCATGATGTGGGTACTCTTGTCAAGAGAATTTAGGGGACTTGTATACCAATTTCTATCATAAGATGCTCACAATGACCCCCCCCCCCAAGAAAAACTGTACCAAATACAGAGAGACATCTAGGAATTACTGTTTCCAATTTACTTTTCTAGCATTCCAATGTTTTACATTTAAATTATATGTACATCTTTTCCACTTTATTAAAAATCATTCTAATAAAAATAAAATACAAAAACATATCTCAGATAGTTGCATATGAGACTGCATGCCACTCTCAAAGGGCGAAAACGCATGGTCGCTTTAGCCTCCTTTAATCCCTGTTTCAGCCAGGATTCAGCCAGGATCGAACGCACATTCGGCGAAATGCAAGAGTTCGATCCTAGCTGAATCCTGGCTGAAACAGGGATTAAAGGAGGCTAAAGCGACCATGCGTTTTCGCCCAAAAACAGCCACCAGAGGGAGCTACCAAGCAATCCACTTACAGACTATCCAATATTCTATTACTTGAATATGCACATAGAGGACCAGATCCACAGGGTTACAACAGCCTTCAACGATAACAAAACCAAGTTGCAATATGTATTTTGCTGAATTGATATAAAAATCCATTACAGTTTGTAAAAGAAAAAAAAGCCTTTTGTTTCTCTGAAGGAAGGTTCATCATAAGAATATAGAGCATCAGTACTGGCTGAGGCCAGTTTAAGTCCATTTAGACCAGAATCTCTTACAGCTGCCATTTTCAAGCGCTTCAAATTAAATTGCCAGTTTCAGCCAATTTCAGAGGAGGGGCTGTGGCTCAGTGGCAGAGCAACTGCTTGGCATGCAGAAGGTCCCAGGCTCAATCCCCGGCATCTCCTGTTAAAGGGACTAGGCAAGTAGGTGATGTGAAAGACCCCTGCCTGAGACCCTGGAGAGCCGCTGCCAGTCTGAGGAGACAATACTGACTTTGATGGACCAAGGGTCTGATTCAGTATAAGGCAGCTTCATGTGTTCAGATTAAAAGCTCTAACAGAGCACTCTTTGCACAATGCCTATTCGTGCTCATCCCACTTGTGACCTTCCTAAACATGCAAACAGCATATGTCATTCACAAGCAGAGCTGGTATTGTACAGTGGTCACAGTGCTAGATTAGAATATAGGAAGTCCAAGTTCGAATCACCACTCTGCCATGGAAGTTTGCCAGCTGACCTTGTGCCCGTCACACACACTCAGCCTAACCTACCTTACAGGGTTGTTGTGAGGAGAAAATGGGAGAGAGGAGAAGCACAGGAACCACTTTGGGTCCCCATTAGGGAGAAAGGTGGGATATGAATGAAATAATAAATAATACGGTGGCAGGTCCACCAAGGAGATAACATTTGTAAGAGTCACTAGAGCCGCAGATTTAACGCAATGTTTCCATGCCAGCACTAGCTGCAAAATAACTTTCAGACATTGTGGGCTCCACCTGGGGGTGTTCTCAAGCCTATCCATTTCTAGCAACTTATATGGCCAGGCAGAACTCATTCCATCTCTGAGAAAAATGCAGAACCTCTTTTGGGGATAAGGAACCTTCGTGCATTACAGTCTTTGAGTCCAAAATAGAACCAGCATGGTGTCGTGGTCAAATTAGGATAAGGGAAATCCAGATTCTCTGCTGTGGAAGATTGCTGGGTGACCTTGGGCCAGTCATGCACTTTCAGCCTAACCTCACAGGGTTGTTGGGAGGATAAAATGGAGGAATGCAGATCAATGCGACAATGGGAACAAGATTACAAAAATATCCCAGAACCAACAGCAACTCAACTTCAGAGTTTGACTCTGATTGGAGATAATGGGCGAAAACGCATGGTCACTTTAGCCTCCTTTATTCCCTGTTTCAGCCAGGATTCAGCCAGGATCAAACGCACGTTCAGTGAAAGGCATGCGTTTGATCCTGGCTGAATCCTGGCTGAAACAGGGAATAAAGGAGACTAAAGCAACCATGCATTTTCGCCCAATGTGTACCACACACTTCCTGTTTCTCAACATCAGCATCTTGACTGAAATAGAGCATTCACATCTCTCACATCCACAGTACCCTCGCCATTGGGAGCTTGAGTATATCGGGGAGGGGGTTTCAGATAGAGATGTGTAGGACAAAGAAAGCATACAAGCATCAAGCGCAGGATACAAGCAATGGGGAATCCACAGATAGGGACAAAAACTCTCTTTTCCCCTATTTTTAAAAAAAGGCTGACAGGCACCAAGCTGCTATAGTTACCAAGCATCAAACTGCCGAATAGTTTAATTTTTTACTGAATTGGATAGAGATCTGCAATGGTTTTAAATTAAATGTCTACAACCATTTTTACTATATATGTTCTTAAATGGGAGTGGGTGTTGTTTTTTTACGCAACAAGAGTTTGCAATGCATAACAGTACATAAAGGCACGCTGCCCTCTACTGGATGGAATGGTTATGAAATATTGTCGCTTCATCATTTCAGCCCATGGCGTCATCTTCTAGATACATTTTAAAAAGCAAATGTAGGGGAAACAGATTGCACTTGCTTTCCTTCCACCTCACACCATCACAAAACCCAGTCACTGTTAACAACCCTTGTTAGTGTCTCACTTGTTCAATTTGTATACATCTTTATATCACTGACATGCTCAAGGTAGCCCACAAAATCCCATCGCACAAAACAGTTCAGTACAAAGTCGCAGTGAACACATCAAATCATCTTCAAGATGATTCTTGGTGGAAACTTGGAAAGCTGGATTTGGCCATTCACTTGACAACTGTCAGTTAAGGGCTGAAGGTGACAGCAGCTGTGAAGAAAAATGGGGGGGGGTTAACCCTTTCCATTACAGTTGGTGGTCTTCTGCAGCAAATGCAGCCACAGAAAACCACTGCCTTCCACTAATGCTCAGAAGTCTTAGAAAAGTAAATGCCCCCAATTTATCTATTAAAATATTTCTATACTGCTTTTTTATCCTACATTTAAAGTAGTATCCATATATACAGAGAGTATCATAAACACTAAAACCAGCACCAACAGATCATCAGGCTATCAGCATGACCACACGTCAATTTCCAAAGGCCCTTTGAAAGACTGGCATCGCCCCTATTATTCACCAGAGATGGCACATTCCACTCTTCCCAAGACAGCCCAGTCCAAGGACTGAAAAATCCAAAGCATGAGCTGAAAACATCCTAACCTCTGGGGATTGTAAGCGGTCCCTGTTGTGACAAGCAATGCATTCTTAACAGCTCATACCAAGAGAGGTGGTCCAGCAACTAAGTGGGTTTCTGGCCACCAAGGTAAAAACTAGCACTCTGATTTGTATTTGGAAACAAACCAGCAGCCTATTTAGGTGGTTTCAGGATTTCAGTGATATGGCAACATTTGCTAGCTCCCAACAGCAACTGGGCAGGTGGTTTTTGTACTAACTGAAGTTTCCAAGTTGTCTTCAAAAGCAGTCCTAATTATTAGTGTTCTCCCTGGACTGCAGTAAAGCAACCATGAACAACCTTAGGTTGCGATCCTAGGCACACTTACTTGAGAGTAAGCCCCAATTGATTCAATGGGATTTACTTATAAGTAAGCGTGCTAAGAGTGCTCCGTGGCACAGAGTGGTAAGCTGCAGCACTGCAGTCAAAGCTCTGCTCAGGACCTGAGCTCGATCCCTATGGAAGTCTGGTTCAGGTAGCCGGGTCAAGGTTGACTCAGCCTTCCATCCTTCCAAGGTCGGCAAGCTTGCTGGGGGTAAAATGTAGACGACAGGGGAAGGCAATGGCAAACCATCCCGTAAACACAGCCTGCTTAGTAAATGTTGTGATGTGACACCACCCCATGGGTCAGTAATGACCTGGTGTTTGCACAGGGGGATTTACCTTTACCTTTTAAGCATGCAAAGGATTGCAATATCGATCTAACAGACTTCATATTGGCTTTATGAGTCAGCTTCACCAGTTGTTGTTTTTTATTTTGTATCTCACAAGGACATTAAAATAATCCCTAAGAATCCTGTAGGAACTATTCTTCTTCCACTGAGCTATTGACTCCTATGCTTCAACTAACAGTGCATTCCTAAGGAGAGTTACTCCAGTCTAAGCCCATTCATTTCGAGAATACATTGTTGCAACATAACCCATCAAAACTACCCAGTGGTGCAGTCTGTGGTGTACAATTCTGTGGTTCAGCAGCAGGCTACATTGTGGTGAAGGTAACAGAAATTTGCTCTTCATTCCAGATGCAATGGATAAACTGTTTTGCAAATGGTTTGATTTGATTTGCATGTAAATTTAGTTCCTATTCATAAATGCTGCGGTTTAAACAGACCAGTGTGGTTATTTCAAAAGCTTTATTAATCTAAGCAATCTTACAAGACCTTGACAGACTACATAAAGCATATCTTTGGAGCTATTAAAATACCAGCTGCGGGCTTTACTATTGTGTTTACTGCACACTAGGTAGTATCAAACCTCCTTAAAAGCAAATCAAGGGGAGGAAAAGTATTACCCTTCTTTAAAACTGTTAATTTTTCTAACTGCTGTTAATAATGGGTTCACATTTGTTTCAATCAAGTACTTAATAAGAACAATATGCATGCAGAATCACATTTTTTTCTACAGCAAAGTGAACTTTTAAAATTTCATTTTGAATATTTTTTCCACAATCTGGAATAATGTTTTCCACAATTATTCATTTTGAATAATTTTTCCACAATCCCAGGTACTTCTACATTTTATTGGTCTGTATAACCCGGCACTAATTTCTACACAACTATAGACACCTAGAACTCAGGAACTGATGTTAATGGTATACGTTTTTGAATAAAAATAACCTTATTTATTCTAAATCCTAACTACATATCACATAAACTAACTGCTGCCATTTAACTTTCAAACATCTGAGGGTTTTGACAATGTTTTTAAATTTAAGGATGTTTTTAAGTTTTAGGGATAAATTTCCCCTTTCACAAAAGCTTTCAGAGTGAATGGTTGAAACTGACATTTTGACTGTTGTGACAGACACATTCAGGACTGGTTCCCAGACAAGTGATCCTCACTGCACAAGTTATACCTCAGAACAGAAAAATAAATTATGAAGAGGACTGAATATCTAAAAAGGGATCAAGGACGATTCAGTGCTATATGAAGTCATATTGATGCAATAGAGACAGCAGGCAAAATAGGAAAGCTTGTGAAAGCTACACTGCACAGGTTCTCCCCTCCGATCGCCATGTGAAATCAAGAGGTGGAGGAGCACACTGTAACAATCACAAGGTGCTAATTGCCTAAACCAAGGATCCCCAATGTTGTGCCCATGGGTGCCATGGTGCCCCACTAAGGTTGCCAACCTCCAGGTACTAGCTGGAGATCTCCTGCTATTACACCTGATCTCCAGCCGATAGAGATAAGTTCACCTGGAGAAAATGGCTGCTTTGGCAATTGGACTCTATGGCATTTAAGTCCCTATCCTCCCCAAACCCCACCCTCCTCAGGCTCTGCCCCAAAAACCTCCTGCCGGTTGTGAAGAGGGACCTTGCAACCCTACGCCCTACTGGTACCTTTCCTGGTGCCTGCTAAGTGTTCTTAGAAAATGGGCAGGACTAGGTGGGAGTTTTGCCCAGCATGGCTTTTGAATGGCCACTGGCAATCTGATCAGCTGTGAAATTTTTGAAAACATTTCTTCAGTAGCAGCTGTTCCTGCAACATGAGGATCTTCACTGTGTGACTGAAGGAAAGCTAGGGTTGCCAACCTCCGAGCGGCAGCTGAACATCTCCCGCTATTACAACTGAACTCCAGGTGACAGATCAGTTCTCCTGGAGAAAATGGCTGCTTTGGAAGATGGACTCTGGCATTATATAGCACTGAAGTCCCTCCCCTCCCTAAACCCCACCCTCCTCAGGATCCCAAAATCTCCAAGTATTTCCCAACACAGAGCTGGCAAACGTAAGGTAAGCTGCAGCAGCAGCTGGATGGATGGTTCCGCCTCCTGTAGCATCCGTTTTGTTGCTGAATCCACCACATGTGTAAGAACTCCAAAGGAGGCCCACAGGCTGAAAAAGGTTGCAGGCCCCTGCCCTAAACAATCCATTCTACACACAGGATTGGGATTTCTCACAGAAAATGCCAGCACTACTAAGAACAAAAACAACATAGCGTTAGTCCTTTGCAATTCTATACTGAGTTACAACCTTCTAAGTCCGTTGAAGTCAAAGGGTTTAGAAGAGTGAACTCCGTTTAGGATTGCTCTTCCACTAGTTCCTGTTGCATTGCATTGCGTTGGAGAAGGTCCTTGGAAGAATTGTGGCCTAAAAAAACCTGGATGTGTGAAATTGACTGGACGTTTTTGACACTTTAACCATCACAGAAAGATCTTTACTGGCTACACATTCACTTCTAAGCTCGATTTTTACCTTTAAAACTCTTCACAACCTGGCACCTATACTACTAGAAGGATTCATGCTATTTCATTTGCAGGGACGAATTAAAGGAATAACCTTCCAGGGAAAGTACTGATGGTACCTCCTGGGACTGGTTTTTGTTGTTTTTCCTGTACAACATGTAAGACTTTTTTTTGTAAAGCCTTTGACAATTAATGGGTTTCAGGTTCTTCCCTGAGCATTGTAGTTCTGTGGGCTGGTTTGCCTATTGTTTTAATTATTATTACACTTGAACGGTTTTATGTGCCATTCAGTCTGAGCTGTTCTGAATCTGGGGGAAGATAAGGTATAACTTCTGAAATGTTATTTTTTATTATTTATGTATGTTATTTCTAGTTTGGGAAGAAAAAAGAGGGGATATTGGGCCTTCATCAGTGGTTAATTAAAACACATGTTAAGCCTGCACACATTTTCAGAAATAAATAAATAAATACATATACAAACAGTTCAAACCCAACCAGGCATGTGTATAGGTTGTAAAATCTACTACCAATTACTCAAACATCTGGTCAGATTGGTTCTAGTTGTAATACTAGAAATGTAGAAATGTCTCTCATATACTATGTGTGCAGGTATCAACCTAGTAGAGCACACCATCAAGATTTTAAAGGGTTTAAAAATTAAGATTGTTGTATGGAAATCTGATATTTTTTTTGTAATACTGTATGGCACAACTTACATTTTCTATGTCCATCTTCAGCCACGGCAATAATGACACATTATTTTAACAAGCGTGAACTACACTGTAACATTTATATTACCTGTCCAATGGTACTTGGGAGCAGATCCTAGTCATTATGTTAATCTTCTTCTCTGAAGAGTTAAATACCAAGCTAAGCACAGGCATTACATTTAGTACATAACTCTTAGTCCTGAGACAACATATTTTAATAACCACCAGAGATCTTGCTGAGTCACAATTTTAACACATGGCTGCCAATTTTCAGTGCTGAAAGTTCTTAATGAATTATATCTTCTTGGAGGAAATCTTGGATACTATTGCAACAAATAATTAAAGTTTGTGTGTGTGAAGTGCCGTCAAGTCGCAGCCAACTTATGGCAACCCAGCAGGGTTTTCAAGGCAAGCGACTAACAAAGGTGGTTTGCCATTGCCTTCCTCTGCATAACGACCCTGGTATTCCTTGGTGGTCTCCCATCCAAATACTTGCTACGGCTGATCCTGCTTAGCTTCTGAGATCTGACAAGAAATGTTTAGATACATAAACCTCTCATTTAAAAACAGATCCACGCACTTATACACTTCACTACAACACTTTTTACAGACAAAACATGTATTTGATATAAATTCAGCCTGTGATCTTAAAAAAATAACAGAAAAGGTTCTATTTGGTGCTGGTGGTGCCAAGACACAGGAATTCTCTCCCTAGGCATGTTCATTTGCACCTTTGTTAAAAATTTTGGTGCCAGGCAAAGTCCATCCTCCCAGGCTTTTCATACCATTTCAGATACTTTTTTGGGATCTTTTGTTTTGCTGCTTTTTTAGCCTACAATTGATAGTGCTGTTTCTTATTGCTGCCTTACATTTCTGTGTGTATGTGTATAATCTGCCTTGCAGGCTTTATGCTGAAGGATACAATAATCTAAATATACACGTACAATTAAGATTTTAATTGCCTGTATACAAACATATACATCACACCCCAGCATTAGAAGAGCCATAGAAGAAGAATGCAGGAGAGACAGCAATTAGAGGCTGATGGGAGACCTTGCATTAAATACTAGACAGATTCTAGTTGACTGTGTACTAGTAGTTGACATGAAAAGCTATTAAAGCTTTAGAGTTAGTGTACCTAGCATCAGAAGATAACACTGTTGCTACGGTAACTCTAGTAATAATAATATTGCTACACTAAAATGAACAAGCTGTTGGATTTCAGATAGTTGTGGAATATGTCCCATCTTCAGACTTCACATTGAATATCATGATGAAAAGGAACTGCATTTTGGTTTCAATGTTATTTCCAGGCATACATGAAATTACAAAGTTAGAAGTGATGCATGGGTCTTGTTAATATACTTTCCAGACCCACACCTAAACCAACCCCAGCAAATGCATTCTGATTTTTTTTTAATCTGCTGAAAGCAAACGGGACTTACCATGAAGTCCTCTTCTGTTTTGTATGACGATAACAGGCAGGAAAGAGTCAAACCCCCTTCCAACTCAGTAGATAGGGCCAATTGGTCTTCCTCTGACTCAAGAGGCAAGGCCAATTGGTCTTTTATAACCCTTTGGAGAAAAGGCCCTTCCAGATCTTGGGTAGTTAAATAAACATGTGAACTCAGTGCTATAGTGGGTAAACCAGTACAACAAACAAACAAATCTGGTTTAAGGACTATTCCCTGACCTGGAATGCACAGACAGCATAAAAGGAACACCACAGAATACTTTGCACTAGATGGCTAGGGGCACTGTAGAAATGCAAGCCTTCCCCTGCCCCTCCTGGCTGAGATTTGGCTGCTATTTCAGTACTAGACAGAAGGGAACTTCATGGTAAGCCCAACTTTCATCTCTCATTTAATGCAAAGACAGCAGGCAGAAAAGGGATGTGAAATAGCTGGCTCATATCCTGGACGTTTTAAGACAGGTAAGACTTCCTCCCCCTTCACAGACTTTTTTCAGACAACCTGCTGCACAATTCTCTTGTCCAAAGTAATTTCAGAAGAAATTAAATAATAAGTTCTGTAGGGTCAAAAGCAGAGGGCGATGACCAGGCCACCGCTGTACAAACGTCTTCAAAGGGAGCACTGGTGTGATGCACCAATAAATGAACGTGCTAAAGCCCACAATATTGGCAGGGGTTACACTGTGATGCCACATGGAGGTGATAAACTTAACACCTTCTAGACAAGGGTGATGCACTCCTTCAGCCATCTGCTGATGATCATGATGGATCAATACCCTCAATGGCCTTGGACTCCCTACATATTGGGGGGGGGGGGGACAGGATTGCTGGTTGATGCATAAGCTCCATTCTCTTAACTGATTCCTTCAGTGCCCTTCTAATATATGCAATCCATGGTACTTGAGGTGAGATGGACTGGGGGATATGTCACGGAGAACACTTTCCTGGAATCTGTGGAATGTTGCGTACCTTCAAGATGAAGAACAGATCTTTTCTAAGCAATGTTCTAAGGAATGAAAGTTACATAACTCCTACCATATCAAAAAAAGTGCCAGCCTCTCCACTCCCCTTGCTTGCCACCAGGAACACCACCTTCCAAGTCTTAGCTGAATCACATGAATACATTTGAAAAGTGGTTTTCTTAGCACTCTGAGGAATAACAGCTATTCCCATGAAGAGAAATGATGGACAGTAGGCAGCTGAATTAGCACTATTCCCTTGAAATCTCATAATACACAGGTAACTGGAGACAGGAATGCCTCAAAGATGTTGTCCAGCACCAAAACCTGCCTCCACAGGTATCTGACCAGAGTCCCTGCTCTAATCCCATCCAGTGAAAACTTCATATCTCTATTACTGAAACCAGTGAACAGGATTTCTGTTTGCATTTGCACCATGTTTCCAAGTGGTCTCACACAGATCATGTTAGTCAAAGGTCCGGCTGAGGGCTATTAGTCTTGCATACAATGCCACTGAATCTCAAAGCAGTTTGCTGGGGGCCAGTCCAGGTCTAGATGCAAAATGAGGGTGCAAAACAGACTGCGGGCCAGCAAGCACCATGACTCCTGGGTCTTGAGGTATGCCAGTCTAGGAACTGCAGCCTGCTATGTCAGATGAGAGCCATCCAGACCAGGATCAGAACGAGCAGGAAATATAACAATCCCTGAGGCCAGGAAGCTGTGAGTAATTCATAGGTGGTTGGTTTAGGACCCTGGAGAAAAATTTGTCATTCTTTATATATTTTTAAATACAGCCCCCTTAGCAGTCTGCTCCATCTTGCTGTGATTTAGAGAAAAACTTCCTAGAGAAGATTTTGCTCTTTCTCGTATAGATACTGTACGATGAGCCACAGTCAAGTAAGCCAATTTTGTCTGAACAGTCATGTGGCTGGCCTTCTGCCTCTTCCCTTTACCTTCTCAAGTGACTAACATTCTGTCTTTTCCCTTGTACCAACAGACTGAGAAAATGAGCTGGGGCAATCCTGCCTGAATTACAGAGAGGGGCTGAGAACCCCACACAGGGTGAATGATTCATCTACAAGGCTAACATCTTACTTAAAAGTTCAACACTCATGCTTTTCTCTTTTCCTACAACACAAATCTGAAAATCCTTCATTTGAGGATGGAAGACAAATGTCTTTTGCACTTGCAGGACTGGTACCAATTCCGCTTGCTCAACTTGGCCAAGGCATTCTTTGACAATTACAACCACTGATTCAGTCTATTAGATCAGGATAAAAGACTTGCCTCAGTGAAGGGCAGAGGTAAAGATCAGTACCTCAGATGTGCAGGTCTGCCTCCCCCATACATATATAAAAAGGGCATTGGGATTCAATGGCACTCACCAGTGTGTTTCCTGGTACACACTTGCTTTTAATCTTACGGATAAAATCCAAAAAAGTGTTGAATGGGATGGGGGAAAGGGGGAACTTCCGATTATTTCCTACCATCTGGCTACTAGTGAAGAGCTGAGCTCATCCCAGGCAGTCAGCTCACAGCCTTGGTTTGGCCATACACACACACTTTCTTATGCTTCTGTGCTTAGCAACTTCCTCCTGTGGCCGTTCTCTGGAAACTGAAACCAAACCAGGAGACATCATTTTTGTTTCTGTAGGGACCATCAACTTGGATCTGCTGCCTCCATTGAAGGATCCTCAGCTTGGAACTTCCAGACATTTGGGGAACCTCCCCACAATTTGTGATTTGCCTTAGGTCACATGGTAGGTATTTTGTGAGCGGCCCTGCCCCCACGACAGCCATTTTGTGGTGGTGCTTACAATCCTGTCTTATTGGGACTAGATCTTCCAACAGCCCCTGACGTTGACTCTGAACTAAGAAATGGTTGCCTTTTTGTGAGGTAAGAAAGCAGAGGTCTGCGAGAACTGAAGCCAGGAACAGTCCAATGAGTAGGGTTGCCAGGTCCTTTTCGCCACCAGTGGGAGGTTATTGTGGCAGAGCCTGAGGAGGGTGGGGTTTGGGGAGGGACTTCAATGCCATAGAGTCCAATTGCCAAAGTGGCCGTTTTCTCCAGGTGGACTGATCTCTATCGGCTGGAGTTCAGTTGTAATAGCAGGAGATCTCCAGCTAGTACCTGGAGATTGGCAACCTTACCTATGGAAGCTGGAGCCTAACTTGCACTGAAGCTCAAGGTAGAAACTTCGTTTAATAAATTACTGTCAGTAGAGCTCTGGAACGAAGGGCCTGGAACCTGAAAAGAATTCCTGCTCCTTAACTGGCAAGTTCATAAGGCCTAGTTAAAGACTCACACTGGAAATGTAGCTATTATTTTCCCACCCATGAACAAAAGTAACTAGATGCAAGAAAACACATGACTCTTCCATCTATAAATATTTTCGGAAAGGGATTGTTTTTGTGAGGACAGTTTACGATCCTGTTGCTTCATTGCAGAGCCAAACAACCTGTATGTTCCCAAACATACTCCTCTTATTCTAGAGGTACAGATGCCTCATCCGCCTTTTCATTGCGGGTCACCCTAACACAAACAAATCTTTCTCTTACACAAACACGCACACAGGCAGTAAAAGGAATGTATTTTAAAATGGCAAGATTAAAGGCAAATGACAGCATTCTGATATAAGAGGTGCAATGCACACCGTTAAAAGTTCCTGATGAAAACTGGGGACACACACACATCCCTATCGAGCTAAATTCCTTCACTACCAAAATGCTATGTGGTGTCAGTAATGAAAGATGCTTCTAAAGTCCAATATACATGTAAGTGCCTTTTGTTCAAAATATGCTACATGCCACCTTCTAACTAGAGAGGTGGGAGGCAGCTGGATTATTACCTTTAAATTAGTGATAGTGGAAAGTTAACATTTCTAAGCAAACAGAATGGAGCATGCAAGAACTTGGCCAGAATGTACAAGGTAGCTTGCAGTGCCATCCTAAACAGAGTTACAACTTTCTGAAGTCAATGGGCTTAGAAGGGAGTAATTCTGTTTAAGATGGCACTGTTACACAGGAGCAACGCAGGATGGGAACAACAGCCCTTCATCTACCTTCCTGTGACCAATCCATTAAAATTGCGCTTTCGCAGTGACCACAGGTAGTTCAAATTGCTCTTGGAAAGTACTGCTTATTCCAGAACATAGATCCAGTTAATATTTGGCCCCAGATATTTCTATTGTACAAGGGAATGAAAATATTTGTGCCAGCTTCTCAACAGAAGTTCAGCTACAGGTACTGAGGCTTTTCTCAGCACGGAGATAAAATGATCAATAAAGCTTCACCTGCTAAAAGTTTCTACTACACACAGCTACCCTGCCGGGGGTAATCCTAGTACAAATCTTAGTTGCCAATCCTAGTACAAACTAGTAGCAAGAGATTCATTGTGCAATCCTGGTAAAACATTTCATTCACATTCCACAGAATCACAAGAGTTCTCCCAAAACAAGTCATGTGCCATCTATCAAGGGGGAAAACCCATCCTTTCATCACCCTGACTTTAATTAAGCCAGCAACAGCTGTTCAAGGGTAATGATTTTAAGTATGCCCCCATAACCCCAAACAGGAGAGCCTCTTCTTGACTGTGTGACACACAGATGTGGTGTGCTTGCATGAAAAGTTCCGTGGTGTTGAGCTCCAACAAGCACACGTCCTTTGAAGGCCATAAGGTGATGAATGGAATCAGGTGCAAGAAGAAGAGTTGGTTTTTATATGCCGACTTTCTCTACCACTTAAGGAAGAATCAAATTGGCTTACAATCACCTTCCTTTCCCCACAACAGACACCCTGTGAGGTAGGTGAGGCTGAGAGAGTGTGATTAGCCCAAGGTCACCCAGCTGGCTTCATGTGTAGGAGTGGAGAAACAAATCCAGTTCACCAGATAGGGCTCCAGCACCTTTGTGCAGGGCAGGTGCAGCTTATCACCTTGTCGCCTTATGGTAGAGGGGAGAAGAGCTGTTCTATCCCAAACACCTTCTTCTTCTACTAGGCACAAGAGATTGTCCTCTATTTCATGGGGGGGGGGAGGAAGGGGGTCACTGTCATAACAAGCTAAGCGGCAAAGAAAACATTCACAAGCCAGTCTGTGAAACTCTACTGTAACGGTTCCAGGGGGGCTTGCCATGTTCTAGAATGCAAACCAGGAAGCCTGACCCTTCCTCAGGTATATTCCTTCAGGAGGCTGAAGTTGGTTCCCAGTTCCTTATTCGCATCTCCTAGTCCCTGAATGACATCGAGGGCAATTTAGAAGCTCTGTACCCCAAATAGGGCTGCCAACCTCCAGGTACTAGCTGGAGATCTCCCGCTATTACAACTGATCTCCAGCTGACCGAGCCCAGTTCACCTGGAGAAAAGGGCCACTTTGGCAATTGGACTCTACGGCATAAAAATCCCTCCCCAAACCCCGCCCTCCTCAGGCTCCGCCCCCAACGCCTGGCAACCCTAACCCCAAAACAGACCTGGGAAGAAACTGGGAACCAAGTTCAGCCTCTTTATCCTGTCCATGGGGATGGATGGATGGGAGTCCCCCCTTCTAAGAGGATCCCCCGACCCAACTCAAACTATGAAGCGAGATGTAGAAAAGGGCAAGAATCCAGTAGCACCTTAAAGACGAACACAAATATTTTCTGGCAGGGTGTGAGCTTTCGTGAGCCACAGCTCACTTCTTCAGCGAGATGGAGGAGGAGGAGGAGGAGAGGCGCGGGTTCTGCCAGCCGGCGGCAACGGGCCAAGTCGGAGCCAACTCCGCTCCGAGTTGCCCCGGGACGCAGCCCCCGCGGCCGCAAACTCACCCATGGCACGGGGCGTCCGTCCACCGCCCCGGGAGGCTGCTCCTGCGAGGCCGGCAGCGCTTCTCGACGACCCTCCGGCGCCCTCCTCCCCGGAGCTCCCGGCCCCTCGGAGGCGGGCCCCCGATCCCCCCCTCCTCCTCCTCCTCCTCCTCCTCCTGCCGCTGGACGCCCGCGCTTGGCCCCCGCGCCGCTGGCCAGGGCCAAAGTCCGACTGCGGCGCGCGCCGAGCGCTAATAGCCCACCGGCAGAGGGGGGGATCTGGAGCATGGGCCGAGTGCCTTTTCTTCGCCGCCGCCGGACTCACAGCAACTAACGGGGACCGGCGTCAGAAGAACTCGAGAAGAGCCCTGCTGGGTCCCACCGAGGCCCATCCAGTCCAGCAGGCTGTTCACACGGGGCGTACTAAAACTTGGAACAGCGCTTGCCCGTAGACGAGACCTGACTGCCCATCGAGAATGCACGCTTGCCAATAGGGAACACTGAGTCCACGGCCCACAATAGCCAAAAAGACTACAGTCCACAATAGCCATGCGGATTAGCTTTGGATTCCACACATTCACAGATCACTTCAGGACACAATGGTGCCACATTGACATACCACACCCTCATTAGCACATTATCTGGATACTTACAGGACAATGATTAGCAAGTTACCTTTGATACTTTTTGCAGGACAATGGTTCAGCTCAAACCCAACACCCTTCTGACTATATATTACTCTTCCTACACCCTTGACACTGAGAGACACTGTCCTTCAGTGTTACTCCTCTGAAGATGCCGGCCACAGCTGCTGGCGAAACGTCAGGAAAGAAAATACCAAGACCACGGTCACACAGCCCGGATACAAGAACCACTGAGTCCACGCTTGCCAATAGAGAATAATGGAACCACGCTTCCCAATACAGCAAGTGTGGTCTCACTGTTCCCTACTGGCAAGCGTGCTCTCAGTGTTCCCAATGAGCAAGCATGCATTCTCTACGGGCAGTCATGTATTGTCTATGAGCAAGCGCTGTTACTAGTTTTAGTATGTCCCCCCCCCTTAGGAAGCCCACAAACAAGACAACTGCAGCAGCATTCTCCCGCCTGTGTTCCAAAGCACCTAATATAATCGGCATGCTCCTCTGATCCTGGAGAGAATAGGTATGCATCATGCCTTGTTGGCCACCTCTGCTCACCCCCCCCCCCGCACCCCCGGGCTAGTAACTTATCGCAAAATCATTTTCTCACCCTGTTTGTTCAAAACAAAACGTGTGTTCTGGGGTCATGCCTGACTGGAAGCCACGACTTGTACTCTTGAATCCTGCACCTGGAACCACCTGCCAAGTGGCAGAAAGCAGGAAACGGGTACCACTTTTCCCAGCACGACTGTATAATGTTGCAGAAAATCATGCCTACTGAATTTCTGCCTCTCCTGCAGCAGTTCCAGCACATTTTTATCCAAGAAATGTTGCTACTCTGAGATCATGTTCCTGCTCTCCCCTTGTATTCGCACAACTTTGTAAAACAGCTTAGGCCCAGAGGGAGTGACTGGCCTAAGGTGACTCAGTGAGCTTCGTGGTTGAGCCAGCTATTAAAAGCACAAAGCCTCTGTCCATTGGGGGAGGGGGGAACCATCCCTGGTTTTGACCTGGCGTTTCATCTCAGATGCCTAGAAGCATGCTGTGGTTAGTTTTCTGCTGAAGACGAGGAATTCTGGACAGAGGGGATTTTTAAAAATTAATTTACCAACTGGACCTTATTCATGGTCACTAGGTAAGCTCCACTGATTTAAATGGGACATAAAAATACACATAAGACTGTTGCCTACTTATTCTAGTACAGCTCTCTCATTTACAGTGCAATCCTAAGCAGAGCTAAAGCCTTCTGAATCCATTGAAGTCAATTATATTAGAAGGGTGTAACTCTGTTTAAGATTGCATCCTAAGAGAATGTCTGGGGCTAAGTGCTAGTGACCTCTGTTTGAAACTCAGTTCTGCATTAATAGTTGGCTATTACATTAAGGGCTTAAATCATATTGTGTCAGGAAGATTCCTAGTTTCATTTTATATTTCGGGCTCTGGGGATTGGAATTATGCTGTACCTCTTGTGTTCTGTATTGACTGAATGTCCTATATCCACTTATTTATGATACATGCCTAGCCACAAAACATTTTTAAAGCTTCCAAAGATGCTACAACTCCTCTACTGTTACAAACCTGTACATTTTTTTTATCAGAAAGCATTGGACTCATTGGGATTTTCTACCAAGTAAATTCCTTATAAACAGGAATGGATTGTGCTATTAGTAGCTTAACCTGTTTCAGAACTGCTATGTGAGGATGTTTAATTTAATGTTAAACCCTAATGTTTAATTTAAATGCATAACCCTATCTATATTAATAATGTGTGGTTTTATTTATTCAGTTGAAAGCAATCACTATCCAAGAGACATATAAAGAAAACAAAGCATGAGAACGGAAAAAAAATACAAGTTGTAGAACTTTTTCAAACATGGTAGTAGTGAAAAAAATCAGTGGCAACATATGCTTTTCTCAGTTATTTGTTTTATAACCTGGTTTACATGGTGTGTGCATACATTTTGAAAATTACCCAAAAAAATGACCAGAAAAGCAAATTCAGGGTTTACAGATTTGGTTCTTGAGAGCCAGTGAAGTGGTTAGAGTGTCAGACCAGGATCTGGGAGACCCAGGTTCGAATCCCCACTCTGTCATGGAAGCTTGCTTGGAACAGAGACTTTCACGTGTGTGATATTATATCCAGGGATAATAACATGTTCCCCTGTGGGTTTGTGAATGTTGTGATTTCTTATGTCTGATTTGTGCTCATTGATTCTCTCGTGCAGAGATTGACATATTTGTCCCAATGTAGGTAGTAAATGGCCATTGTTGGCACATCATGGTGTAGATTAAATTGGATGGTGTGCAAGTGGATGAGCTCAGGATGGTGTAGCTGATGTCATTCGGTCCTGCAACAGTGCAGTCTTTCTCTGTTTACCCAAAAGTAAATTCAGCTCTATCCAATGGCGTTTATGCCCACTTAAACATGTGCAGGATTGCAACTTTAAAAAATGCTGCTTCTGTACTTTATGCATAAACTTTAAACAACAACACTGGCTATTTTTTCCCCAACTAACTGTTATTCTCTAAAATGGATAGTAGTTAGTTTAGACAGGAGTTTTATGCTCATGATGGATCAGCAGGCTCAGAAAGTCCATTGCTACTATTATAAATCATTGATGGGTAGCGATATTTTCCTTCATAGTATTTTCACCTTATCCAATCATTTTGCTATCCTATGACCGTATATTTAAGAACTAATGAAACTCCTGTGATTTATGCTGGGTAAGCTTGAACATGCTTTAAAACGCATCAACATTAAAATGATATCTGGCCCAGTCTCTGTGCAGTTAAACTAGCTGTCTAATGCACAAAGTAAAAATACAGTCTTGCGCTGTGTCAGGTAGAGCTAGTAACAGCCTGCTGATTCAGTGTTTAACTTTACTTCTGGAGGAGTTATTAATGTGCTTGCTAAACCATTGCTAGTGCTAAATTATGTATCTAGGTTATGTCCTGATTCAATTGTCCCTTCATCTGGGAGATGGATAAAGAATTCTAATCCATTTCAGAAATTTGCGAGGAAAGCCAACTTGATCAGATCCTTTACTATTTAAAGCAGTCAAACCAATAGCTAACCTAAGATTATCAGAACCTTGCCTACCTTGTATAAATCCTACCTGGTCTACATGTTGTAACAGCCTTTTGAAGTCTGTTAGCAAGAATGGCAGTTGTCATTTTAGCATCTATGTTCATCAAAGAATTGGGTCAAAAATTTGCACATTGAATTTGGTCTTTGCCAGGTTTGGAATCATGGTAATATAAGCATCATAGAGTGACAATGGCAATTAGCCAGACTCAAAAATCTCATTATACATTTGATATAATTTTGGGATTTAAAAAATCTGAAAAGGTTTTATACTATTCAATAGGAGATTTTGCCAGTATTCATATTCATTATCACTGCCTTAATTTCATCAATACACAAAGGCTCAGCAAGAAACTGTTGTAACATCTACACATAGAAGATCAAGGTGAGGAAAACACGCTTCTAAGTCTTTCTCCAGTCATGAACTAACTAGCTGGCCTTGGACAGATACAACACTTAGCTTGATCCCCAGGTCTTTAATATGGTGATAATACTGGCCAATCTTACCAAATCAAAGCTCTGAGGACTTAGAAATAGCACTATATAAAGGCTAAGTGTTATTAGTGACCAATGTATAAATATAGTTTAATGTTAGGAATTTATATCCTGCGCAGAGTGGTAAACTGCAGTATTGCAGTCCAAGCTCTGCTCACAACCTGAGTTCAATCCCTGACGGAAGTTGGTTTCAGGTAGCCAGCTCAAGGTTGACTCAGCCTTGCATCATCATCATCATCATCATCATCATCATCATCATCATTATTATTATTATTACAAAGTAAATAATGCACATTACTCAAAACACTGCAGAAACTTCCGACATAGTTCTCCCTATTATTACGGGAATTGTTTAATTATAGGAATAGCCAAAGACAACAGAGTACCTAAAAATGAGGATTCAAGTACGCATGGATTCTTTATTTGCTGTGGGATTTAAGTTCAAACTAAATATGATTTAAGAAGTCAAATGAATCTATTCATGGGTAGACAGGATTATTTTTTAAAACAGAAAATAGAGTATAGGTGAGGGAAGATACTCTGCCACATCTCACTCCTGAACACATAATTATTTGTAGTATTAAGGTGTTTTTTCACCCAAATTATTTCCTTACTACAACCCACATGGCTTGGGTCCATGATTCCCAGCAAAGCTCCCGGTTCCCTCCCTTATTCAGCAGTGGAAATGCTGACTAGAGCCTTCTTGTGATCTGGAAGTAAAACTTTCATAAAAATCTTACTCACATACTGCATCAGCTCCCAGCAGAGGTCACTCAAATCACAGGAATATAATGGAATCCAGTATGTTGATTTATACTTTTTGACCACATCACCATTTATGCCAAACCAAACTTTAATTTAATGCTGATTCATAGAATCATATTTATTTGTTGAGATATTTATACCCTTGTTGCTCAAGGCAGCTTACAATTCCAAATTAAAACCATACAGAATACAATACAACCCATTTACCCCCTCCAAAAGAAACACTTGCCACTCAAATCCTGTTAAAAACCCTAGCAAATAAAATAGGCTTACACCTTCTAAAAGCTTCTAAGCACAGTATGCCCCTCAGGGAGCCCTTTTCCCAAGGTGGGAGTCACTAGTGAAAGGGATCAGGATCTGGTAGATGCTATGTAGGTAACCTTAAGTGGGAGAACCAGAAAGTGGTGACCTAGGGCAGTGGTTCTCAACCTGGGGCCATATGCCCCCCCAGGGGGGGCAGGATATTCCAAGGGGGCCACAGGTGAAAATTGCGTAAATGGTGGGGGCATGGCATGAGACTAGGGGGCCACAGAGGGAAGTGAGAAGTGAAGAAAACAGAAATACATGAAAACCTAACACATGACTTTCTTCATTGCACTTCTATGCATCATTTGCAAGTGTGGATTTTTGCTGTAATCTTGCTGTAATCTTGTGCAACGGTGGAAGAGGCTTTGTTCTCCCTTGTATGTAAACATTGTTGTTTATTAGTGTGTAGTATTCCCTTTTTGTGGGGTATTTTTTGTAAATTTCAGTTTCCCAATAAGAACTGCATGTGTGCATTTTGTGTGGCTCTTTATCCTTCATTGTTCCTTGGCTATTTACAAACGAAACATTTAAATAGTTACTTTTCTGGTAGGACAGGGGGGTGGGTCACAGGAAGGAAACAAGATCAGAAAAAGGTTGGGAACCACTGACTAGGGGACCATAACTAGGAAGACATATGGGAGGGACACACCTTCAGATACAGTGCATTCCAAAGGAGAGTTACTCCAGCCTAAACCCATTCATTTCAATGGGCTTAGACTGCAGTAACTCTCCTTAGGAATGCACTGGAAGAGTTTCAAAGGTTATAACCAGCACCTTGAATTGAACTCGGACTCAAACTGGCAGCTAACATAGCTATTTTGAAATATGCGAGATGTGCTCCCATCGGTTAGCCCCTTGGGCTGCTGAACAAATTGAACGCAACCTGGAAACTACAAGAGAAGTCCCCTGTAGAGCATGTTACAGTACTCCAACAACAGGTTACAAAAGCATTGAAAAGTTGGTTGAGTCTAAGAAAGTTGACAAGCCAAATACAGTTGATGGAAAGAACTTGGAGTTGAAAGGGGCCTTATAGGCTAATGTTTCCCAATCTGAAAGTTGCAAAGCCTGTGAAAGTGTGCCCAAGGCTTTTGCAGCTTTATTTCTGCATGCCCTGTTTTTCTAGTGAGTTACGATACCAAGTAAATTTGAACTTATGGATCACCATACAAAAAAAATTGGGAACGACTGTTATTGCACAGTGTTGCAATCTAAAACTAGAACACCCCAATAGAAGACTGTCTCGCTCTGCTTGAAAGTCTCTAGAGAGATTCACAGAATAAATAGTGAAGATGGTACCATGCAGTACAGCATACTGTAAACTCACTCCGCGTGTGATCCCAGCCCATGTGCATATGGCTAAATTTCTGTGATCCTTCCACTCCTTTTTTTTGAGCTGAATGCACTTATTTCACATATGTGAAAGGATTGTTTGCACAGATGGGCGCACATTATTTTCCTATGTACACTTGTGTGAACTACATCCTTCACAGAAGAAACCCAGAGGATCATTATTGCCAATGTTCATCTCTCTGTAGCTGCTTCAACCAGCTACAGTAGAATATTTCTTCTATTAGATGAAGCTGGGGTGGAGATGCCTTTTGTCTTTTTTAGTTTTCCAAAGGTGACAATGCTGAAGGGAAGAAAGAATTCAAGGGCCAGAATTTATACCTAGTTGTGATTCACCCAGCAAGTTTTCTGGCAGAATGGTGATCAGAGCCTGAATTTCCCACATCCTAGTTCAATATTCTGATCACTACCACTGGTTAGTGGCAAGAGTATTGCTGAAGCCCATATCTTTTCTGCGCCTTGCCACTAACTTGGAAACATCAGGTAACATGGGAAGAACCTGCAATGCAGCTCCTTTCCATGCCATCACAGGGATGGCAGTGGGGTGGGAAAGAGCTAATGGCACCAGCTCTTCCAACATGCATTGGCATCACTAGAACACGTTGGTAAGGTCAGATGCTGCTGAGGTAATATTAGAAAGGGTCTGAGGAAATAATCCTTCACCTTGACATCCTAGCTTTCCATGTGAAGGGTGTTTCTAACAAGGGTGAGTTCTCAGATCTGCAGCTGCCCACTTGCATTCTGATGGTACAACTGTAGTGCTTTATTCCCCCCCCCCCAATTGTTTGAATTGAACCCTAGGCATATCTTTGTCATTTCCATTAACAATATCCTAGATCCATAAAATACATGTGTTATAATTGCAAAACTCAGAGATATCTGTATTCTGAAATATGCTATTGCCTACTCTGTGTGCAAGGCAAAGCAGATGCCTGGATAGCCCCAGGCTAGCCTTATCTCGTCAGATCTCAGCTGCTAAACAGCATTAGCCCTGGTTAGTATTATGAGCAACCTCCAAGGAATACCAAGGGGCGTGATGAAGAGGCAGGCGATGGCAAACTACTTCCGAATGTCTCTCACCTTGAAAACCCTACAGGGTCACCATAAGTCACTTGTGACTTGATGGCACAAATATATATATGTATAAGTATGTATACCTGGAGATGGAGTTACAAACATGAGCTGCGTTCGAGTCCAGTGGCATCTTAGAGACCAAGAAAATTTTTGAGGTATAAGCCATTGGATTTGTTTTAGCACTGATTGCAGCATCGTTAACTGTCATTTATTTGTTCCATGAGCCAGCGTGGTATAGTGGTTAAGAGCGGTGGTTTGGAGAGCGTACTCTGATCTGGAGAACAGGGTTCGATTCCCCACTCCTCCACATGAGCGGCAGAGGCTAATCTGGTAAACCGGATTTGTTTCCCCACTCCGCCACAGGAAGCCAGTTGGGTGACCTTGGGCTAGTCACAGCTCTGTTAGAGCTCTCTCAGCCCCACCTACCTCACAGGGTGTCTGTTGTGGGGAAGGGAAGGTGATTGTAAGCCGGTTTGAGTCTCCCTTAAGTGGTAGAGAAAGTCGACATATAAAACCCAACTCTTCTTCTTCTTCCTTCCAGGCACCAAGGCCAAGGCAATTGACCCTGACCATGGTCCCCACCTAGGGTTGCCAGGTCCTTCTTTGCCACCTGCGGGAGGTTTGTGGGGGCGGGGCCTGAGGAGGGTGTGGTTTGGGAGGGGAGGGACTTCAATGCCATAGAATCCAATTGCCAAAGCAGCCATTTTCTCCAGGGGAACTGATCTCTATCGCCTGGAGATCAGTTGTAACAGCAGGAGGTCTCCTGCTATTACCTGGAGGTTAGAGCAACCCAAATAAACACCTCTGCGCTGATACCTAAGGTAAGGAAGATAGTGCAGGAATCACTGGCAATAACAGCTAACAACACTGACAATGCTAGTGAAATGACAAGGTGTATTTGTGCATTAAAGGATAGCAAGAGGACTAAAAATATTTACAAATATATACAAAGATAATTTCAATAGTCTTGCGGTATCCCACTGGGAACAGTTTACCTAGTAGATACATCTGTACAACTATGTATTTGATACAAGGAATCCTGTATTGGAATTAATTTATTGAAGTCTACATAGTTGCTCTTTCATCCTGAATGGGAGAAAAAGAATCACATTTGAATGTACTTGCGTGCATGCACTGAAAAATTACACTGAACGGAACTGAAGAAGAAAAAAGAAACGATCGTCTTCCTATTCATCTTCAATCAAGAAAAGTCTTTACCACATTGCCATTGCAGCAGTTTTTGGAACTTTGTACCTGTGGGGACTATTGAAATTACCTTTGCATATATTTGTAAATATTTTGTTAGTCCTCTTGCTATCCTTTAATGCCCAAATACACCTTGTCATTTCACTAGCATTGTCAGTGTTGTCAGCTGTTATTGCCAGAGATTCCTGCACTACCTGGAGGTTGGCAACCCTATCCCCCCCCCCAAAAAAAAGGAAGGACAATCCCTGCCGCCCCAATACTAATTGAGCAAACTCTGAGCCTTCCCCGCTTGGCCTAGGCCCGGCACTCGCTCCGTTGCCCCGGTAACCCACCCTTCCTCGCCCCCTCTCCTGACGTCTTGCGGAGTGACGTCACCGGCGCCTTCCTCCCCGCTTCCCCTCGGGCGGCTGGCGAGGAGCGCGGCGGGGCGGAGGCGGGCCCAGGTGGTTGCCTGGGAGACGGGCCAGGCCTCAGCGGCGGCGGCGCCTCCTCCTCCGCCTCTCCTCGAGCCCGCCGGCGTGCGTGGGGAGTCCGGTGGGGGAGCGCCGGCGTCTCGCGGCGGGCAGGTAGGGAGGAGCCAGCAGGCCCTGCCGAAGCTGGGGGGTAAGCTCGCGCCGAAAGCGGTTGTGGGGAGAGGCGAAGCCCCCCCCTTCTCTAAAAAGCAGCTGCAGGGGACCAGGCAGGATTCACGTGGAAGTGGAGGGGACAAAGTGTCTCCTCCCCCCCCCTTCTTCTGTCTGCCACCTCTGGAGAGAAACGTGTTGGAGGTGTCGATGCGGTTCTTATCCACCGCAGAGTCTCTCACGCTCGAAGGTAGATCAGAAAGGAGGGGGTTGTTCTTTTTCCATCACACGTTCCCCCTTTTTTTATTTTATTTTTTTTAATTATTTTTTTTATTGTTTTTCAAACTAGTTCACCTTCTGTGATATCATTCCAATCGCATAGTATATAATATAAACAGTTGCTATCTTATCACTAAACAAATATATATATATACAGTTGACTTCCCCTCCTCTGTCCATTTAAAATCCTTATTTCTCTCTTTGTATTGAATGTCTAATTCGTTATAATAAACCACATTTATCATTATCTTAAAATCTAATCTTAACTTTGGCGTCGTAATTACTTAATTATCTTAATTGCTTCAAAGAACTGGATCAAAACGTATCCCTTAATGTTTCCCAAATTAAATTCATTTACGCAATATGTTGTCCATGCCTTCACACGTTCCCTTTTTAATCCCGTCTCTGTGCGGTTGCACCTTCCACTTTGGGCTTTAATCCTGATTTAACCTGGTCCCGGCTGCCAGCTTCTCTCCATCTTCGTGGTCATCTGTTGCTCTCACACCGTCTTCTTTTTTTTTACTTATGGAGAAAGGATATGGCAGGGTTTAAGGCAAGTGTCACTGGCTGCCAAGATCAAGTTAATTCATGCCATCGTGTTCCCTATTACTGTGCATGGGTGTGAAAGCTGGACAATGAAGAAAGGTGATATGAAGAAAGTAGATTCCTTTTGAAATGTGGTGTTGGAGGAGAGTGTCACGGGTACCGTGGATGGTCCAAAAAACAAATCAGTGGGTTATAGATCAAATCAAGCCTGGACTGACCCTAGAAGCTAAAATGACTAGACTGAAGCTGTCGTGCTTTGGTCACATTATGAGAAGACAAGAGTCACTGGAAAAGACAATCATGCTGGGAAAAGTTGAAGGCAGGAGGAAAAGAGGAAGAGCCCACAAGAGATGGATTGGCTTTATAAAGGAAGCCAGGGCCATCATTTTGCAAGATCTGAGCAAAGCTGTTAAGGATAGGACGTTTTGGAGGACATTGATTCATAGGGTCGTCATGAGTCGGAAGCAACTTGATGGCATTTAACACACACACAAAGGCAAGCATTTAAAATAACACCTATGATCTGACCCAACAAACTGGGTGTTTTAAATGCCTTTTTTGTACTTAATAACAACCTTCTAGCTTGCAAGGTAATGATTTTGTGATTGGAGGGTACATGCACATAAATAATACAAATATTAAATAATACAGCTTATAAATAATACACATTTAATGCAAATAAATATTCAGCAGAACAAAAGGTTTAGCTGTGGGGAATGCTCTTTTTGAGGAGTCTTGCTTGATATAATGTGCCATGCTTAGGGAAAAGATATTTCTTTTTATACACTGGTTTAAGGGAAAACTGGCAGTCACTTGTGCTGCCTTAGAAAGGGAACACATAGCAGTGCAATACCCCACTCTGCAAATCTCTACAGTAATGGCTGAAATGGGAGCATTGCTGAGCTTTAATACCAGCAATACAATAAGATAAGCACTTTAATGAATCAAATTATATTTAAGTAGGCCTAAGAAATAAACTGTTTGTCAAATCAAAAGGCTGTTGAAGGTAGAGTAAAACAGCAACTTTTATCCTCATTACATGATGATCCTGGAAGTCAGATGTCTGTGAAGAAAGATCTCTGTGGAACAAACAAATACTATATGTCTCTGAAGTCACCATGTTTTGACACACTACAAAAGTCTTGCTAGTCAGCATGGTAGCACAACAAACTATTATGTGTTGGGCCCTTTCAGGGAACACACTGCTGTGTGGAATAATGCTTTCTGTACAGTGTCAATTGATTTAATGGGAAATTAATTCTACCAAGTAGTATCAACATAGGGCCTACAAAGAGACCAGAAAAACAGATTCAGAAGTGAAACTATCACACTGAATTAACTAAGGAGTAAGGACCTGGAATTTGTGACTTAACAATCACCAAAAAAAATCCTCTGAAAATTCCTTAAGTGTGTGTACTGTAATTGTCATGCTTGTGCTCAACAGCACCTCAGGGGGCAAGGACACCCATCACACAGTGTGTCCCCCCCTTTACCCACTCTCATCATCAGCTGCTGTGAACCCTCTTTTCAACACAGAAAGAATGCTGTTCCTTTAATTTGAGTCCACAGGCTCTTCCCTAGATTTGAGCCTGCCTCTTGGCCCCACTTCATCTAGGGTTCTGTCTGGTCCTCTTTGCCTCCAGGCCCAGAGCCTCTTCTTTCCTTGAGATCTGTCTCTGCTCCTCCCTTGAGAAAACCACCCACAAGTAAGTTTTCCCTTGGCGGCTTCCTTTCCTTGCAGTCCTCTCTCCCAATAGGGCCCACTTTTTTATCACGTTGCAGCTTGGGAAAGTGGAGCCCCACCCTGCCCTGGCTGTTTTTTAAACTCAGCTGGGATGTTGGCATTACAGGGCTTATGCATGACTTTTGTAACCCTCTTCTCCCACCATTATATAATATAAACTACCTATTTAAGTAGTGTATTGTCTAGCACTTGTCCAGTGTACCTTCTTGCTGTCTTCAAGGAGTACATCTCATCCTGGTTATGCATTTTTGACCTTCTACTGTACTGTTCTCGGTTGTAATGACATTGGTGCCCATACCACAGTATTATTATATGGTTTTATCACACAATACATTTCCTTGCACAGTTTTTATGCTGCTTTCTTTTGCCAATGTAGAAATAATTCATGTGTTATATTAAAATGTTTTTGTTTTTAGTTGGTTAAGTGGCTAATAGTTTTGCCGTATAAATCATGACAATTTATCATTGAAAGACCTTTACCTTGCTGATAGTTGAAACAGGATTATTTTTAAGTCACTCTATCCTCACAACTTCATAGTTTCATTGAAAATATGAATGAAACCCAGCTATTGTTTAAATGGAATCTTTAAGATAAAAAAACCCTGTCAGCTTCTTATGGGTTTAGAGCCCTCTTTGATTGAGGTGTCCTTCTTGATTAGAAGAGTGGTCCATTCTAGTCTAGCATCCTGTATCATACAGTGGCCAAGAAAAAGTGCATGGAGGCCAAGGTCTGTCCTTGATGTCGCCTCCTGGTATTCAGAGGTTTCCTGTCTCTGACTATGGAGGCTCCCTTTAGTCTCCATAGTCTCCGAGTAGCCATTGATGGATGATCCTCCATGAATTTGTTTAATCCTCGTTTAAAGCCATGTATATTAGTGGCCATCACTGCATCCACTGCAAGTGAATGCTGAAATTAAATAATTCGTTAATGAAGAAATCTTTTTGTTCACCCTAAATTTGTTGCCCATCTATTTCACTGTGTGCCACTAAGTTCCAGTGTTATGGGAGAAGATTAAAAAGTTCTCTAACAACTTGAAAGGAACTCCAACCCCATAACCATCTTGGTTGCTCTCTTTAGCCCTTCTTCCAGCTCTGCAAGATCTGTTTTGAGGTATAGCAACCAGAACTGTAGGCAGTATTTCAATGGAGGCTGTGTCAGATATATGTCCAAGAGCATTACAATATGGCTATTTCACTTTCATTTGTTTTTCCCCTAATAATCCTTAGTGCTGCCACACACTGAACTGACATTGTCATCCAGCTGTCTGCTACAACCCCAAGATCTCTTTCCCACCATTGCCTGCCTCCACGTCACTAAGAATACTTTCCTAGGAGTAAGCTCCATTGAATAAAGTGGGGCATACTTATGACACAGACGCTCCTAGGCATCGTCTCTCAGATGTAAGAGCCCAGGCAGTCCCTTTGGGGATTCAGCTGGAGCAATAGTTGAGAAAATCTGGAGACAAATTTTACAAGGCACGGGCTAGAGGTTATTGTAAAGTGTACCCTGTGGCAGCGATGGTAGCGAAGAAACAATGTTTATCCACCACCATTGCATCAGTATATTTTATATCTGCAGAACTCTTCCAGGTGGTCACAGGCCTACAATCATTTTGCTGAACACTTTGAGGATAACATCTCAAAGCTCTAACATGAATTCTACATTAACAGTGACAGGATTGGATGGTGCCAGGGTGCTGATGTGTCCAGTTGTATGGGATACCTTTCAGCTTGTCCAGTCTGAAGATGAGAACAGGATTCCTGGAAGTTTAAGACCTACCACTTGCTTATAAGATCCTTGCCACTCTTGGCTGCTTAAATCTGTCAGGGAGGGCCTAGCAGACTTGGTCTGAAAGACAATAAATTCCTCCCTGAGAGAGGGAGGGGGTGGTTGCCCTTGTCTTGAAACTGGCAGTGGTGCATCCATTCCTAAAGACACCTCCTCTGGACCCAGGAGAGTTGACTAACTGCTGTCCAGTGTCAAATGTACCATTCTTGAACAAGGTGGTGGAACCTTTGATTAAGCTAAGGCTGTCAAAATAGTTTGGGACCGAGCAATCCTGAATGGGGGGCCAAAGCTGCTGAGGAGGCAGTGTGACCCCCACGCTAGCAGAAGTGCCACTTGCACCAGCTACTGGCATGGATGCCAATGCAGGGGCATTTATGCTGATGTAGGGGAGCTGTGCAGCAGCACAAGGCTCAGGTGCCGGCACTGCCTTGCCGGCAGTGTTTTTCCAGTGCAACTCCTTGCGCCGGCTTCAATGGGGGCGTTCCCTTTCGGCCCAGGAACGCCCCTTTATGCTGCCACGGAATCACACCTGCAAAATGGCAGGTGTATCCCTGTGAAACTCAATGGAGGAGTTTCACAGGATTTTTGTAAAATAACTTTTTTTCTTGCTTTTTTGGGGGGATGGGCTATCCCCTAACTACCACCCACACACACTCAGGATTGCTCTGCCCATGTAGAATAAGTTGTTGCATTTGAAACTATCAGGTTATTCCTGTTCATGTTTACTTAGAAAGTAAAGTTCACTGGGACTTATTCCCAGTTGGCCACCACTTCATTGGTGTTTCTGCAGCAATCGTATGTTATTGGGAATAAATCCCACTGAACTCAGAGGGACGGACTGAGATATGGGATCAGGCTTCAAGTGAAACCTAATAGTGCCTGAAACAGTAACCATTTTAAATATCTAACAAGGTTTTTGTTTGCTCACACTTCCTACACTTCACTACAGGTAGGGTTGCCAACTTCCAGGTACTAGCTGGAGATCTCCTGCTGTTTCACCTGATCTCCACCCAATAGAGATCAGTTCACCTGGAGAAAATGGCTGCTTTGGCTATTGGACTCTGTGGCATTGAAGTCCCTCCCATCCCCAAGCCCCGCCCTCCTCAGGCTCCACCCCAAAAACCTCCTGCCGGTGGCAAAGAGGGACCTGGCAACCCTAGATCCAGGTGTAATCTAGCAATGTTTTTGTTTGCTCATACTTCCTTGGTTCCAGGTTTGTTTATTTGTTTTTAGCTTCAATTGTATAGCTAGATCTAATTTGTATTCTAATCTTTTTTTAAAGTGAAATATTCCTGACCTTGTTACTAAGAGCAGTTCATTTCACAAAGCATGGGACTCATCTCTGTGTCTCTTGTTTAGCCTTCCTAAATTTTCACACAGAATCCATATTGTCTCAGCAGTATTCAGGTGCTGAGTTATCTATTCACACATTTTTTTTGATTTTGTAATATTTTATGGCTTGGATGACCTGCATTTCATATTGGTTTGATGAGGATGACTGGTATGAAGGACAACAAAGAGTAAGAGCAGTTTATAAAATAACTGCTTTATGTTTTATCATACTGAATCTTTGTTTAGCTATTCATTGTGTGTTTCTGATAGCATCCGTGTTTTCTTTTTAAATACTGCAATACTGTTGTTGGATCAGAAATAGCTATTTGAATTAATTCGGCAGTGTAATGTTTTGTAATTACATTATAATATGCAGAGCTAAGGGCAAGCTGTCAGCTGGCAAACTGAAAATTTCATTGTAGTTGTATGTTTAAATACAGTATCAAATGAAATGGATGTTTTGAAAGAACTGGTAGGAATTTAATGCAGTATTTATGAAGAATAGTAAAATGATTAAGAGACTACAGTTAAACAATAAATATTAAACTGACTAGTAGGACAATATCATAGGATTTTAGAAGGACAGTGTAGGTTTTAACAGTATTATGCAGTAAGAAATGAAGTTGCTATGGTAATCTTTATACAGTTTTCAAAAATTGAAATATTTCACAATTATATGCTTCAGGAAATTAAGGAGGTATTGTAGCTTTCTGTTGGTATAAGGTGAGAGAATGGGCAGTCTGGTTTTTTAAAAAATGTGTAGTTTTTTTTGGCGGGGGAGGGTTTGCTGATATATTGCATAGAATAGCTCCCCGTGTATAAGGTGACTCCGGAGATCTTTAGATTTATATTGGTGTGGTCTGTCTCTTGTACTATACATCCCCTCCCCCAATTATCACAAGGAGATAAAAAAGGCCTGGACAAGACTGTAAGAAAATGTTACAAAGTTGGAAAGAATTCAGGAGAAAACTAGAAGGATCATACAAAGGTGTGAAAGACAATAATACAGGTGTATCACTGAGTGCAGTACAAAGAAAAGACAAAGAGAAATGTGTTGACAACTTAAGAATACTAAAGGGGACAGATAAAAATTAGTGATAATGGAGAGAATGCATGTTTCTAGACCATAACCCATCCACATGCACACTGGTTATTGCTGACAGCCAGCAATACATGCACAGCTGGAGAAGGAGTCCTTCTGCCTTTCTCTTCTCACTCATATATGTCTGCGCTAGAGTTGCCAACTCTGGGTTTGGAAATTCCTGGAGATTTGGGGGTGGAACCTGGGGAGAGCAGGGTTTGGGGAAGGCAGGGGCCTCCGTAGGTTACAATGCCATAGAGACCATCCTCCAAAGCAGCCATTTTCTCCAGGAGAACTGAGCTCTGTAGTCTGGAGATCTATTTTAATTCTTGGAGATCTCCAGGCCTCACCTGGGGGATGACAACCCTAGATTTGAAGAAGAATGTGGTCAGTTGAAAAGTTTTAACCAGTTAATAGAGAGAACCTTGCAGCCTTGACAAGCATGTATATGCATGTTTGGAGGTCTAGCCAGCCCACATTCTCAGGCTTAACCTTTCATTTATGTATTTAGTTAGAGAATCTCTTTGTGACCTTTCCAGAGGCAAGTAAAAATAATATAAAAACAGCATCATACATGATCGTTTTGACAACAAGACGGAGCATTAAAAAGCAGCATAAAACAAACATTGAGCAACCTTAAAAAATGCAGTAAAACACTCATGAGGCTGGAAGCAGGCCATACAACCACTGAAAAAGATACAACCCCTTTTACCTTGGGTAAAAAGAAATAGTTTGGCCTGGTATCTAAAAAGAAAAAGAAAAAGGTATGTTCCAAGCAAGCTTCAATGGAGAGAGCATTCCAGCCACCACTGAAAAAGCCCTGTCATTAGTTGCCACCTGCCTCACCTCTGCAGGTGGCAGTGGGGGGGGGGGATTAGCACAGAGCTTGGGAGGCAGATCTAACTGATGGACTGGACAGCTGGGGAGAAGGCAGCCTTTAAGTACTGTGGCCCCATGCTGGTTGTTTTTTAAAGTAAGAACCAGCTTTTTGAATTGTGACTGGAAAGAGATGGGCAGCTAATAATCTCGCAGTACAGAGAGCCCCGTGGCACAAAGTGGTAAGCTGCAGTACTGCAGTCCAAGCTCTGCTCACGACCTGAGTTCAATCCCGACGGAAGTTGGTTTCAGGTAGCCGGCTCAAGGTTGACTCAGCCTTCCATCCTTCCGAGGTCAGTAAAATGAGTACCCACTTGCTGGGAGTAAAGGGAAGATGACTGGGGAAGGCACTGGCAAACCACCCCGTAAACAAAGTCTGCCTAGTAAACATCGTGTGATGTCACCCCATGGGTCAGGAATGACCCAGTGCTTTCACAGGGGACTTTTACTTTTAGAAAGATGAACGAGTCTCTGTATTGAGTCCCTGATGATAGTGTGGCTGCAGCATTGGGTGGGGGAGGGTAATTGCCGTTTCTGGGGTATTTTCAAAGTCAGCCCCACCATAGCGCACGTTACAATAATCAAACCTGATCAGAGCACAGCCTGTAAAGTTAAGTTGTCCAGCCCTTATAAAGCAAAGCATTTTTGCTCTTTTAATACTAAACTTCTCAGATTCTTGGCTAAACTTTACATAGAGCAACTGGAGTCCAGTGCTCTAATTACAAGGGGCCAGGGGTATCCCTGGCTCTCTTCTTGAACAATTGTTTTGGAAGGCTGCAGGGGGCATGATTTCTCCTCCACTTCCGTTCAAGAGCCCCTGTTCCTCCCTCTAGTTGAGTGTTCCCACTGTTTCTCTCTTTGAAGGTGTACCTGGTTGAGAAGGGCTGTTTGGTGTCCATCTGTGCATTTCTCCTCTGTGTACAGATGACCCCAGGCAGGATCTTTCTTAGTTAAGTGGTTAAGAGCAGTGGACTCTAATCTGGAGAACCGGGTTCGATTCCCCACTCTTCCACACAAAGCCTGCTGGGTGACCTTGGGCCAGTCACAGTTCTCTCAGCCCATGCTGTGGCAAACCACCTCTTAATGTCTGTTGCCTTGAAAACCCTACAGGGTTGCCATAAATCAGCTGTGACTTGACAGCGGGCACGTGCACACACACACACAAGTAACCTCCAAGTAACCCCCAGCTGTAAAATGGATTCCTGTAGTAACCATTCTGTATTGAAAAAGAAGAATGCAGAGCTCTAAAAAGTGTGTGCTGGTATTTTTATTAGACATTATTTTTCTGGATATTAAATCTTTGGGAACCAGCAAAAACCCAAAATCTGGCGAAGGATGTGTGCTGACCAAGAGATGCTTCTGTTTGCATGCATTTGCTGTCACCCTGTGACCCAAGTGTTCTCAGTGGTGGTGCTCAAGGATTGTCTTTCTCTTTAAGAATTATTTGATTGTCCTTAGGCAGATCATTTAGCTGACTCTTCCCCATCTGTAAACTGCAAAAATAAAGTCTTTGTATGTCTTGTGTCAATTAGAAAGCTGTATGAAGAAGGGGTTTGTATTTAAGAATTCTGAGGCATGGAATCACTGAATGGCCTTTGACTAGCCCCTTATAGCTGTGCTTTCGTATTCTTTGTGGATATGGGTGCTTGCATAGTAAGTATTGTGGAAAACTATACCTATAAAGAACAATTCCTATTTAATACTTTATTTTTTTTCTGACAGCTAACAGCATAGTTAAATTGTGGAGCTCCCTGCCCCAGGATGTGGTGATGGCTGCCAACTTGGAAGGCTTTAAGAGGGGAGTGGACATGTTCATGGAGGAGAGGGGTATTCATAGCTACTAGTCATGATGCATGCCTATTCTCTCCAGGATCAGAGGAGCATGCTGAATATATTAGGTACTGTGGAACACAGGCAGGATGGTGCTGCTGCAGTCGTCTTGTTTGTGGGCTTCCTAGAGGCACCTGGTTGGCCACTGTGTGAACAGACTGCTGGACTTGATGGGCCTTGGTCTGATCCAGCATGGCTTTTCTTATGTCCTTTTTTTCTTAATGTGTTTGGTTATTATGAGACACTCTGTCTTACATTAAAGTATTTTAAATGTGGAGATTCGTATCCTGAGAGATTTGATAGGTAGAGTAAGGAATATGTGCAGTGCCCTATGGGTTGATGTATATTTGAAGCACTGGAAAGATGGAGGCACCCAACTTGCAACTTATGCACCAACACTGTGAATGGAAAGTGAATGTATCACTGGAGTGATCTGAGTCACAATAGTAATGGTAATGGGATATTTGCTGTACATTAACAAATACAGAATACTTAATTGTGACTATCGAGCTATGTCTTTGATAGTAATGCTTTGGCACACAAATGTTGGAAATAAGAGAAGTCGAACAGAAGGAGTTTGGGAAATTACACACACACACACATTAAAATGGTACCTCTTCAAGAGCTGTAGTTGCCAGGCTACAGACATTGCTGTGCTGCATGTCTAGTGTGCGACATGATGCTCGGGCTTCTTTTCAACATCCTTTAGAAAGTCGGCGTTATTTTGTTAGCATTAAGATTTAATTTCTCCGTCTGTCAGTAAAGCTGTCTCATTCTCCAGCCAGACTGAGACTGCATGTTTGGAATTTGTAAGGCTTTGGAATGGACATGGAAATCCTTAAGTGGCTCGCAGAAAATGATACCTGTGTTAAGGTAGGGATAACCTAGTCACGTATCTGTAAATAGTGATCTGAATTGTAATAGCCAAGTCCATTTTATTTATTTATTTATTTATTTATTGGAAATGGGTATATATTTAAAGAGGTTTCAAGTAAACAGTCTTTTAATTTGCCACTCTTACTATATTTAGTGACCAGGAAGGACATAAAATGTTACTACTAGTGCCAGTTGCTGAAAAAAGGTCTCCTTTTCCCTTCCCCCTTTCATCTCCTTGGCAACAGTAGAAAACCTTTTACCAGTATAGTATTCACAATGCGGAATTTAAGTACAGCAAAATCATATAGACATTCAAACTCCATTCAGTTATTGGTATTTGATCTTTATCTTGTATCATAGTTGCTTATTGGGCAAAGATTACTTTAGCAATGTTTAACAGATAAAGCTTTTAGAAATTTGTTCCCATGTTGTGATGAATCTCCTTGTTACACTGTGGACAATTAAAACCTGTATGGCTGCAGTAAGGTTGCAATATAAATGCATATTGTGACTAGGGGATCAAGTCCTAGCGCAGCATCTTTAAAGTGAGTAAAATTATTTCCTTATTAATGTAATTTTTAAAGGAAAAATTGATGCCGCCACTCTCCTTAAACGTTGACAATATGAGCAGCTTTCCAAAATGTGCAGTGCAATCCTAAGATTCTGTGCAGACTTGAACTCATGAAGCTGCCTTATACCAAATCAGACCCTTGGTCCATCAAAATCAGTATTGTCTACTCAGACTGGCAGCAGCTCTCCAGGGTCTCAGCCTAGGGTTGCAGGAGGTTTTTGAGGCGGAGCTTGAGGAGGGAGGGGTTTGGGGAGGGGACTTCAGTGTCATAGGGTCCAGTTGCCAAAGTGGCCATTTTCTCCAGGTGATCTTATTTCTATCAGCTGGAGATCAGTTGTAATAGCAGGAGATCTCCAGCTATTACATGGAGGTTGGCAACCCTATCTCAGGCATAAGTCTTTCACAACACTTACTTGCCTAGTCCCTTTAACTGGAGATGCTGGGGACTGAACCTGGGACCTTATGCATGCCAAGCAGAGGCTTTACCACTGAGCCACAGCCCCTCCCTCCTTGCTCAGGATTGTTCTGTTAGTGGAAGGGAGTCAGTGGATCCAACCAACTAAGTGGGAAGCCTTTCTGTGGCGGGAAAAGCCTTGTTCCATTGGCAGAAGGTGCCTCATGTAACAGGAGGCAGTCAGAGCAATCTATATTTATAGCTACCCAGATTGGACATTCCAGCTTTTTAGCATGGAAACATATATGGTAATAATCAATGGCTACACTGAGGGAAATTGCAGTTGCTAGGGTCTTTATATGGCAATAGAAATATGTCTCCACCTACATAATAGGATAGGGCAAATAGCAACTCAGAGGTGAAAGGCAGAATGTCATATTAGATCTCCATAGAGTAGACCAGTTGAACTATGGGGGGGGGGTTCATATGTTGGTAATGGATTTCTTCCAAGATGGACTTAGATATGTGACCAGGGACAGTCTGTAAAGGTGAATTTTGTTGACTGTTTTATAAATCGTGTTCAGAAATTACATTCTTGGGGCAGAGTAACAAATGAACTGGACAGATCATCTTATAGGCCATCTAGTTTAAACTCTTTATTCCCCCCCCCCCCAAGAATATCATGGTAAAATAGATGAAGTCCAGCTCAATTTTCTTGTTTCTTTCTCCCCATCATGAGGGGCATGAAAGGACCTAAGAATGTAAAACTTAGATTAGCCTTGATGTACCTTTCAGTAACTGGTAGTGATGAAATTTAGTTGGATATTGTTTATTGCTTGAAAACAGATACATTCTACCGTCAAGAAAGAAATGGCTCCACTGGAAGAATGATATATTGTTTTGCCCTGAGAGGTTCCAAGGTGCAATGTCTTCTGGCATCCCCCTTTACTATCACGATTATCTGAGTGGAGGTGGTGTGGTTGTATATAAATGTACATGCTTTGCTTCAGGTTGTATATAAGTGTACATGCTTCACATCTTGTTAATCATAAGTTTGGGAAGTTCCTCTAGTCAGACAGACAGGCAACCTTTATTCGTTATATAACCAGCAAAATTACAAAAAGTCCCTAATCCTAATACAATGGTAAATCTAACCTGCCATCCAAATACAGTGGATGGAATATAACACCCTAGTGTTGTCTAGTCTAGACTTTCTTTTTCCCTAGATTAGTCCAGGACAGAACTAATTTTCGCACACTAAAAATAAGCTTTTAAAAACATTTGTCCAGATTGAACATGCATACTGCATACTAGTAGCCTGAACTCTTCACCAGATGTGAATCTTGTGCAATCTGAATTTGTGATAAAATGCGTACTTTATCCCATATACATTTAGTCCAGGCAGACAGAAAATATCAGAATATAAAAAAGCCCAATCTTCATTTGAATCTGATCGGATTCAGCTGTTAATGTTTGCTATTAATAAGCCATATAATCATCAAATAGTTTGTGAATCAATGAAAGACCCAAGTCCACTCCAATAGATAATACATGCAAAACACTTCTGTTGTTTGTTTACATATAGTATAATTGTGCGAGACTCCTGTTGCATTTTAATGGAAAAATCAGTTAGTTACTTGTTCATTCATATTACATTTTGATGGAAAATTGGGACAAATTAACTGCAATAAGAGAGTTTTATTTTAACTATGTAAACTGGACGTAATCTGTGCTGGGTTAACTGAAGTTTAGGGAACCATGTACTGCTTCTGTATAATAGATGCTGGGTTAAATGGTTGAATCTTGCTTAAGAACTGGTCTTGACCGACTGCATTTATACATTTATTGTGGCATTTACTAAATTCAAGCTTTGAGTCTATTATAATACAGTCCTAAACAGAATTACTCCCTTTTAAGGTGATTGCAGCTGTTGTAAACACTCACAGGGAGAAGAGTTTGGGGAGCTGGTGACAGTTAATGGTTTAAAATGCCTGATACGCCCCTCTTTCCTGTCCCCCTGCCTTGTGCTCTGCTGAGGTTTTGCAAGCCCTGGAGCTGCCTGGAGTCAAATGGGGTGGAGGAGAAGAGGACGGGCTCTTCTCTTGCTCCCCCCCCCACTTTAAAACTGGGAGCTGTGTTATGCTTGGCTTTGCCAAAGGCCACGAGTAGACCTTCCCTCTCATCTGATTGGCTTGGCCTTCCCCAAAGAGCCTAATTTTACACCTTGGGAAAGGGGAGGGACAAGAACAGAGGGCTGGTTCACATACATTATGTGCCATCAAGTCATTTCTGACTTATGAATGAAATACCTCCATAACGTCCTCTTGTTAACAGCCCTGCTCAGGTCATGCAAACTGAGGGCCGTGGCTTCCTTTATTGAGTCAATCCATCTCATGGTGGGTCTTTCTCTTTTTTGTGTGTGTGCAGTGGGGTTGAGGGAATATTCAAACATTATACATCGATAAAATAATGTAAAAGTATTATTATTCATTAATAGTTCGTGTGTGTGTGTGTGTGTGTGTAAAGTGCCTTCAAGTCACAGCCGACTTATGGCGACCCCTTTTGGGGGTTTTCATGGCAAGAGACTAGAGATCAACATAATTTATTGTCATTTACAAGAGTTGTTATATATATATATATATATATGTATGTATGTATGTATTCATACACATAATATATTTGTGTGTGTGTGTGTCATTTTGTACTTATGCTTCCTTCAAAAAAAGGTAGATCCCCTTATTAACATGTTACTGTTTCTGCTTTTACCTGGCCCGAAGACTCACGAATTACACAGTGTTTTAATCACATTTAATGCTGCTTCACAACGAAGTTCTTAATGGAGTGTCTCGGTTGGCTCATTTAATCTATTCTCACTTTATTTTTGTAGGCAAAAATGGCACAGGTTAAACAAGTGGGCCTGTTAGCTGCTGGGTGTCAGCCATGGAACAAAGATGTATGTGCTGCTAGTGGAGACAGGTTTGCCTACTGTGCCACTCTTGCTATTTACATATATCAGGTGAGATGGAATTTGTCAAGTTTCTCTTTCAGTATTTTTCTTTTCCTGCTGTTACACATTCCATACAAGACATCACTGCATGATTAAGTGGTACATATTGTTATCTGAAGAACATCCATAGGACAAAAATAGAAAGTTCTACTAATATGGCTCAACAGTTCAGGTCCAGACCCATAAAAGTGAAATGAATATGGTTCTGTGGTAAAAGTATTCCATTTTTAAAAAAAATATTTATTTATTTATTTAAAACACTTGTTCGCCACCTTTCGATCCAACAAGTTTAGTGGGGTTCCTCTGATCATTACATGCAGATTTATCTTTTTAAAAAAAATTATATCCACTTTTCTCACCCTGGTATTTAAAGCAGCTTACAAGACAAAGAAATACTATAAGACACAAACAGGAGAATGGAGGAAAGGCTTCAAAATGCAGAGCATTTTAATTAAAAACGAACAAGCCAAACAAACCATAATCAATTGAGCATTTAGGTACAGTACGGGTATAAAGTAAAACTTGCCCATGTACATGTAATACTTTTCTTGGGCTTCCCTTTAAATGATTGTTTTGTCAAATCAAAATTGCTTATAAATTACAGCAAACATTTAGCAAGTATGTGGAAGAAGGAAGGCATCTTTTTGAAGAAAATCTGTAGGAAGTGCACACCTACACAAGGCATGCAAGCAGAGCTCTTTGGATCCTAGCAAATTACTTCAAGATTAACCACTTTTGAATGGTGTGATCTTTAAAGACCAATCTTTAAAACTATTGCAATCCTGTTAGCTACTACTAAAATGCATCCTGTTTGAAGCTGCTGCTTGTAACTTAACATAAATTTTATATTATTTGCTTGTAGCATTTACAAGACTAGCAAACCAAACATTTAAAGTAGTTCAGAATTTAAGGAAATGGTAAATATGTGTTTCCTTTATAGCTGGATCATCGGTACAATGAGTTTAAATTATGGGCAATTATGTCTGAGCATAAGAAGACGATCACTGCCATTTCTTGGTGCCCCCATAACCACGACTTGTTTGCAAGTGCTAGTGCGGATAACTTGGTAATCATTTGGAATGTGGCTGAACAAAAAGTTGTTGCAAAACTTGATAGTACAAAAGGTAAGCAAGAAATTTGAGTGTAACCGCACACATTTACAGCAAAATCGAAAATTTATGTCTAAATATATTGAAGTAGCAAGTATCGGTTGGCATAATTCAGTGCATAATGGAACAACACCATTTTTGCCTTGGTTGCAATGTTCATGATTAGTTTGCTGAAATAAATGGCTGGTGATAGGGCCAGCCTTCTGTCTAGAATGGAGGAATTGAAAGTGCATATTTTTCGTCTCTTATTCTAACATAGAAATACTTGGTTTACAGCCAATGTAAAATTCTGAACATTCTGAGGCATTTTCTTCAAGAAACACTTTCAGCAGCCAGGTGTAGTTCTGTTCAGTGCTAGCTGCCTCTGCGGCGTCTGTCTTTCAACTTCCTGGATCTTATGTGGCTAGCTGTCTATTGTGGGGAGAGAAGGGAAGGAGATTGTAAGCCTCTTTGATTCTCCTTGAAAGGCAGAGAAAGTTGACGTATAAAAATCAACTCTTCTTCTTACTGGAGAGATGATAGCAAATGTTTTTTTTTTTTTTTATGTTTCAGGGATTCCTGCTTCCCTTAGTTGGTGCTGGAATGCAGGTGATTCAGTAGCGTTTGTCTCCCATAGAGGCCCTTTGTATATCTGGACAATTTCAGGACCAGATGGCGGTGTAACAGTACATAAAGATGCCCATAGTTTTTTGTCAGACATTTGTCTGTTTAGGTGGCATCCGAAGAAGAAGGGGAAAGTAGTATTTGGACACACTGATGGAAGTCTTTCTATTTTTCAGCCAGGTAAGAATCCTCCATTATAAAGCAGTTAGTAGCATGGAGATACAAATCTATGACATGGGGTAGAGAGAATTCTTCTTTTGAGGAAATTGAATACTTTTCCATGAATACTTTATTCCTAATATGTTGCTTGTAGGGGTGGGTAGAAATCTCAGTCTCCTGCAGCACAGATTTCATTTCAGATTCATTCCAGGATCAGAGGAGCATACCTATTAATTAGGTGCTGTGGAACACAGGCAGGATAGTGCTGCTGCAGTCGTCTTGTTTGTGGGCTTCCTAGAGGCACCTGTTTGGCCACTGTGCGAACAGACTGCTGGACTTGATGGGCCTTGGTCTGATCCAGCATGGCTTTTTGTTGAGTTCCTATGTTCTGGATTAATAAAAGACAACAGAGTTAATTAATATGGTGGCTTCTGCATAAGAAGCATAGTTTGTTACACCAGCTTCATCCAGACATAATGGCTATCATGGATTTCTTATCTAAAACAAGTTAAATGTCTTCAGGTTCATACAACCCTTTCTTTTTTCCTGCACACACAGTTCAGGAATTGAAGCTTAATTGGTTCACAGTGAAACATAGCTTGTGAGTGAACCATAAACCATGGTTTGACTTCTGTTCCCCAAAAAACTATGGCTTGACTTTTGCCCCAGGAAGAGACTGTGTTATATGTGTTTGAATTTTATAATACAGTATATAAACAAATAAATGTGTTGACATGATGATTGAGGTTCTCTTTCTAAGATCCTTCAGTTGTGCCAAAACAGAGCTTCAGGTGCATGTCTTGGGGCTCTCGTTTAAGCAGTGTACCTTGTTCACTTTCCTAGAGGGGTAGTCCCACGACCATGTTCTTATGCACAGTTACGCCTTCCGTTGAAGGCAGTGCTTCTGGATAGGGAAGCTCCATATGTGCGCTGAAGTCCCAATTCTTAAAATGGGATGACTTTCTCAGTATCAATGGCTTTTAAAAGGTTAGGCAAATGTAACAATGAGTGCTGAGAGATACATTTATGCTGTGTAGGATGCTGCTGCAGAGCTGTATCTGTTTATAAGAGAAACTAACTTGGCCCTTTTAATTTTTAACAAGGTCTTAGTAGGAAATTATAGAGAATCTTCTCCTTCCCTGTGAGCTTGATCCTACAAAGTGCTGTTTTGCCCTCCCACAAAGAACTGAGCACCTTCAGCACTATAATTTAAGCTTGAGTCATCATTGAGTAACTAGCAGGATGGAACTGTGTTTTCTCATTGTTAGTATTTATTATTTTCTCCGGTGTGTTCACTCTGCTTTCAGTTAATTAACTATCTGTGGTTAGTATTGACACAAGGGAATATTGCATACTGTAAAGAAGAAAAGTGTATTGTTGCTGATGAGAACCATGCGAAATCTCCACTTAATATTTGGTTCTCCCATGCTCTTAAGATCTGGTGGAGCCAGATTTGATCCTGTATTTGATCTTATTCATGTATTGTACATGCCAGTAAGTCTCACTGAGTTCAACAAAGCTTCCTCCAAAGTAAATGTGGAAAAAATTGCAATGTAAACAAAGAAGATGAATTTGAACTTTGAAAATATTGGTATCTGATATGCTCTATATATTCACATTGCTCCTGCTGCTACAGCCTTCCAAGATTATTTCTGGTTTCTCTTGTTTCAGTTAGCAAGAGCAATACAGTTTTTTTTGAGAATTGCTTTTGATCTGGTAGCCTGAAAACTATCAGGCTATAGTTTCACTGTGGCCAAAATAGGCAGAACATGAAAGATCTGGGCTGGATCTCCTGATATTTTGATTGTTACTTAATAGTAGTTGCTGTAGAAGGTAGAAGGATGCTGTAAACAGGTGTGTTTAACCATTTCCTCCGTTGTTGTTTTTTCTAGGCTAAATCTACATATACACACACACCAAAATTACAGTGAGCTTCTCCGGGTTGGGAGGGGGGAGGAAAGGTTTGTTTCCCTATAAGAGCTAATAGAAACTTTGGGTATGTGTTTCTGGAGGCAGGGTCATAGATTGGCAAAACACCTTTGGTGTATGAGCAGAGCTTGTAGATACCCTAGATTAGGGACAAGAGGATCTCTGCTGTTCTGTCTCTTTTAGGGTTTGACCCCTCTCCACTGCCAGGCATTTTATCTGAAGCTATTCCTTCAAAGGTTGCAAATTTTTGATGCAGCAGAATTTCAAGATTTGAGAGAAAATGGTCCTCCTTTTCCTCCTCCCCCTTTACCTTCCTCTCCATTATCTACAGTTAGGGTAGGGGTATGTGATTTCCAGTTCTGGCTTAGAGATGCAATCTAGGCACATATGGAACCATTTTTAATTGCCTGGATCCAGTCCATATGTGCACATTTTTAGGCTTGGAGAAGTTTCCCTAACAGTTCATCCTAAGGACACTGCCCTGGGAGGGAGCTCCATTTAATAGACCTGAACAGGCTACTGAGTAACTCTTATTAGGCTTGCTGTCTGTATCAGATTATATTGAAAAGTCCCCTGGAATGGGATTTGATCTGATGAGCTGTCTAAGGGAGTTGAGATGATGGTTTGATCTGGAAATCCATCTAATGGGAAATCCTTCTAATGGTTTTTTACAATAATTCCTAACTTAGATCAGAAAAATGTCGTGTAGGAGAAACATCTCAAACTACCCCCTTTCTTCTTGTCACTGCTCTAATTTGCTGCCCCACTGCTGCTTTTTAAATAAAAGTCAATGTTGGGAGATTCTCAGTGGTGTGAGATTCACTGTGCCAACCTAACAAAATCACACCCTTCTAATTCCATTGACTTCAGTGGGCTCAGACAGGTGGAACACTGCTTAGGATGGTAATGCCAGTTACAGATCTTCTGTCATGTTTGCAGGAATTGGTGGCATCAGCTTGGAGCAGCTGTAGTTGTCACATCTCAGTGGTTTAAGCCTGCCCCATAATATTAAGCAGTTTCATTTATGGATGCTTTGCATAGTTTGAGGATCTGTGGCTTGTATGCACCACCATGCAGAAAGCTTTCCTTGGTCTCTAATTGGGGCTTCTGGGTTTTAATGGAGCACTTTGTGGGCATAGTCATGGTTGTTATCCTGAGGAAATTGGCCTGGAAGGGAAGACCTTAAAAAAATGATGTTTGTTATTGGTATTCGAATCTAATATTACTTTCAAATTTCAGGAGATACATTGTGTCAGCATTTAAGGAGGTATTTCCTTTTTACTTTTCAAGGTTGTAAGAATCAGAAACATGTTCTGAGGCCAGAATCTCTTGAAGGGACAGATGAGGAAGATCCTGTTACTGCCCTGGAGTGGGACCCTCTGTCAACAGATTACCTTCTTGTTGCTAACTTGCATAATGGGATCCGTCTAGTTGATTCTGAGTCTCTGTCCTGCATCACTGTCTTTAATTTTCCCAGTGCAGCAGCATCTGTGCAGTGCTTAGCATGGGTTCCCAGTGCTCCTGGAATGTTTATCACCGGAGGTAAAATCTTTTTCATGTTGTGGTATAAATGGGCAAGTTAACGTACAGTGAAATCCAGAGCCATGAATGCCAATGTGATACTTCTCTTCACAAGAACACAGATTTCAGTTTCAGTTAAGTACATGTGAAGACCAGTGTAACATTTTAAGCGTGAAGGCTTCATCGCACCATGGCTGTCCTCAAAATATATGTATAAACCTATATGTTGGGGCAAAATTTGGAAAAAATGAAGTGGCTCATTGTGAATAGAGGAGAAGCTGACCATGAAGGTAACTATTGGCTAGCATCCATGTCTTTGCAAACACAACTTCCAACTCCCCCCACCCACCTCATAGTCCTGGCACAGTTCCTTGAGTAGTTTTAAGACAATTTAATTTTTGTAACGAGTGATGAAAATATTTGTGTGTGGGTGACTCAGAGCTCATTGATGTGGGCAGGGTACTGACTGAAGGCTGCCACACCTCTTTGGAATGGGACATAACTGTCTGATCTAGTATTTGATTTTCTGGTGGTTACATTTGGGCTGCCATGTTCACATAATGAGTTCAAACATTTGTTTTTTGGAGAACTGGATATAGGGTCTATTTGGCATTTTCTGTTACTTTTCTTTGGAAATGCTTGTGCTACAGGATCGCCTTTATGTTACATTGTATTAGGTGTATGCACACAGGCTTAGTTTATTACAGTTGCAATTGCTCGGTTTTTTATTTACTGTACTATAACTTCTGTGTGTCAATCAAACACATTCTTTTTCATGTAGATTCTCAAGTCGGTGTATTACGTATTTGGAATGTGTCCCGAACAACACCACTCGATAATTTTAAGTTGAAGAAAACAGGCTTCCATGGTCTACATGTTCTTAATTCGCCTCCAAAGAAAAAATGTAAATATTCTTTTTTGTTATTTTTCTAGACAGAGCTTCAAAACACTTTTTAAAATGTGCCTAAAAATCAATGTGCCTAACTGGGTCTGCATTTGTAAGTCTCTTAAACTGAGAGCCGTTGTGATGTAGTGCTTTGAGTGTTAGACAAGAATCTGGGAGACCCATGTTCAAATCCCCACTCTGCCATGAAAGCTTTCTGGGTAATTCTAGGGCTAGTCAATCACTCTCGGCCTAATCTACCTAACAGGGTTGTTGTGAGGATAAAATGGAGGAGAGGAGAACAACGTAAGCCACTTTGGGTCCACGGTGGGAGGAAGGCGGGAGTATAAATGAAATGAATAAGTAGCATTTTAACACAATGTGCATCAATTAATGGCTATATAATTCTCAAAGAATCAAAAGAAAAGGGCTCCTCCTTTAGGGGTAATAGAAATTGCCTTGTAGGTTCTTTTATAATGCAAACTCAATGTCAGTAAGAAATATCACGGATCTTAAATACCTCCAGGAAAGTAAAGTATGCACTTTAGCCTTGCAGAAAGTTTTAAAAGTTTGTCTTTCCTTGAATACTGTACCCCATTCTCTCTCTTTTTTTTCTTTCTCCACTTCCCCCCACTCATTCATTCTGTCTCCCCTCTTCCTTTCTCCTTAGCAGCAGCACCTTTCCCAGGCTAGGAAGGTGGGTAGCATCTTCTGCCTATTAATGGCTGGAGGAGCACCCGTGATGGCACCACAACAACTGTGCTTTCCAACTGGGCCTCCTCAAGAACAGTAACCATACTGTAGAAGCCTCTTCCTCTTCCTGACTGAAAGTGTTTGGATAGGCAATGTCAGCCCTTATTTTTTTTCTTTCTAAACCACGAAATAACATTGTGGCAACTGAGAAGAGGGAAGAGGTGCCGTCACTTTACTGCTCACTCCAAGACCATTGCTATTCCTCTTGAGTTAGTATACAAGCAGTTAATGATTCTCCAGTTCCCTTGGAGAAAATAGCTGCATTGGAGGGTTGACTCTATGTTATTATATCCCACTGAGGTCCCTCCCCAAACTCTACCCTACCCAAATCCACCCCCAAATATCCAAGAGTTTCCCAACCCAGAGTTGGCAGCCCTTGGCCTATCCCTCTAGGCAGCTGTTTTGTGGTGGCACCCATTCGCTGTTATCAAAAAATTTTAAATGCTCAAAGGCCTCAACAAGACTGGTACTCCTGGTTTAGAAGAAATGGAAGCTGCTTTTACGAGTATATAGTCCTGTCACTGTTAGGTGAATCAAACAGGAAAGTTTCTTTCATTAACCACTAATCCACTTCGTCCTTCCCCAGCTTTTAAAACTTTTGTTACGTGTTACATCGAGTAGTCTAGTGATAGCAAATATGCTGCTAAAGATAATAGCCTTCACATAATTACTTTCCCATTTGTTCCAAAATGATACACTTCCTAGAGCAATCTTCATTGGCTGCAATACTATTCCAGTTTCTTCCTTGCATCTTTGAAGCTGCTAATGATTCTTTTTTTCCTAATTACTCCCACTGGTCAGCCCTTGCATCATTGAACAGCTTGTCTACTTTGTCAACATTGTTATGGCAATCAACCTCTGTTACCAAGGTCTTAATAGCTGAGTTGTTGGATTAAATATGTAATTTGGCCCTATTGTGTGCTCACTGCTTTATTATTGCATATGTCCCGAGCATGTTAATAGTATAAACTGTGTGATTCAAATTCCAACTTAATGATAAATTTAGCAGTTTGCCTAAGGGCACCTGCTTAAAGCATTTGAGGAAATCTGTGTGTAAATACCAAATAGTTTTTAGTCAAGCTCCATGTGGTATCGCCCACATGTGTGAATCTGTGTGGCCATTCTTGATGAACAGCTGTGACAGGGAAGCATCCATGTGGTGCAGCCATGTTATGTGCAAAGCATGGAGGTCACATTATCCAGTATAAATACCGATGTGCATGTTTTTCTTGTGATAGGTTTTAATATGTATTTACTTTTTAAAACTACATGCCATGGTGTCATGATTCAGAGAAGTAAGGTGCTTTGAAGCTCAACAGGATCCCTGAGATTTTGATAGCCACTTGCATTCCCAGGGAAGATAACCATAAAATGCACCAAGATGTCACAGAGTGGAGATGCATTTCTGCAAAGAGAGAACCATTTGCTCTACCTGCCAGGAAGGGCAAGATGGATAGCTGTTGTAAAACATGATCTGGGTATTGAGATGTGTGGAACGTGCACCCTTGATTGATGGGTTCACTTTTCCACATGGGAGCAAGTTCCCTAAATCTGGATTGGATAAGAGGCTTCCTGAAAGCTAAGGCAGGAAGGGTTCAAAGGTTGGAAACATTCTACAGTGTTGCTCAAATTCTAGGATTCCCCTGCATGGAGCAGGTGGAGGTTAGGATTTGCTCCACAGACATCCAGGGAAGGATGTCAGAGGTAAATCTTCTATATTGTTCAGTTTAGTGTTACGTTTTTCGCATTCTTTTCCTTAGATCTATACAACAAGTAGGTGTGAGAGTTATTTTCACTGTCTTGTGTTCTATGTGCTTTAGCTTAACCTGTAGCAATAAAGTTTTCCTATTTAAGAGAGCAGACTGTATTTCAAACTTTTCCTTGCCTTAACCACTCACTCACGCTCAACACACACAGGGGAAGAGCTGAAGTAATTGAGAAACTCTGCCCTGTTTACTGGCTCAGAGACCACCTTTACTAGTGTTCCCAAGTCACTGGTAATGTGGGAGGATGGATTTCTAACCTGGGGTAGTGGCAAAAAGAAGAGGAACACTCTTGACATGCACATGAACATGCTACACACGTGTAAACATACATAGACCCAGGGCAGGTTTCTGACAGATGGTTCTGGGCCAAATAAGCCATAAAATGGCTTACCTTACAATAATATCACTCTAATCAATTTCATCGTATATGTTTATTGAATTTTGTTTGGTTCTTTCCCCCCTTTAATGTAGTTGATCTTAAGTATGGAAACAAGTTCTGTTAATGTTGGTGGGACTTGCAAATATGGGTTTAGGATCAGAGTTCCTGACTACCTAGATCACTGGTTCCCAACCGGGGGTCCGCGAGAACTAAATTAAGGTCCACAAAACAAAATTATAAACCCATAATAAATTAATATTTTCAATTAAAAGTTCTCTATTATAAAAATATATATTCAAATATTATTCTAAGTTTAATGTTTAACTAACAGTTAAAGTTTATTTTCAAATTCTCAGAATTTTTATTTTGAACCTTGGGGTCCCTGCACCGAACAAAAAAGTCCTAGTGGTCCCCGGTCAAAAAAAGGTTGGGAACCACTGACCTAGATCAGTATTTGCTTCTTTGCTTGCTGTTTTTCAGTTTTTCTCATTTAATTTAAATATATGGAATTCCTAAGTTAAAAACAAAGTTGAAAAGTTTGGAGATAATACATTTTATATGCTTTCATTTTTCAAGATTTACGGTTGGATCTTTCCCCCATTGTTAGGAGTCTAATAGAAAGATGGGCATTGTTTGTGATCCACTGGAACAATCCATCTCAAGATAATGTACAACCTTATGTTTCTTTGCACAGTTGTAAAACTTTACATGTATATATGCTTTTGTCTTTGTGTTACCTTGAGAATAAGTAGTTATTGAAATGTATTTATTAATTTGCTTTGTTAAAATTAAAAAGTAGAAGTCTTGCTCCAGAAGAACAAATCTTTTATAAGACTCCTTTGGAGCAAGACTGCTAACTTAGCAAAAGAAGTTACTACATCCAAACTTTAGTTTTATATCCAGTTAAAATGTGTTTTTTTTTTAAATGCAAGATTCATTATACTAGAAACCTGTTAACTACTAATGTCATGTTGCCAGTAATATTATTTGTGGTAAATATGACAGATTCAAAAAAATGTGCTAATATATTTTATCTTTTAATTCAGCATTTTCTTCACAGTCTCTTAACAAAAATCATCACATGTCATCTACAAGTGAGGCTGTCCCTCCTCCAACTCTGACCCAAAACCAAGCCTTTTCTCTCCCTCCTGGGCATGCTGTCTGCTGTTTCATGGATGGTGGAGTGGGGCTTTATGACATGGGAGCCAAGAAGTGGGATTTTCTTAGAGATTTGGTATGTTTACTCTAATTTCTGATCACTTAAGTAAGACAGGCATAATCTTCAAGTGATGCTTCATTATTATCCCTGGGGACGTACTGACATAGAGAATATAATATGTGATTGGAACCTTTCACAGAGGCAGCAGAAATTTCCATGATGAAGGGTAACACAGATTTGCAGTTACTGCAGTGATGACATTATTTCTTGATAGACATGAACACATGAAGCTGCCTTATACTGAATCAGACCCTTGTTCCATCAGTATTGTCTACTCAGACTGGCAGCAGCTCTCCAGGGTCTCAGGCGGAGGTCTTTCACATCACCTTTTTGCCTAGTCCCTTTAACTGGAGATGCCTGGGATTGAACCTGGGGCCTTCTGCATGCCAAGCATATGCTGTACAACTGAGCTACGGCCCTTCCCATTGGCTGTATCTAGGAATTTCCCGTATCACACATTGTTCTCTGCCCGAATGCATCGCTGGAAACACAGGGAGAATGCTTAATGGATAAGATTTGGAATGTGTGAAACCTCCTTACAAAAATCATTAGTTGCATCCTCAATGTATCTTTTATATTTGCTGTAGTGTTTTAAAAAAACAAAAGATTTAGAAAGCTGTAGTAGAGATGTCATCAGATATAATTTTCCCTTGAACTGATGTGAGGAGTAAAGAGCTGTCATAATGGGGTTTACCTCTGTTGTTCTAGGGCAGTGGTCGGCAAACTGTGGCTCGCGAGCCGCATGCGGCTCTTTGGTCCCTAGAGTGCGGCTCTGCCACAAATGAACACGTGCGGGCGCATCGGTTGGTCGGGTGACGGGAAAATAAAATTTTTAAAAAGCACCCTTTAAGCCAAAAGGCAAGTCCCAGTTCAAACGGAAAGCCCGGGCAAGCGGGTCACGAGCTCTATGGAAGCCGCCCCGCCCCCTCATCGGGGATTGGTTCTTAGCTCTTCAGGGACAGAGCTTTCTTCTCCCGCCTATGGGAGTTAGTGGGGAGAGGGTGAATGGCATCTCCCCGCTCCCTCCCCTCTCTTCAGTAGAAGAGAAAAAAAATACTACGCCGTGCTTCTCAACCAAGCCTGGGTGCCTCGCCGTCTGGCTTTCCTGAGCCTGCGACGGTTTGAAAGGCAGGCAGGCGCTCCAATCAGGCCGCCCCCCCCCAGGCTCCGAGTGCCCAAAGGTAAGCGCGCTCGCTGCGGTGCTGAATGAAAGCCGCCGCCGCAGCAGCGGGCAGGGAAAGGCGGGCTAGACGGCCATGCCAGCAAGTTAGGCTGCTGGCGCCTCCTACTGCTGCTCCTGCTGCTGAAGGGGCTGGAGATGGGCACTCAGAGGCGCCATCACGTGTTTTTCTCCTTGGAGTGAGACAGAGTGTCGGCAGCGGTGGCAGCTGGAGGGGGCTGGATTCATAAACACAGACTCCGCCGCTTGTTTTGGTTTGGGGGCTGTGGAGAGAGAAAAAAAAGTCGGCGGAGCGGCGGCTCCTGCATCCGCCTGGGGGGAGGCATGAGCCAAGGTCCGCGGCCGCCTCGCCCGCCCTCACTCTGGAGCGCACGAGGAGGACAGGGCGCTGCCGCCGCTGCCCTCCAAGACTTTCCCGGCTGGAATGAAGAAGAGAAGGAGGAGAAAGCAGCGCCGGCAGCCGCAGCAGCACCCCCCCCCCCCGAGGATGTCCCTTCTTCCCACCCACCTGGGCAGCGTCTCCTCTCCCCGGCTACCGCTCTGGAAGCTGCCTGCTGACGTTTGGTGTGGAAATGGCACTTTTCTCTCCCTAGCCCCTATATAGTTTAAGTTTAAGAAATTTGGCTCTCAAACGAAGTCTCACTCGTTGTACTGTTGATATTTGGCTCTGTTAGACTAATGAGTTTGCCGACCACTGTTCTAGGGACATGTTGAAACCATCTTTGATTGTAAATTCAAACCTGATAATCCTGACCTACTGGCTACAGCATCATTTGATGGGACAATAAAAGTGTGGGATATAAATACTTTAACAGCCGTCTACACCTCTCCCGGTAATGAAGGAGTCATATATTCCCTTTCATGGGCTCCAGGTGAGAAATTTATTTGCCTTAATAATTTCATAGTAATTTCTGTATATAAAAGATAACACTGAAAACGGGTTATAGGTTTTTTGTTGTTTGGAATGGTAAATCACCATTTGGTGCATGTATGGTGATTCTGTACAAGCATCAACTTTTTTAAAAGCGTGTTTCTGTTCATTAAGTTTGCAATATGAGAAGCCCAGAGAAACAGAATAAATAATGTACAACAGTGAATATTTGCGATAAATGTTAGAAGATAAATTAATATGAATGTGCTTGTCTGATTCATACCGGTTGCTCCAGCTTCGGTTAGTGTCAAGTTTGGCTTACAGCGGTGCAGAATTTTCATTTCTGTATTACTGAATAGAACTTGCATGAAAATGCTAAATAGCTGCACTTTGACAGCTGCTGGCTTAAAACTGGTGCCTCTCGGTAAGGACAAAGAGAAGTCCTTGCTAAGTAATAATATACAACCAGTGTCATGTAATGAGAAAGGACAGGCCTCCTGTTATATCATTATGAACAAGGAGCAGTGAATGTACTTAGCACATTTTGTGAAAGGAAGCAGAGAAAACTGGAAACCTTAACTTGCTTCATGGTGTTAAAGTGGGATGTGAAACGGAATAATTGGCAAGCAGGAGAGCAAGGTGTTCTTCACATTGTAAATCTGCTGTGAAACAAAAATCAGAACATCGAGGGAGTCTAATAGAACAGTGTGTGTGTGTGGTGGTGGGGGGTTACGATGTTGTGTTTTCAGTGCTAGAAAGTCTTTAAAATATATTACCGGTCATAGCCTTTGGGATAGCAAAGGATGTATGTGTACATAGCTAGCCTCCTATCTCTCTCTCTCTCTTTTATTTAACAAATGCCTTCCTAAAGGAGACTTGAACTGCATAGCTGGTGGAACTTCCAGAAATGGCGGTTTCATCTGGGATGTCTCACGGGGCAAAATGATAACACGTTTCAGTGAGGTAAGATGAGTTCGTTTTGTTTTAGTTCTTATAAATGAGACTCTAGCTCCAGTTAATGGTGGTTCAGGGAAATGTTCAGTCAGTGTGTTTACTGATAACCTATTTCCTCAAAGAGCACTAAATAGAAGAGTAGTGTGAGCTACAATTGTACAGTAAAAACTAGGGATGACCAAAATGGGACACGTTTTGCGAACACTTCAGTCAGCCGCAAAAAGCAACCTACCTCTTTCAGGGATTGTGGCGACTGTGTTCACAGTGAGGGCAGTGCTGACCCAGGAAGCGCTGCAGACTCTCTCCTAATAGGCTATATGATATCGTCCCACAATCAAATATGATGGGCTGTTGTGGTGTCATGGCATTATGATGCTCACTGGGTGATCCCAGATAGGCTGGCGTCCCTATTTCTAGCAAGAAGAAAATACGGTTTTTCTAAAAAAAAAAAAAAAAAAACAGTGCTGAAGAAGCTATTGTGTGAGGAATACAAAAGGCAGCAAAAATGCCAACGTGATCAAGGGTATTTTTTGTCAGTATGTTTGTAGCATTGCAGCCTCCAACCCCCAAAGGCACTCCTTTTATGCTGAAAATGTTCACCGGAAAGCATTCGATACTATCTTACTTAAAAACTAGCTTTGCAGGCAGGCTGGAATCTACCGCCCTGAGATTTTCTCAGAAATACCACTATGAAGAGTAAGATCTATGCATAGTAACATTCAGTAAGACAATCCAAAGCCTGAGATTTAGAAGGGTTCAAATACATTTTCTGTATGTATACTCATTTTTTTCCTTAAGTTTTCATTTTAGGAGGTGTTGTTTTAGAATTCCTAAACCGATCTCTTAATCGGTTTAGTAATCTAGGCTTGATCCTAGAGTACTTTAAGAAACTTTGGAGTAAGCCTTGCTTGGTCCTGGAGTACTTTAAGAAACTTAATTTGAATTTATTGTGAGCCATTCTGAAGCCCTCTTGGAGGCATATGGTAACATATGACTTCCCAAATAACAATTTTGGAATTGGGCATAAGTGCATTTTAAATTGAAAACCCAAAGCATTACATGTGTGTATGGGATGGCATTTTCCTTGTAAATTGCTCTCATGTCTAATTCATTGCAAGTAACCAGTACTTCCTGAAAACTGGGGCCTGTAAGAAATCACAAGGGTGGGTATTTGGGGGTGGGGGAAAGTCTCTTCCTCTAGGATTGTGCAAGCTCTCTGGGGGTTGAACAGGCTTATCCTTCTCCCTTTTTATTTTCACTGACACATCTCTTCACATCCCATGTCTTCTGAAGCATTTTGAATCTTCATCAGGCTGTTTTGTTGTATTCCCCCTCTTTTGATATACAAAGCCATGTTTTTCTGTACACCTGGAAAGTCCTCCAAGTATGAAGAAGCCCTGCCTTGTCTGTGGGTGGCTCTGCCAACTCCAGGTCGGGAAATTCCTGGAGATTTATGGCCGGAGCCTGAGGAGGGTGGGGTTTGAGGAGGGAAAGGACCTCAGCAGGGTATAATGCCATAGAGTCCACCCTCCAAAGTAGCCATTTCCTCCAGGGGAACTGACCTCTGTAGCCTGGAGTTCAGTTGAAATTCCAGGAGATCTCCAGACCCCACCTGGAGGCTGGCAACCTGCTCTGTTGTGATGTTTTTGTTGTTAGCCCTCAACTGTCAAGTTTATTATTAAATACAATGATACTAATTACATAGTTTCACATTTGTGTTATAATGATATGTGGTTTCCTATCCATACATTAATGATATGAATATTCAATTTCCCACAGCTTGTCCACACCACTCCTGTTAAGTAGCAAGTGCTTTCCTAAACTACCAAGTTCACAGAGTACATGTTGTCTTATTTGTGTATGCAGTTAAAATTAATTTTTGAATTTAAGTTAGCTTAGTTCTATTGATTTTCATGGGCTCATTTAATGAGAGAGCCAGAATGAGTAGCTACCCTACTCAGCCAGCGTGGTGTAATGGTTAAGAGCGGTGGAGTCTGATCTGGAGAACCGGGTTTGATTCCCCACTCCTCCACATGAGCGGTGGAGGCTAATCTGGTGAACGGGATTTGTTTCCCCACACCTACACGTGAAGCCAGCTGGGTGACCTTGGGCAAAGTCACATTCCCTCAGCCCCCACCTACCTCACAGGGTGTCTGTTGTGAGGAGGGGAAGGTGATTGTAAGCCGGTTTGAGTCTCCCTGAAGTGGTAGAGAAAGTCAGCATATAAAAACCAACTCTTCTTCTACCCTGGACCCCACAAAAATTAGGGTCTCCACTATATCATAAAGTCAAAAGACTGAAGACCCAGACCAAAATATTTCAAGTATATTTGTCTTTTCTGAAACAACGAAGAATGTTATTTATCCAAGCTAATTTTAGAAACCGATGGCATCAGACACTAGATTTCCCCGTCCCCCCCCCCCAATTTAAAATGCAGGGTTGGATACTTCTGCTCGTGCAAAGAGGGGACATTTCCACCTTATTGCTGTAATCCCATACCACATCTCAGACCAGTCCTGTATTTTCAGAGCCTCATGCAGTTTTCTTGGTCTTTAGGTAGCTGCAGCTTAATGAGAAGATGGCAAAGATCTGTTTCCACATACAGTTCTCTGGATCCAAGCCACAAAATTTGCAATAACAAAAAAACTCATAAAGTTGAATTCAACTATTGAAATGAGCTAAGGGGAGTGTGTTCTGACCCAGGCTAGCCCAATCTCGTCAAATCTCAAAAGCTGAGCAGCTCGACCCTAGTTAATATTTGAATGGGAGACCACCAAAGAAGTCCAAGACTTCTATGCAGAGGCCAACAATGACAAACCACCTCTGTTTGTGCCTTGCCTTGAAAACCCTGCAGGGTCACCATAAGTCAGCTGCAACTTGATGGCCCTTTCCACCACCACCAAGGGGAATGTTGTAACATTTTGGAAGTCCCATGTTTAGAACCACTGGGTCTACCACCATATGTTGTCTGACCCCAATGGTACTTAATTATGTGTACTTCACTGGTTGTAGAATGGGATTATAGATATTGCCTCAGTTCTGAGCTGAACCACCCTTCATGTCACATAGCTAGAGTTTTAGTTCATTAGGCTTCTTGTTGACCAATTAAAGTATGCATATATACAAATGGCCAAGATTGCTGTTCCCCAAAGAGGCCATGCTCTGCTGTAGTTGAGAGAAGTGTGGGGTGGGGGGAGTACGTATATATACCAAATTTGAAGACTGGTAGAAAACACAGATGAATTATTCTAGGAAATAAATGCCACAGAACAGTGAATAAGAGAAAAAAAGAGGTGAATTATTTCTTATTGATAGCATTTTGCCTTTTTTGAAGCATGGAAAGAGTGGCATCTTCTGCATTGCATGGAGTCATAAAGATTCCAAAAGGATAGCAACCTGCAGTGGTGATGGATTCTGGTGAGTTTCTATTTTAAGATGATCAGTACTGTCTATTAAAAGTGATCTTTATTATCGATTGAAGGCACTCTTTACTATAATTTTGGTAGAAGTATTTGTTAATTCTTTGATGATCTAAGAAAAATTGATTTCAACACAGGTATTAACAAAGTGTTATATATTCCAGCAAATAACAGGGAAGTGACTTGCAGCATAATCCAATGCAGAGTTACTCCAGTTTAAGCCCATTTAAATCAGTGGGCTTAGACTGGAGCAACTCTCTTTAGGATTGCGCTGTTAGTTGTGTCCCTGTAACAAAAACAACCAAAAAACCATGCACATACACACATACCTCATTAAGGTTAGAAGACCTAATTCTGAATTGCCTTTCTTTGTTTAGACAGGTTTATGCTTCAGAAGGTGGAGATGTATTGTGTATTCCCTCGAGGAAGGTTACATCAGACATCACACTTTTACTAAAAAAAATTAGGGGTACCATGTAGGGGGAAAGTATTCAACCCACATGAAGGTTATTGTGTGTGCAGGCATAGGCTGCATCTTCCCAGCATGTGTACTTTGCATGGAAAATAGATGTGTATGATTGTTATTCATAGGGTTTCATTCATAGGGTCGCCATGGGTCGGAAGCAACTTGACGGCACTTAACACACACACACACACACACGATTGTTATAGATATATGACTATACACAGGCATGCTTCACAAGGAAACCATTTTACCCCTGCATAGCAGCCTGTAAGGTTGAGTAGCAAGGAAATCCTTTTGGAGGAAAAAAGACTTTTAGGAAGGAATAACAGGGGCAAAGAAATCTTAAAAGAAAATAATTTCTCCAAATTTATATCATATCTGGAGCAAAGTGCTCCTGGTACAAAATGCCAGCCCTCAGTAGCTGAGACATTATCACTTCTTTGCATTGTGTGGGTGGACCCTAAACATTTATTTGGTTCTGGATTTTATTGCCTATGTAATGGTCTCACTATCATTACGCAGACCATTACAGAAAGGCATAAATGCCAATGTCTGGCGGGTCTCTGTGGTCTCCTTTCTTGGTGTCCCGGGAAAATCTGGAATATCACTTTTGAAAATATATGAGTGTATATTTGGTGGAGAATGATCACAATGGGTAGCCATGTAAGTCTGTAGCAATAGAAAAGAGCAAGAGTCCAGTAGCATCTTAAAGACTAACAAAACCTTTGGCAGGGTATGAGCTTTTATGAGTCACATCTCACTTCTTACGATGCTGGGCATTGGAAGAAGTGAGCTGTGATTCACGAAATCTCATACCCTGTCAGAAATTTTGTTAGTCTTTAAGGTGCTACTGGACTCTTGCTCTTTTCTCTTGGTGGAGAATGACTATGATATTGCCAGTAAAAGCAAAAGGGACTAACCCAAAGGTGCAATGAGAATATCATTTTAATACATTCCTTACAGTTATCTAGTGTGTTTTATGCTTGTATAGTTCTTCCACTGTGAAAGAGTGCAAGGAAGACAATCCACGAAAAAACCTTAACTGGTATAAACCATGCACTAACATTCTTTATTATATTTTTTCTGTAGTAATACGGTGTTCTTTTAGTGGCATAGCTTAGAGGAGAACTACATGTTAGTGTTTTTAAAGAGTTGGGTCCAGGTTCCTCAGACCCATGTCAGCTTCCTCGCAACCACATAGCAGCTACAGGGAATGATGTCTTGAAAAGAGGAAGACCCCAAACAGGTTTGGAACACCACTGCATGGTGAGGGGAGAAAGGGCTCCTGCCTCCCCCTTGAAGCTGTTTTCCCACAAAGAAATAGTGCTGGGAGGGAATTATTTTTCCATTTTTGCTGCTGCATGTGGAGTATTCTGTGCATATGGAGCAGAACAAATGGGAAAATAACTCCAGTGCTGTTTCTGCATGGGGCTATGGCTTGGCGGGGAAGCAGGAGCCTTTCCTCCCCCAGGGCAGTGTTCCAAGCCTGTTTGTCTCTCTGTCTCTCTGTAGTTTGGCCCTTAGTAGCAGCACATAGCATATGTACAGAATACCCTAGGTTCAGGCATCTCCAGTTTGGAAGAATCTCATATCTGCCTGATGCCTTCTGACTACCAGTCACAACAGATAATGCTGGACCATATGAACCAAGAGTCTGCCACAAGGAAATTTCACACATTTATATATGTATACAGTCACATGTCCTATGATATTTCTGAACTATATGTGTACAAAAATGCTTTGTAATATATATGAGAATCAGTATATCTAATTCTAAAAATGGTCAGATCTGTGGATTTTTAAATCCAGAGATTGGAGCCATGAACAGACAAGATAGATCTTTTTGGAGGGGGAAGCCCTAGGTTTGAAAAAACACCCTAGATTTGAAGACAGACAGAACCGGGGTGTGTGTGTTAAAAAAAACACCAAATAATAGAAGCAGCACCTGTAGCTTTAAAAAACAAGTTCCCTCAGTGGTCATTGCTAGGCAACCACAGCAGTAGTGCCAACCTATATGCCTTGGTTATTTTCTGTCAATGAAAGGCAGGGAGAGGGAGCAAAGTTTTTTCCAGGCTGTTTTGGACTATGAGGGACTAGGCTGGCAGCAACCACTGAGCGACTTGCTACCACACAACTTGCATGACTTATCAATGACTGGCTGTTTGTCATTGTTCATCAGCAGCTGTCCCATGGAATTCAATGTGGTGTAGTGGTTACAGTTTCAGGCTAGGATATGGGAGACCCAGGATCAAATCCCCCCTCTGCCATGGAAGCTCACTGGGTGACCTTGGGCCAGTCACATACCTTCAGCCTCACTTACTTCACAGGTTATTGTGAGTATAAAAGGGAGGCAAGGCAAATGAAGTAAGCCGATTTGGGTCCCCATTGTGGAACTAGACAAGATATAAATGAAGTAAATAATTAAGATCAGAGGCAGATAAAAGGTTGTTAAGTGTGAAGTAGAGAAGGATGCAGGAAAAGGCAAGGATATGGGGGTTTCCAGGAGGAGGGAAAGAGGAAATAGTAGGAAAGGGGAAAATGAGGTGTTCCCTTCCAGTCCCAGGTTCACCACTGGGACTGGGACTGTGCAAATGGGCCATATTGGGCCAAATTTGGTTGGCTGGTAGGTGGGAAGGAGAGAAATCAGCAGGACAAGGGAAGGAGGAACTAGTGGGGCAGAGGGAAATGAGACGTTCTCTTGCAAGTCTTTGCAGGTACCCTGCTTGTTTAATATAATCCGTTTCTGAGCTTGGCTCCAAATAGCCCCCTGCGCAAGCACAGAAATATAGTGAAAATGTTTAGTGGTGCATGGCTCTTCCCAGTTGATTAGATTTTTTTCTTGGATTTTAATACACACGTAATTCCCCACTGCGGAGTCAGTCACATAAGCTAGAAATGTATTGTGTGTAACTAGGGAATTGTTAAATATATATTACATCTTTGGGTTGATTCCTTTTGCTTTCTATTGTTGATGGTGTACCATCCCTCCCCCATTCTTCCCTATTTTCCAGAAAGCTGCTGCTGTTAAATAAATGAAATTACTTTAATGCTTGTAGTCTAAATGATTTGAGAACTTCTGGCTTATGTTTCCATATTGCAATTTATTCAGTATTATTCGGACCATTGATGGCAAAGTTCTCCACAAGTACAAACATCCAGCTGCAGTTTTTGGCTGTGATTGGAGTCAAAACAATAAGTGAGTAACGGTTCCGTATAATTGTCATACAATTTACCCCTAGCCTCAAAGAATAAAAAGTAAGGCAAGCTTGTTTTAAAATTGAGGTAACTTACAAAGGACAATTTGCTTGGGTTTAGGCCTGCTTGATGGTATAATTACCTCCTTGAATAGCTTGACAGTATTGAGAGTAGTGAGAGATCCAAACATCTTAGGAAAGTTTGGTTGACGATTATCACCCATCTAAATTTTCATTATGACGTTAACTCATAGAGTAATACTGTGATCAGAATGGCAGTGGAGAGGTGAGAGAGGTAGTTTGAAAAGTTGATTGAACCTAGGGATCCTACTGTCATTGCAGTTAATTGACGAAAGCGATACTTCTAAACCATTTAGTGATCTGCAAACCAATTTAATCTCTGCTCCAGGATTGTCTGTCAGTATATTCAACTACTGTAGCCCCGTGGCGCAGAGTGGTAAGCTGCAGTACTGCAGCCAAAAGCTCCGCTCACAACCTGTTTGATCCCGATGGAAGTCGGTTTCAGGTAGCCCGCTCAAGGTTGACTCAGCCTTCTGAAGTCAGTAAAATGAGTACCCAGCTTGCTGGGGGTAAGGTGTAAATGACTGGGGAAGGCAATGGCAAACCACCCCATAAACATAGTCTGCCTAGTAAACGTCGGTATATGATGTCACCCCATGGGTCAGTAATGACCCGGTGCTTGCACAGGGGACTAACTTTACCTTTTACATTCAACTAAAGCTAAACATTAAAATTTGTACTGGAAGCTTTTGGGGCATCAGACAGGCCAAATATCCTTATTTGAATGCCCACCCCCTCAGAGGTTTTCCACACTTCCATAGTTACTTGATAAAACTGTGCTAAAAACAAAGCTTGCTTTGAATGTCATTCCACAGATGTGGAATGTGAATTGGGAACTGTTTCCATGTTAATTTTAACAGTGTACAATAGATTTTTTCCAAGTTCTGGTATGTGTTAAATAGGTTTTTTTTTATTAAAACCTTGCATATGCTTGAATAGTTAATTCCCATGCATTATGAATTATAATTTTTAACAATTCATTGTTTCTGAGTAGATTTATTTCCAAAAAATTTGGAAACCTATTTATTGCTAAAAGTATGTGCTGAAGACATTTTCTAGTGAAGTATTTTTTCAGAGAATCGTTTGAAATGAAATCTTAGGAAACATGTGCTGTAACTAAAGCCTTGAAAAGTTATACCTATTCTGGGCCTTATTTCAGAAATAATACAGATGGTGGGCACATCATAAAATAACTGCTGACGGTAAAATAATGTCGAACAAAATAAAAACAGAAGCAATTTACAGTAATGTGTTGCTAAAAGAATATAATAATGAGAGTTGATGCAGCAGTGTAGTCCATGAGTAAATAATGTAGCTCTTCCTCTCTGCCGCCACCCAGAGGGGACTAGGGCATCTGCAGTGCATGTGGCTCAGTGCAAGGGCATCTACAGTTCATTCAGAGGACCCCACGTTTCCCCTGGTAGCTCTAGTCCAGAGGTTCCTAAATGCTCTGAGTCATGGAGCACTTTTCAAAAGCGAAATTCATCATGGAGCACTTTTCAAGAGCGAAATTCGTCACGGAGCACTAATTTTCACCTAGCACCTGTATACTAAACCGAATGACAGTAGTACTAAATGGCAGGTTTAAAAATATTCCTTTTGAGACAGAATTATGTGTATGTGGTTTGAGTCAACACGATACGCTACAGCATGTAATCATAAATTGTTACCTGCATGACAGTCCTCGTTAAAAAACAATTCTTCCCTTGATTGATAAAATGAAATCAAGCCAAGAATTCTCTGTATGCCAGTTTTATGTTGAATGATACTATTCCTGAAGTCACTTTAAAGGTGGCGGAATTTTTGATGGAAGTTGTCAATATTAGGACTGAAGTTTAAAGCATATTTAAATTGAAAATGTATGGACAGTGAATTTTGTGTACTGCTTACGTCATGTTTCTGAGTATATGCCAATAAAGGTCGATTGATTGATTGACAGTAGTATTTTTCTTTCCAATCTCTTCACGGAGCACTAGGAGATGTTTGGGAACCGCTGCTTTGGTTAATAGAGTCAGATCATAGGTGATGTGAAAGACCTCCACTTGAGACTGTGGAGAGCTGCTGCTATCCCAAGTAGACGATACTGGCCCTTATATACCCCAGTGGTATAACTCAATATGAGGCAGCTTTTTGTGTCCTTGTGTGTTTAGAGGAAGAAGTGATATCTTGTGTTTGTATACATGATTTGATTGACATGGAGACCAGGACAAAAAAATTCTGTGCAGTGATTTAGCACCTTCTTTCCTTATATCTGAGCTGTCGCCTCTTAGCACTGACTTCTAGAAGTAATAGCTGCTAACAGCAATTTAGCTGCATCTCTGAGATAATAATTGATGCCGTTAGATGTTTGAAATACAAAAGCAGCGCAAAGGCAGCTTTAAAAATCTGTTTACATTTGTTAATTTTATCATTTTGAAAGGTTAATTTCTAGCTGACGTGCACAATATTCTCCTTTTGCAGAGATATGATAGCCACAGGATGTGAAGATAAAAATGTTCGTGTCTATTACCTAGCAACTAGCTCTGATCAGCCACTGAAAGTGTTCAGTGGGCATACTGCAAAAGTATTTCATGTCAGATGGTCTCCTTTGAGGGAAGGAATACTCTGCAGTGGCTCAGATGATGGGTAAGCATGATTAGGATAAAGTGATACCACCAAGATGAAAAGTACTGGTTTTGATCCATAGCTAATAACTTTAATAAGAGATTTGCCGCATGTGCTGTTGTAGGACGTGAACTGTGGCCAACTTGGCAGAGGTTCAGTTACTTCTCTCTTATATTCATTGTGCATTAAGCCCCTGGTAAATTAAGAGGTAGTTGAGGGAGTAGCCAACACAACGGCAGGCACTAAAAGTTGCATCATCCCCAGTACATCTCAGCTTTCCCACAAGAGTAGGCAACAAATTGGGACAGACTTCCTACTTGCTTGGACGTGAAGGATGGGGGAAAGTTGAGCTCTTTGAGGGGGCATGGATATAGTTTGTTAGCAATACAGGTTTTTATGAGCAGCTGGAAGAGAAGGCCAACATGAGAGAAAAATTATGAGGTTATTTAGATTTTTTAAAAAGATAATTTTATACGCATTGCGTGAAGCCTACAGTGTCGCTAGAGTGTAATCTCCATTAATGGCTATTTGTGCTGGGTTGAAAAATACAACCCTTATCCTAAGTGTAAGAGCCGTGGGCTGTGGGTTCCCCACCCGCCGCTCTTCTGTAGCCTGCAGGGGTCGAGCCAAGGGAGCCTCCTCGGCCTCAGACCATTCGGAGGGAGAATCCGAGTCGACCTCTCCCTCCGAAGAAGCCAGAATCTTGCCGCTGTCAGACGCCAGCACGGAGACTTCTGCCCTTCCTCCTCCCTGGCCTCCGCTCAAGTGGCCTTTATAAAGGCCTGGCTCTCCACCCTCTTTCCCAGGCCCCGCCCCCGAGACCTTATTAGGGCCCTGAGAGCCCTCCCCCGGAAGCAGGCCTTCCTTGCCTGGCCTCTGCTTCTGAGTTACTGCCTGCCCGCCCGGGCCGCACCCCCCCCCCGCCGCCTCTCAGCTGGGCTGCGGGAAGGACTCCTGTGCAGAGAGCTGAGGTGCCGCCACGACCTCGCCCGGGACGCGCCAGTCCAACTGTTAGCTGGGCGGCGGGGAGGTTGCCTTGGAGGCCAGCGGGGGCGGCCCAACTGCCGGGGGGCCCGCCGTCCGACTGCGCTCCTGTTGCGGCCTCTCATGGGCCCTCTCCCGGTGGTCGGCCCCACCCTCCGGTGGCGAGGCGCTGGTCGGCTTCTATCTCCCGGCTCGGCCTGCTGGCCTGGGCCTCCTCGAGGGTCGTCCCTTCCGTCGCCGCTGAGCCTGCCGGGAAGAAAAATCCTGCTGGTAAGGGGTCAGTTCCCTGTTTGCTCCTGGCCCTTCCCGAGCCCTCCCCATCTCCTGTGCCTTATTTGGGGTGATGGGGTCGTTCAGGCCCAGACGGACCAGGTCCAGGTCCGTCTTGGGACACTAAGCATTTTCTCAGCCACATGAGGCCCCTTCTGCCACGAAACTGGGTTTTCCAGTGTAGAGAGTACCTTTATCTGCCACCAGTGTGTTTGTTTCTTTAAAAATTGCCTAGGGCTCTAAATGAGAGCCAGTGTGGTATAGTGGTTTAGGTGTTAGGCTAGAATATGGGAAACCCAAGTTCGAATCCCCACTCTGCCATAGAAACATGCTGGGTGACCTTGGGCCAGTCACACACTCTCAGCCTCGACCCCGGTTAGTATTTGAAGGGGAGACTTCCAAGGAATACCAGGGTCGTGACGTGGAGGCAAGCAATGGCAAACCACCTCTGAACGCCCATTGCCTTGAAAACCCCACCAGGGGTCGCCATAAGTCATCTGTGACTTGATGGCGAAAAAAGAAAAAAAGAGAGTTCTAAATATGGTGTCATCCTGAAAGTCAGGCTACAAGTGACTTTGAATATTAGTATCCTGGTCAAAAAAGAGGGACAAACAGGTGAAAGGTCAAGGTGGAAAGGGGAAAGCTAGAATGTGAAAGGATGAGCATGCAGTTGTGCTACTTGTATTTAATGGGCAGCAGAAAACAGAATAATTGATTCCATATGTTTCAATGGAATGAGGATTTCAACAGATTCTCTGAAATAAGTTGATAATCTTTGGGACCAAAGGAATTCCGTCCGTGGGTGCATTAGAGCTTCTGCAGCTGTGACTACAAAGAGCCACTGCTAAGACAAATGGCCACAGTTATGTGAAGCTGTCCTATTACTTTCTCTGTGATTTATAATGTATTTAACATGACTCACACCATAACACCCAGTGTTACGTACTGTTCTTCTCATGAATTGCATTTGAATTAAGTGTTAATGATAAAATATTTTGCTTCTTACTTGCAGTACTGTTCGAATATGGGATTATACTCAAGATGCTTGTATAAATGTTCTTAGTGGGCATATAGCACCAGTTCGGGGATTGCTGTGGAATTCAGAAATACCTTACTTGCTGATATCGGGCAGCTGGGATTATACAATCAAAGTATGGGACACAAGGGATGGAACTTGTCTGGACACTGTGTATGATCATGGTGCAGATGTCTATGGTAAAAATGTTTTAAAGTTTTTAATTTTTAATTAGCTACAAATTTTCAGTCAATCTTATTTCCCTAAAAAAGTTCCATGCATTAAAACTAATTTTACTAAAATTAATTATGTAGCTGATTTGACTTTAAAACTGTTCTTCTTTTAGGATTAACTTGTCATCCTAGTCGTCCCTTCACGATGGCATCTTGTTCTCGAGATTCCACTGTGAGACTTTGGTCATTAACACCTCTAATAAACCCTCTTCAAATAAATATCTTGGCAGACAGACCATGGGATGAGATTATTGGACATACTGGTGGGTAAATATACAAATATGTGTGCATTGACTTATGTGCAATTGGGTTATCGTTATACCCCCCCCCCCAAAAGCCCCAAATTGAATAGTTACATCAGATTTTTCCACTTGTAAAAAAGGAGGCTACTCTGGGGATAATAAGACCTATATGGACAAAATGCATGTGGGACAGGGGCTGTAATATGATGCATGTCTGCGTTTGGCTGCTGATTAAGTTCCCCCCTCCATTTTGTTTTAATAGACCGTGCAGTGGAAGTCGGTGCTTCTCCTTTGCTATGTGGCAAGGTATCCAGGGATATTAAACAAGAAGTAGACAAACTTACCGGTAATTCTCGAGAGAGAAAACTAAGATGGTTCTCAGAATGTTTATCGGTAAGTTCTAAACAGTGAAAATTGTTGAGCATATGTAATGTAGCTATTTGCATTAGTTCCCTCAAACTCATTAGGCAAATTGTCTTATTTGCAACATAATAGAAGTTGTGATCTAAATGAGACAAACTGGAGTTTTCTTTTATTATTCTGTATTTTTAATTGAAGTGTGGTTTGCTTCTAAGTACTTCTGAACTAAAGTTGGTTGCTTCTAAATTAAACAAAAATCCTGGAAGGACTATGAGCCATAAATGGATAATTAAGTATATAACATGTCTCTCCTTCGCTAGTGTTTTTATCTAGAATTTCTTTTTTGTTTGTTATCCATATTACTCAACAATACATATATAGTTAAAAAGACCAGTGCTTCTATCTAGATTCAGTATTAATAAATACTTTTGAACTGATCTTTCTTTACTTTTGTACTGATTGACAAATGCATTCATATTCTTCGCAGTTTTAAGGCTGCAATCCTAAAAAGGAGGGTGAAGCTCCTTAGGAGCCAGCGTGACTCCATGCCAGCATGTGTGTGTTAAGTGCTGTCAAGTCGCTTCCGATTCATGGTGACCCTATGAATGAAAGTCCTCCAAAATGTCCTATCTTTGACAGCCTTGCTCAGATCTTGCAAATTGAAGGCTGTGGCTTCCTTTATTGAGTCAATCCATCTCTTGTTATTATGCATGCCAGCATAACTGCCCATTTATCCCAGGATAATGGGCACTTATGCTGTCCCAGGGGCAAAACTGCCGGCACCAGGGAGCCGCAGAGCTGTGCTGGCCCCTGCCACCAATGCAGCCACACCAGTAGGGAATTCCCAGAAGGGAAAGCCCGTGCCAGCATTGGGGGGCATTTCCAGGGTGTTCCTGGGGTTGGAACTGCCTTTAGGCAAGCCTGCTAACCTCTTTCACCCCAGGAATGCCCCCTGTGGCTGTTCTCAATGGGGCCGTTTTCATTTAATCTATTTTAAAACTTTTAAAATGTCTTTTCAGAGGCCGGGAAGCCTCTGGGAGGCGGCATGGCCTGCGCTGCTCCTGGGCGCCGCGGATCTACCTCCCCCCCTTCAGGAATGGGCCGCCCGTCTCAAAACTGCTTAAACCTCATTGGATTCTTCTGTTTGTATAATTTCAGCCCCCAGGAGGCAGTCAAAATTTATGGGACCTTGTTGCTGTTATAAAAGGCCAAGATGATAGCTTACTTCCTCAGAATTACTGCAAAGGAATTATGCACATGAAGCATCTGATTAGATTTAAAATGGTAAGCTACGTATGCAGGCTGACTTCATCTTCAGTGCTCTCAGTTACAAAAGAAGTGGCATACTACCGCTTCACCAGACAAGGCTCCTGCTATAAAAAGGCTCTGTACTTTAGCAAGAAACCATTTGTCAAAATTCACATTACTTTTTGAGTGCAAGTGTTACCTATTTCATTGTGTGAGGCATTTATCACAAATCTTGCATTTTTGCTTCCTTCAGCCAGTTAATTGCTTTAGTCCAAGAAGTATTGACTTGCTAGTTTGTTTAGTCAACATTTGATTTAGCCTACAATTTTTTTTCTTGGAAGTACAGCAGTTATCAATGGAATAAGAACTCTCAAGTATATAAATGGATTGTCTGATTTCAGAATATAATATTTCTACCCTCAATCACTTTTGCTTCATTTGGTTGTGTGTGAGTGGAAACTTTATTTTCTGGTAGAAATTTGTTTTTGTTTTTATTCTTGGAAAAATGTTCATTCCAGCATAAGAACTGCCTCAATAAGCTAATAAAATAAATTAATAATAACATGTAACAGGAGGTGTGGCAGAACAGTCCTGCAGGCTCTATTCCGCCATGCCCTCCAAAGCATCTGGGCCCCAGTTGCTGCCCAAAGTTTCCACCTGGCACGTGACACCCATCTAGTTTTCCTAACACCTGGAGGGGATTTTCTCTCTCTCCGTTCTCCTGCTGCCACTACCTGGCCTTTGTAGAAATTGCCCACTGGGAGGGCCAGGGCTCCTACCTTACTTGTCCTGTTCTGAGGCCTCGCCTCTGTGTATCCCGCTATCTAGTGTCTGGTTACCACGGGGACAGCTTACTGCCTTATGCGCCACTGAGGAAGTAGCCACTTGCCTTCCTAGTGTTCCTTTTTCAAATAACGTGCCCAGAACTATGGAGGTCTACTGTGGTACAGAGAACCGCTACCAGCGTTAAAAGTTATTAAGCATTTATTTAAAAAGAAAATGTCCACACACGTACACTTAGTGCAGCACTAGTTTGAGCTAGGGATCCAGATGAGAAGGGTAAAATGCAATTCCTCTGACCCTCCCTCTGAACATGCCCAGCAGATGTCAACCTCAGGCAGGCTCTTTAACGTAAAAGGTTACAGTTTTTCTGAAGGGCCCTTGTTACCTTGAAGCCCCTGCCCAGATATGCAGTCTGGCACATGGCAACGGCTGCCTCCAGCAGCCCTCAGGCAAGAGTTCTGCCTGCCTTTATGGAATCGCACCCAGGAGTTTTATCATCTCCCATTCTCCTCCCACTGACCAGGTCAGGCCAGGTCAAAGAAGCTTTTACTGAAGGCTCCAGGAAATTTTTCCTGAAGTTTTTCTAGCACCTTAAGTCCTCCAAATTTCTGTTCCCTGCTGGATATCATCTGTCCAGCAGGTGTGTGGGGGGCTTGACCATCCCATTGTCTCTCACTAGACCTACTGGCGTTTCTAAAAGGGTGGCTGAGGTAAGGCTGGAAAGCAACTGAATTGACTGGCCCCTTCCTGCCTGTTCTGTGCCAAGAGAGAGAAGAACTTTTTAAAACTAAAGGCGAAGGTTTTGCTCAGTTCAAACCTACACTTATTTATTTATATTTATACTTCAGGTTTCTATCCTGCCCTCCCCTGAGCCGAATCTCAGGGCAGGTAACAACATAAACCTCCAAAGAAAAATGCATTTCTTCAGAATAGGTAAACTAAGGTCCACATTTTTGTTAAATGACAGAAACAGTACTGTGGTGCAATTAAGGCAGGATGGTCTTGTTAAACATTTTAGCATATGTCTTCAACAATTACCAAGGGTGAATTCTCTGGAAACTTATTTTGTGTGAGTCTCACTGAAACAAATGGGTTGGATGCAAAAAAGAGCATTCCTTCATTTCAGCAGGGCTTGCCCAAAATGCATCCTTGGAGTTTGCTGTAAATGTCCAGGCAAGTAATATACAGGAAAGGAACCGTTTTATGATTTTCTGACATTGGGTTGAGATCAACATAAGAAAGGCCATGCTGGATCACATCGGTCCATCAAGTCCAGTCTGTTTACACAGTGGCCAACCAGGTGCCTCTAGGAAGCCCACGAACAAGATGACTGCAGCAGCATTGTCCTGCCAGTGTTCCACAGCACCTAATGTAATAGGCATGCTCCTCTGATCCTGGAGAGAATAGGTACATCACAAGTACTAAACACAACTTTGGAGGATGAGAGAGGCAGACTTACACCTCATATGGGGAAGCAGGGACCAAGTTCAGAAAGAGCATCCCCTCCTGGTTTATCTCTGCCACTGTCGTCACTGATTGTCAGATAGGCAAAGATAGGAAAGGCTGGAACCCTCAAGGAGGCTGTATTTGAACATTTCTACATATGGTTCTTGTAGGTTATCCGGGCTGTGTGACCGTGGTCTTGGTATTTTCTTTCCTGATGTTTCGCCAGCAGCTGTGGCAGGCATCTTCAGAGGAGTAACACTGAAGGACACTCCTCTGAAGATGCCTGCCACAGCTGCTGGCGAAACGTCAGGAAAGAAAATACCAAGACCACGGTCACACAGCCCGGATAACCTACAAGAACCAATGAACTCTGACCGTGAAAGCCTTCGACAATATTTCTACATATGTTTGGGGGATTTTCACAAAAGCATACCACGTGTTACAGCTGGGGGAAGTCTTCTTGGAAAAAAATCACAATTTTTCCATTTTCTCCTACCAGTCCAAGGCCCAAGAACTTACAACTGTAAAAATGTCTAAGTTTGGAGGTGGTATTGGTGCACCTAGTAAGGAGGAAAGGCTAAAAGAAGCGGCAGAAATACACCTGAGGCTTGGGCAAATTCAGAGATACTGTGAACTTATGGTGGAACTTGGGGAGGTAAGGTACTAGATTATTGTACGATGAAGTGAGCTCGGATATCCTTCAGAGGGAAAAAAGAAGGGGGTTCCCCTTGTGTGTGTGTGTGTTCATGCACACATCCATTCCCAGTTCAGATCAGATGTGATGATTTCTCAGCAGTACCTGTATCTCTGGCCATTTCCCAGGTTACATACTGAGAGAGTCATAAAAAATAATTCAATGGGCCTTACTAGGTATCTATGCCAAAGGCACAAATACCTTTGCTTAAAAGAAAAGCTGACTCTGCTGCATTGATAACATGCTGTAGTAATTAAGTATTTATAATCATAACAAAAGTCCTTAAAATTCATTGTTTTCCCCCCATGGGAAAAACGTTACCTTAAGGGTATCCATGCAGGGCCAGTTCCAGGTTGGGAAGGGAAGGCAGTGCCCAGCAGCCCCCATCTGCCCACTCCAGACCCCTCCGTCATGCCTCCCTTTGCACGGCCCACCTGCATGCCCCCCGCCTGCCTGTTCATCCTTCTGTCACTCACAAGCCCTCCCGTCTCCCATGCTCAGTTACCTGCCCCACTTGCATCCCCTTTCCTCAACAGCAGCTGGGAGGGTTGCTGTCATGGCTACCAGTAGCACCACCACTGTTTACCACCCACATTACCTTCCCCAAAGATGCTTGGCAGCTGAGAGCATGGGTGGCGGAGCACTTCAACTGAACAGATGGGGAAGAGCCTGCAGACAGGTGGCAGGGGAGGTGCATGGGTGGGGCTTAGCAGCAGTGGGCCCCACCAGGGGTCCTGATCCATGGCGGCTGCCCCACCCTCAGGGCATGCTGATGCCAGCCCTGTATCCGAGAGCAGACCTTTGGCACACTCATGCCTGCACACATGTACCAAATTGAGTCTTGCTTGCATGAAGTCACGTTAATTGTATTCAGTAGTAGGTCTTCAGGCAGGCAGTGCCCAAGGGCCCCCGTCTGTTCCCCCACTGATTGTATTTTGTAGTAGGCCTTTTATATATGTTAGAGCAGAGCTACATACTTAGAAGCAATATCCCCTTTGGGATATCCTCCTTAGGAGAGGGCCAAAGGGAGGAATTACGAGGAAGAACTATTGGGCAGGGAAAGTGTTGAATGAGCTACCAACTACCCATTTCCTCCTACAAATTCCTTTTCCTCCCTGCCCTGATTTACTGTTGATTAGAAGATGTGTGTTCATCAAAACCATGCATTGTTCTGCCCTTCTAATTTCCAGAAAAGAATTTCAAAGCATATTGGATCCATCCCCCCCTTTTTTTTAACTAAAAGAGATAATTAGAAATTGGCTGGGGAGGGTGGGCTATAAATTGAAATAAATAAAATAAAATAAAATAAAATAAGGAGTACTTTTCGGAGATTGTTGAATGGCACATCTCCTGCATGTCCTGAGATGGAAATAACATTGTATTCTATGTTTTAGTGGGACAAAGCACTCTCAGTTGCACCTGGAGTATCTGTGAAATACTGGAAGAAGCTAATGCAAAGGTAAAGGGGGAAGCCAGATCAGTATTAGATTGTTTAATTTTGGGAAATTGTATTTTTTTATTATGAATGTGTTCGGGGTGAGTTGGAAAGGTTTTGATGCTCTGTGGCTGGAAAAGTAGGTAAGTTGGAAGTACAGTGAAATACTAACATCATCTTCGAACAATATAGACATAAAGCTTTCAGTCTCCATGGTTAAGAGTTTGAAAGAAACTCCAAAATCCTACCTTGCTGGGCTTCCAGCCCTCCTCTCTGCTCTGCATCCTTCAGCTTCTAAGCATTTCATCAGCACCAATATTTGCAAATTCTGTGTAAAGTTAAAGATGCATTTGATAACCTGAGGAGATCCATTGAGTATTACTCAGAATGCTTGGGAAGACAGTTTTTAATTGTAATTTGTGAAAGCACTTTTTTGTGAAAACTGCAAAGGAACTGATAGCTGAGATTTTTTTTAATGTTTATTAGGAGAGCTGACCAGTTAATTCAGGAGGAAAATGATGATGTTATTCCATACTGCATAGCTACTGGTGATGTGAAGAAACTTGTCAAATTTTATACTTCAAGAGGCCAACTTAAAGAAGCTTTGCTTCTTGCACAGGTACCACTATGTACTAAAAATCAGCTAGCAAATAAATGTGATAAGATGGGGTAATGGTATGAATATACTGTCACCTCTTGTATTAAGTTTGAGGTATATCGTTTCAAACATGATCTGTTGTTTACTGCTTGTCCTGTGAAGACAAACCCAGCAATGGTATTATAAACATTTTACTTGCATATTCATTGGACTGTTGTCTGAGTAAATACAAGTAGTTTTTCTGCCCCATTTTGTTTCTGAACGTCAGATTCAGAGTGGAAATTATTAAAGGAATATTAGCAAAGTTATTGATGTTTCTGTTTAGATTTGTAAAAAATAATTTGCAGCCTGATTAACCAGATGTGTAAGATGCCAAACTAATGTGCCAGAAATCCCTTGCATTGTCATTTAGAAACTTTGAACTGCAGTGTTTTTCTCCTACATTGCATTCTGGAGCTCTGTCTTCTTGTATTGGCACCAAGCGTAGACATTTTGTGCTAGGTGGCAAGAGGAGATGATGTGCATCATCGATCCCAATGTTGCATATTCTTTGCACAATATTTGTCAAAATGGGAGTGGGCGTGTTTCCTTCTCCTGTTGCAATATGGTTTCTGCAAACGAATTCCAGACATAACCTAATAAGCTAGCTTTGCATTTCCTTTAGGGACAGTAACACAATCAAGAGGAAAGCAGTCCATAGCTTTTGGTTGACTTTATTTTGGTTGTTTCTAGGCAGCATGTGAAGGCAATATGCAAACATCACAGTCTTCAGCATCAAATATATCAGCACATTTTGAAGGAAATAACTTGGAAGATTACAATGAGTGAGTCTTGCAGCGAGTTTATTTTTCACATGATTTTTTTGTAAATCTTTTCTGGCTGGGTGAAAAATTTAGTGTATTGGTATGCATGGTATTTGGTAATGAGATTTGATACCTTTTGTTCTGCAAGTTTGCGAGTGACTGTTTTTCATTTTCCCTAATACCTTTCTAAACAATTTTACATTACTTCAAGAAAAGGAATATGAATTGATTGGAGCAAATGGGTAACTGTACATTACTTGTACATCCCATTTATTGATAACACAAATAAAAGGTAAAGGTAGTCCTCTGTGCAAGCACCAGGTCATTACTGACCAATGGGGTGACGGCACATCCCGAAATTTACTAGGCAGACTATGTTTACGGGGTGGCTTGTCATTGCCTTCCACAGTCATCTAGACTTTACCCACAGCAAGCTTGGGTACTCATTTTACCGACCTCAGAAGGATGGAAGGCTGAGTCAACCTTGAGCCGGCAACCTGAAACCGACTTCTGTCGGGACCGAACTCAGGTCGTGAGCAAAGCTTTTGACTGCAGTACTGCAGCTTTCCACTCTGCCCCACGGGGCTCCTTCTTCACAAATAAGACCTGCTTTAATTTTGCATTATCTTATTTCAGATGTAGAATGCATTCTGGCAGTGGCTGTTTTCGATAGGCCCACTTGGTCGATTTGCATCTTCTTTTCTCTCGAACCATGTGCTCTCCTGCTGCTGATGCACTTGTGATCAGGAGTCAAAGAGCTGACTCCACCGTATGGCTCGGTTAGCAGCCTGGCTCTACAGCCCGGATACTTCCCCAGGGGTCTGACACTGCTGCACCAGGGCTCACGCCTTGTTCTGGCAGGATCCCCTCTGAGCCCCTTATGCACCATCCCCTGGGTCTTGCAATCCATTGGAATGCAAGTAATCAGAGCGAACTTTAAGGGATGGGTAGAAGGGGAATGAATGCCTAGGGGGTGAGCCAGAGGTGGCTGGTTCTAGCTAGGTTGCTGGTGGCAGTGCAAGTCACTGTCTTATGTCACCGCAAAAAAAGTTGGTTTCTCTGATTAGCTGCTTCACCCCAATGGTTTGTGATGCTGACTTAATGTTTCAAAACTTTTTGCTTATTGGGAATACCACCAAAAAATATCAATGATGAAGACAGAATTGTCTGCCAGTATAGCTTTGCTGCTGCAAGAATTGTGATAGCTAAAGTTTGGAAGCAAGTGAATAAACCCTCAATTAATATCTGGAGAGAGAAGATATGGATATATATGAGGATGGCCAAATTAACAGATTTCCTACATGGGAAAGATATGGAAAAGTTTAAACAAACTTGGTCAAAGGCCGCCTCATATTGGGATAAGATGGCAAAAATGGATTTTATGGTTATAATTAACGAGTTGTAGAAACTAGAGTAATTTTATACCTTTGTATTTTTAATAGTAAAATCTGATTAGACACCTGCTGCGGAAGTCGGGTGAAGGGTCACTCTTAATGGTGGGTGGTGGGGGAAGGGGTATCTTTTTCTTTTCTTTTTTAATATAAGAACTTTGATATTTGAGATTGTAATAAATGAGATATATGGATACTCCTCCAAGTTTGTATTATGTATTTTGTAATTTTTGTTACTTTTTTTTGTTATTGTTGTTACATGTATTGTTTTTTTGTTTGATATTTTTTATTGTTAAAAAAATCTTAATAAAAATTTATAAAAAAAAAAAAGTTTCAAAACTTTGAAGGCTGATGTATGAACCACATCCAGTAGACTTCTCTAGTTCTAGCTATTTAATCCAAACACATTATTTTGTTTCCTGCAGACTCCTACATGAAGTCAGTAAAGAACTGGCTGAGTGGTATTTCCAGGATGGCTGTGCAGTGCAAGCTGCCTGTTGCCATTTAGCTGTTGAGAATATCGAGGTAAAGCATTTACTATTTACTCTGTACCGAAATAGAAACAGTGATTAGTTACTTGTTATTTTGCACAATCCGAGAATGCATTCCATTAAATACAATGCCGTACTGTTATGCATAAATAAATCTTGTTTTTACATCACTGGGGTATCCAAGAGGTTGACCCAATGGTCAGCGTAGAATAAAGATACACATTAAAGATGCATTAGCGTCTCTGAAAACACAGGGAAGCCATAATTGGCAGAATTTAGAATCCTTTTATTTCATTCAGATCTTTTTATCCTGTTGGTACCAGAAATTTTTACATCATTGAAAGTCAACAGATGTTTGGTGCAATGTAATCTAGATGCTGCTATGCTCCTCTGTACCCCTCCCCCCCGGTGCTGTGTATCTCTGCCTCTGTCCAAAATTGTGTACCCTTTTTACCTGCTTACCCTCCATCTAGAACAAAGCTTAGCTGGGGAAAGAGAGCAAAAAGTCTGGCTGGCACTACCTCTTACAGAGAATTGGGAGCGGCCAAGAAAGAAGCTTCTTCTCCTCTTTCCTCCTATAACATTGTAAAGATATAAAACATATGAAGCATTTTCCTATCCCTGCAAGCAGCAGCCAAGGAGATGCAGTAGATGAAAGTTATCTTCTATTTTATATGAACCATCAATTATCTCCTTCAAAGCAACTATCGTACAATCTAAATGTTTTTGTTAATTAGCAAGTACTTTCTCTTTAGATTACCTTTACACAATAAGGGATTTGTGTTTTAAATGTTTGTGGAAAAGAAGAATGAAACCTAAATAAACAGTGAAACATTTGATAGTGAAATTCCCGTGTTCCGTTAGTTGTTAACTTTCTGATTTGGCAGGGCCAGCTTCAAAGCTAACTTCCCCATTGGCTGCGCCCAACATTACAAAGGATAATAAGACTAATCTGTTACTGATTAGGCAAGCGGTATAAAGGAGAAAATCCACCTTTAAGCATTACTCCTTCTAGATATTGAGCTATTGATATTAAGGTATATGCTGATTCTTAGGGGGCAATTAAGTCTCTTAGGGTTAGTTCAGTAAACTACCATCAATGCAAAGCCACAATAGAAAAATTATTCTTAATTTTATTCCATTTTCCAAAACCGTAAGATTCTGTTTGATTCCCCCCCCCCACGTCTACCCTTTCTTTCCTCCACCCCCCTTTTTCTTTAGTCATACAGATCTGAAGAGTAGTGGGTATTGGGTGAAGCTGAACAGATCCCCCAGGGAGGCAGCAGGAATCGTAGATCTTGCAATCAGAATGCTTCCTTGATGACCTCTGAAAGGGGGATGTGTCTAAGGCGTCAGCTACTGTGAATAAACCCTGGGGAAGAATTTGTAGTCAGGACTTAAAAGATCCTGTAGAAATTCCCCTCAGGTAGGCCCATTTGAGGCTTTCCCATCATTCTTTTGTCGCATTGCATGTTAAGTGAGAGGAGAAAGACGGAGATGCAATGCTGCTGCTTCTGCTGGGAGCCACAAATTCTCTGTAACATGTAGATCTGACCTGTAGGGGGCGCAGTCATTAATGTAACTTGATATTTTGAAAAGTACAGTTTCTGCTGCCATTGCTACTTTCAGTCTTTGTGTGATCTCTGGCTGCTTTTCATCTTGAGAAGGTCAGATGAGTACAAAATTTCCTGTTTTCATAATGTAGTTTCCCTCAAATGGGCAATAGCTCGACTCTTGAATCCAGCTGGCTTTTCCACACAATCTCACTCCATTCCCTTTTTACTACAATCCCCATCCCATATGTCTTCTGTCCATGCAGATTCCAGGATCTTAAGCGCCCTTTAGGGGATCAAAGGGGGATCCTTCATCCCTTTTTCACCAGCAGAAAAGCTGATTGGATTCAACCCTGTGTATCTCTTCAACTTGTATATTCAACTTGTGTATTCAATCAACTTGTTGTTTAGATTTCTTGACTAAAGAGGGGGGAAATTATATAATGAATCCAAGAGGGCCGGCTCTGTGATTAAATAATGCATGTTCTTGTTCACTCTGTAATGTAGCCTTGCAAATCAATGTTAGCATGCTAGTCTCAGTGAAATCCTCTGAAGGTGCTTGTGACACTTAATGATATGATTTTCTTATTGAGCAAGCTTGCCATGGCAAACCTGATTCGTGGAAATGAACTGGAGTTGGCAGTCAGTATGGGTACTGTCTTAGGAGAATGTGCAGCGCAAGCAACACATTATGCTCTAGAGTTGCTAGCAAGAAAATGTATGACTATAACAACATGGTAAGAACTTCTTACTCCAAAGAATCCCCCCCATAAAACCATAGACATTATTATAAAACAAAGGACTTCCATAATTCTAATTAATATCCTGAAGAATTTCTCAGGCTGTTAAGCTATGGTAGTGTCTTTATCATACTATGTATGAACAGGTCTTTATAGCAGAAAAATTCCTTGTAAAGTTAGCAGGACTTCTGACCAGGAAATTTCATTCAGCTGATTCCAAACATTTCAGTATTGCTTAAGTATTATTATGCAGGGGTTGGTTTTTTGAGAGAGCTGTATGTGTTCTGCTTAAATAACTGAAGGTGCATCAAACAAAATCTGTGTAATTGCTGTTGCCCTTACTCTTCTATCTATTACACTTCTCCTTGCTCTATTTAGAGCCAATTCACATGAGCACTTTAGGGACTTTTGTGGGGGGGGGCAGGACCCTAGTCATATGAATCAGCCTCAACATAGATCATTGGTGTGTGCCCAGCAAAACATTTTGTTTTTGTTTTTTCACATGCAGTTCCTGGTTTCACGTTAGGGATGGTGCAGAGAAATGGTAGTTGTTTTTATTTTCGGTTGATTTTGCATATCCTTTTTCTTCATTATAGATATGACACCTTTTATTTTACTTCTTTTGCCTCTCTGTCGATTTCAAAGGGAAACACATTTTCAGCTATAATTTAATTGTGTGCCAGTAATTGGAATGGAGTTCTCAGGAATGTCACTTCCTTCCCTCTTGCCTGCCAGCTGAAATCCACTCAGATAGGAGAAAAAATGCCCCTGTTTTGTAGGCAAGTGACCCATTCTCCCTTGCAGAGTAGTAACAAGGAGACCGTCGATGTTTCTGCATGAGTGGGTATTTCCTCCTTTCCTGAGATCTTCAAGTAGGGGTGCGACTGGTTTTTAAACCAAAATGGAGCATGTGGGGCAGGCAAGGGAAGCTAATCTGCCCCCCCCCACACACACACACACACAGGCACATGCTTATTTTTCTGCTAACCTGACTGGCATCCAGTATTGGAGTTAGGCTAGGAGGAAAATTATTGAATCAGCAAACTGGGTGTATTGAGATAAGACACTGGAGGGAGTAGGGTCAACTACCCTTGATTGCATGTGTATTTAAAAATAAATGCACACGCGTACACCCAGTCCCATGGTTTTTTATGTGCAAACAGGGAGCATGGTGCATAAGTATGTTCAGATAGCCTCATCTGGTCCAGAGATAAAAAGGTTGCCTTTCTTTTCCATACTTTCGTACCTAGCTTGAGGTCACAGCATAAATCAGTCTCCCCAACCTGGCTGCTTTTCAAATAAAATTAAAGATGTTGAGAGTTCTCAGAATGATCCTCATCACTGATTTCTGATGTAAAGAAAGTTCAAACCTTTCTTTAAAGAAAGTTCATGTCTTTCTTTATCACATATTTTGCATCTTGTCCGGTTTGATTCTTAGTCTGTCTCTCTTTATCGGATTGCTTTTTGTGGAGAATGTTTGCCTCTGTCTCCCTCCGCCCTTGGTTAATTTTGCGATGAGCACATTGATTTGTAGTCCTGCTTGTGACTGCCTGTCTTTCTGAGGGTACTTGCAAAATGCTTGCCTCCTTCCCCTGCAAGGCACACTGCCTACAGAGGGGAGAGGGAAAAGTAACCCCTGATTTTGTCTGCCCTCTTCCAAGTCTGCAGCATTATCTGGATTCCAGAGGCTACAAACAAAATGTTTGCCCCTGTGGCCACTCGGTAGATACAGCACCAAAGAAGAATGAAATAGCAAGCAAACAGGACTCACTTCTAGCTATATAGAATCAAGAAAGATTGACAGAAAAGTGGAAATGCTATGCACATCTGCTAATTTCTGGTTGGAAAAATGCTCCGGTCACTTAGATTGTCTTTTGCATCACTTTCTCCATTTGCTGCTGCTCTCACTTTGCACAACAGGGAAAAGCAGACAGCAAGGTACCAGTATAATAGCCATTTCCAAGGAGGTGACAATTTGTTAAATTAAAGAATAGAGGTAATTTGGTTTAATTTGAGGAATTAAGGTCTGACTCTACAGCCTTGTTACACAATAAGGTTGCAATTCTAAGAACACTTTCTTGGAAGTAAACCCCATTGAATAAAATAAAACTTCCTTCTGAGTAGACCTACTTAGGTTTGTTCCCTAAGAATATGTACTATTCATAAAACAGATTCAGTATAGAAAATCAGTAAGGGGGAAATATAGTTTGCACAGGTTAGCATGAGCAAAAAAATCATTATGTACATCATACTTCTTAATTGCGATTCAGATAATGTAGAAACATTCGGCATTAATTTCTCCTGTTTCTAATGTAATTGTGTTAATTGCTTTTCTTTGCGTAAGTCTAGATCACTTCAAAACCTTAATTTTTTTTCTTTATGTTTTTCTCATCCAAGCAAAATATTGGGAGATAGCTATTAACACCAGTGTTCTAAAAAGTTGAAGCAGACAGATCTAATATCAGGAGTTACTGTGGCGGGAAAACAAACAGGGAAGCTAAGCAGGGTCAGCCCTGGTTAGTATTTGGATGGGAGACCACCAAGGAATACCAGGGTTGCTGTACAGAGGAAGGCACTGGCATAGCATACCACCTCTGTTAGTCTCTTGCCATGAAAACCCCAAAAAGGGATCGCCATAAGTCGGCTGCGACTTGACGGCACTTTACACACACACAATTGTCCTGTAGTAGCAGACCACAGTTCAGCAACAGTCTTTCAAGAGAACTGTTTTGGCTGTAGCTGCTAAACCCTTGTGAATAAAATAAATGTATTGGAAAGGTTTATTTTAGGGCGAGGATCTCAAATTTTGTGAACGACCCTCCCTGAGGACTTCCCAAGTCATGGCAGCAAATTGAACAGCTCATTGGTTCTTGTGGGTTATCTGGGCTGTGTGACCGTGGTCTTGGTATTTTCTTTCCTGACGTTTCGCCAGCAGCTGTGGCAGGCATCTTCAGAGGAGTAACACTGAAGGACAGTGTCTCTCAGTGTCAAGTGTGTAGGAAGAGTAATATATAGTCAGAAAGGGGTTGGGTTTGAGCTGAACCATTGTCCTGCAAAAGGTATCAAAGATAATGTGCTAATCATTGTCCTGTAAGTATCAAGATAATGTGCTAATGAGGGTGTGGTATGTTAATATGGAACCATTGTATCCTGAAGTGATCTGTTAATGTGTGAAATCCAAAGCTAATCCGCATGGCTATTGTGGACTGTAGTCTTTGTTAGTCTGGAGGTTTTCAGGACAGGAAGCCAAGCCTTATTCATTCTTAAACTCTTCTTTTCTGTTAAAGTTGTGCTGATGTTTATGAATTTCAATGGCTTCTCTGTGCAGTCTGACAAAATAGTTGGTAGAATTGTCCAGTCTTTCAGTGTCTTGGAATAAGACCCTGTGTCCTGTTTGTGTCAGTCCATGTTCAGCCACTGCTGATTTCTCAGGTTGGCCAAGTCTGCAGTATCTTTCATGTTCTTTTATCCTTGTTTGTATGCTGCATTTTGTGGTCCCGATGAAAACTTGTCCACAACTGCAAGGTATACGATATACTCTGCTTTCTTGTTCAACTGGATCAAATCTCTGTTGTGCACCATACCAACTTTATACCTTGCAATGGAATAACTTTTTCATGAACGGCTATTCCAGAAATGGAATCAGAAGGGCCATTAAACCAAACAAAAATCAGAAAACTCAGGAAAAAAAGTCTCCCGTAGGAAAGGTATTCTTGCCATTTATTAAAGGAGTCACTGATAGGATGGAGAAACTTTTGAAAAAACATAACCTACAAACAGTGTTTAAACCCACCAAGAAAATACAACAGATGCTACGATCAGCAAAAGACAAAAGAGACCCCCTCACCTCTGCAGGAGTATATCGTATACCTTGCAGTTGTGGACAAGTTTTCATCGGGACCACAAAATGCAGCATACAAACAAGGATAAAAGAACATGAAAGATACTGCAGACTGGGCCAACCTGAGAAATCAGCAGTGGCTGAACATGGACTGACACAAACAGGACACAGGGTCTTATTCCAAGACACTGAAAGACTGGACAATTCTACCAACTATTTTGTCAGACTGCACAGAGAAGCCATTGAAATTCATAAACATCAGCACAACTTTAACAGAAAAGAGAGTTTAAGAATGAATAAGGCTTGGCTTCCTGTCCTGAAAACCTCCAGACTAACAAAGACTACAGTCCACAATAGCCATGCGGATTAGCTTTGGATTTCATACATTAACAGATCACTTCAGGATACAATGGTTCCATATTAACATACCACACCCTCATTAGCACATTATCTTGATACTTACAGGACAATGATTAGCACATTACCTTTGATACTTTTTGCAGGGCAATGGTTCAGCTCAAACCCAACCCCTTTCTGACTATATATTACTCTTCCTACGCACTTGACACTGAGAGACACTGTCCTTCAGTGTTACTCCTCTGAAGATGCCTGCCACAGCTGCTGGCGAAACGTCAGGAAAGAAAATACCAAGACCATGGTCACACAGCCCTTATAACCTACAAGAACCAATGAACTCTGACCGTGAAAGCCTTCAACAATATTTTGAACAGCTCATTTCCCCCACTAATGTTACCATGCATAATAAAAGCCAGATGCTTAGCATCCTTTTTTTCCCCAACACAGCAAGCTGATCAGATGTAAAGAAGAGGTACAGATCTATATAGGCCCACAGCTGTTAAGGTCTATGCAAGAGACACCCAAGAAAAGCAAATGGGGGGTACTGCTCATTTAACTGCATTTTCTCCCCCTGGGCTTAAAATTGACCCAAGTGGGATGCGTGCAGCCTACTATATTTCATTTACTAGGCGGTGATGAGACTATACTCCTTCTGCCCTGAACATGGTGCATGCTGGTATGGCTGAGGAGTTCCATTCTTACTTGTTAATCATCCATAGCCCCTTTCATTCTTTGCAAATGCTATGCTTGTGGTATCTGACTTTATAGAGGTAGAGCAATGTCATGAATGACTAAAGGGAGCCAGCGTGGTGTAGTGGTTAAGAATGGTGGTTTGGAGCGGTGGACTCTAATCTGGAGAACCAGCTTTGATTCCCCACTCCTCCACAAGAGTGGCGGACGCTAATTTGGTGAACTGAGTTGGTTTCCCCACTCCTTCACATGAAGCCAGCTAGGTGACCTTGGGCTAGTCACAGCTCTCTCAGGCTCACCTACCTCACAGGGTGTCTGTTGTGGGGAGGGGAAGGGAAGGTGATTGTAAGCCGGTTTGATTCTTCCTTAAGTGGTAGAGAAAGTCGGCATATAAAAGCCAACTCTTCTTCTTCTAAAGAACAAATGCTACCACATTGTACAACTTTGTCCTTTGTTTCCTGATATGAGAATGTTTTCCTTCTTAGTTGTGTCTCTTTATTTTACAGTTCATATGCCTGCAGTAGATTGGAAATTACAATCTTTATATAGCATACAGGCTATTCCAATAAGACAAAAGAAAATATGTTTTGATTGATGGCTATAGTCTCATAGGTTAGGTTTTTTTTTTTTAAAGAAATGGGGTTTATGAGATTTGAGACAAAACATTTTACATGTTGGAAAACAGAACCAACCATTGATGTGTGTGTCTCAGAGCTGAAATGACTAGGGTAGCAGTTTGGTGAGTTGTATGTTTTCTGTTTCTGCTTATTTGTATCCTGTTTTTTTTTCCTTGCTCCTGCCTCCCTGCTCCCAATTTGCCTTGTGTTGGTTCATTTTTGATTTCTGTTGTTCTTCATTACAATTTGAATATCTTTTTAAAGCTTTCCATCCCTTGGATGCAGGTACTTACTTGTTTCTAGAGACTTTCTAATCAGCCTTCTACAAAGCATCGGGTTGGATCCAACCAGGATTTCCACAGCTGTATAGGGGAGGAGGCTGTCCCCTTTGACCACCAAAAAGGCTATGCTGGGGGTTAGGGTTGCCAGGTCCCTCTTCACCACAGGTGGGAGGTTTTGGGGGTGGAGCCTGAGAAGGGAGGAGTTTTGGAAAGGGGAGGGACTTCTTGCCATAGAGTCCAATTGCCAAAGTGTCCATTTTCTCCAGGTGAACAGATCTCTATTGGCTGGAGATCAGTTGTAATAGGAGATCTCCAGCTAGTACCTGGAGGTTGGCAGCCCTACTGGGGGTCCTGGGCTCTGCATGGACAAAAGCCACGTGGGAGAGGGGTTGTAGTAAGGATGGGAATTAGATGAGATTGAAAAAGGTGGCTGGATTCAACCCATGCTCTTTATAGTTAGATTAAAAGGCCGTTGTTGGCTTTCTAATAGAGTAATATATATATTGCATGATTTGTATAATATCCAAGTAGAATAGGTTTCAAAAGAAACATTAATATGGATATCTGAGGAGCTTTGCAAGCAAAGAGTAAAGACATGTCCTTAAGATGCCTGTGGTTATTAGTGTATGTGGGGACATTATGCATATCTTTACCCATTATCTAGACAGTTGTACACTAGAAACCATTCATTTGCTTGCCAAATGGCTTATTAATTGATGGGTATAGATATACAAACATTTCCTTACCCCAAACCATTCCCCCCCGCCCAAGAACACACATGAAACTCTCTGGAGACATTTATTTAGCCATTCTTAAAAAAAAATGCTTTCAACTTTGAATAATAAATCCACTTGACCAAGATTTTTGTTTGTAAAACCTCATTTTAGATTTCACCAAGGCATGTTCAGATTGCCATTGATAGACATCAGTATTGTTTATATGGCTCTTTGCTAATACCCTAGGAATCTGGTGTGCGCAATATTAGTATGCTCTTTCACATTTCCACTAAAGGGTCATAGCCTCTTCTCTCATTTCTGTATTTCCCTGTCTCCCCCATTACTACTCTTAGAGCTGATTGCAACACTCAGAATTGCTTCACCTTACCTAGTTTTACAGTTCATTAATGAGATAGGAGGGGAACAAGAAGCATCCATGCAATCTTAACTCTAACATTGCTTTCCCACCTTTACTTATTGCTAAGTGACTGGGACCTCTTCCTGTTGTTTCCCACAGGGATTTAGCTACAGATCTTCTTATGATGATTCCTAATAATGAGCTACATTTAGTAAAGCTGTGTGCTTTCTATCCTGGAGGCACAGCAGAGATAAATGACTTACATGAAAAGGTACGTTTAAAAGGCCACTCTCTCTTAATTATTTACATCGATAGCAGATAATGTTTTAAATTTATTTAACATCTAGATATATTTATGATAGCTGGGATAAAACTATTTTAATCATTATCTTGTTTGTTCATTCTGTTTCCTTGTGCTTCATATTTGCTCTCTGAGTCACGTGTGTGCAGGGAGACAAAGGTATTGGATAAGTTGATCATTTCTCTCTTATAGAGAAAAGTTACCTATATACAGATGAAGTTTATATACATAACAGAGATGCTGAATTATGATTTTAGAGTTTTACTGTAATGACATCAGCATGAAAAACTTTCATGTAGGCTAGATATCATTATAAGAGCCCCGTGGCGCAGAGTGGTAAGCTGCAGTAATTGCAGTCCAAAGCTTTGCTCACGACCTGAGTTCGATCCCAATGGAAGTTGGTTTCAGGTAGCCGGCTCAAGGTCGACTCAGCCTTCCATCCTTGCGAGGTCGGTCAAATGAGGACCCAGCTTACTGGGGGTAAAGGGAAGATGACTGGGGAAGGCACTGGCAAACCACCCAGTAAACAAAGTCTGCCTAGGAAACGTTGGGATGTGACGTCACCCCATGGGTCAAGAATGACCCGGTGCTTGCACAGGGGACCTTTACCTTACCTTAGATATCATTACAGTTTCCTGAAGCAAATGGTACTGTAGCTTTGTTTGAGGTTGATCCAGTCAAGTGCAGATATAATCGCTACATTCAGTGAAGACCTACAAAACTCAACAGAACCCTGTTTTCCTTCTCCCTGCCAACTTGAATGGAACAGCATGCATACAGGCATTACAGGAAGTGGGAAGTCTATGTGTGCCTCCCATGTCTCCACTCATCCCTCTCTCTCTCTTTTTTACTTCAACCTACAAATTGCTGGTGCTCTTGAGCATAACTCACTTGCACAGTGCAGAGACAGAGTAATCATTGCAGATATGAAAGTTGCGCATGGCCTTTCTGTTCCCTCAATGCCTACTTGTGTGCTCATGTTGGTGGATGAGACAAGAACTCTGCAAGACTTCTCCATGTGTTGGCACTGCTTTCTTGTTCAACTGGATCAAGCCTCTGTTGTGCACCATACCAACTTTATACCTTGCAATGGAATAACTTTTTCATGAAGGAGAGGGCTATTCATGGCTACTAGTAAAAATGGATACTAGTCCCGTTGCATACCTATTCCCTGCAGGATCAGAGGAGCAGGCCTATTATTTCGGTGCTGTGGAACACAGGCAGGACAATGCTGCTGCAGTCGTCTTGTATGTGGGCTTCCTACAGGCACCTGGTTGGCCACTGTGTAAACAGACTTGATGGACCTTGGTCTGATCCAGCATGGCCTTTCTTATGTTCTTATGTACAAATGGCATTAATTTATCCTGTAAATGTTTTCTTTTTCAGTGCAGCCTACCAGATGTAGAAGAATGTATGCAATTAGCACAAACAGCTGAAACTGAAGGAAATACATTTGGGTCAATAAAGTATTATTTGTTGACTATAGAACCAGAAAAAGCACTTCCTATAGGCATTAAGTATGTCAAAGGTAAGGTTCTAAATAATAGGGAAAAGATGTACATTTGTTTGCTTGGTTTCTCTGTCCTGCAGATGTTGATTTTTTTTTGTTTCCATTTCTCAGAACAAATTAGTAACTCTGGTTGGACCCTTGACTCAGTCTGCCCATTTCTTGATCTTCTAAGTTATATACGCACAGAGAGGCTGTTGCTGCATAAATGTAGCGAGTAAGTATATTTCTCCCTATAGCTAAGTAAGCAAATGTTGACTATTTTAATTACTTTTACAGATGTGCACTTGGATATTCCTGAGCTGAAAATATTTGTGTCTCCCAAATATATCTGGGATTTTGTATGTGTCAAAGCACAGCTGACTTATCGCAACCCCGTAGAGTTTTCAAGGCAAGAGAAATTTGGAGGTGGTTTGCCATTGCCTGCCTCTGTGTGGGCTGAGATAGTTCTGAGAGAACTGTGACTGGCCCAAGGTCACCCAGCAGGCTTCATGTGGAGTAGTGGGGAATTTAACCCTGTTTTCCAGATTGGAGTCTGCCACTCTTAACCACTATACAACACTGGCTATCTAAGGGATACTGAAAAATGGGTCCTGAAAAAGCCTGAAAATATTCAGGATTAATTAGGAATACCAGTATCTGGTGTTTGCAGACTCTGTTTTTTTCCCCTTTTTTTAATTTTTAATTAATTAATTTATTTATTAACTTATTTTATTAGATTTTTATCCTGCCTATCCTCCCAAATGGGGCTTGGGGTGATTAACAACATAGTAATACAATAACAATTTTTTAAAAATGACAGTTTCAATAAAATCCAATTACAAGCTCAGCACACAGCAAAGTAGTGCTCTAAGCATTAAAAAATCAGCAGTTTTGATGGTAGTAGTATGCCTAGTGGAATAACTCTGTCTTACATGCCCTGTGGAACATTGAAGTCTAGCAGGGCATGAGTTTCTCATTCTGTGCTGGAGTTGGTTTGTGTCAGTTTCATACCATACCGGTTATTTGGAGCCCGGAAAAATAAATAATAGATTTTTTTTTTAATGAGATGAGCTGGAAAACCTGGCAACCACTCTGAGGCCTGATTGATGAAGGGAGTTTATCTAAGCCACCCATTCACCAGCTGTGTGGCGAGGGGTGGGGCGTGAGGAGGGTGCTCCCTTTGTGCTCGGTAGCATTCATCTAAACCCTAGCTGCTGTATGGCATGGGGGGTGTCGGTGGGGCTTGGCACCTTTCCACACAATTGTGTGAATGAAATAAATAAGGTGCCAACTTTTTTAAAAGCCATACATTTTTCTTGCCGCTTTGATTTGCTAATAACAAAATGAATAAATAAATGGCATTTCCTCTTTTAAAACTAGGATGGGGAAAAAAACGGATGGAATGCTTGTATAGCTCTGACATAACCAAAGGGAATCTAATATAATCAGAGATGACCAATCCAAGACTTACAATTGTAGCTGTGGCAACATGTGCAATGTATTTATTTCTAGTTGTCTGGAATATTACTGGTGAAACAGCACTTTTATGCAATTGCCAACCTAGAATTCTTTGTAACACAATACATTGAGAAACTAGGATATGTTCAGTGTTGCTGACTTCAGAAAGGCTTCTGAGCTTTTCTTTCATAAAAATACAGCATCAGTACATAGAGGCATTAAGTCATCTTTTCCAAGTTCAAAAGACCTGTTTGCTGTGTGTCTGTTGTCCTCTGAAAACACAAAAGCGTAACTTTGCTCTGCTGTATTCCTTCTCTCTCTCTCTTTTTTTTGTGGGAAACAGTCTTTAGCTGAAGTGGTGGTATCTGTTTATCTAAGGGGGCATGGGGTGTTTGTGTGTCAATAATCCTCTTGCAAAACTAATGGTGCAAGATAATAGAATCTTGGTTGTTTTTTATTAATACAATTTTGTTTCAGACTTCGAAATGAGTTGTTAATACTGTGTGGCTATATTGGTGCTCTGCTGGCTATTAGAAGACAGTATGCTAGTATTGTACCTGCACTTTATGAATATACAAGGTAACAGCCTTTGTTTCTATAACTGTTACATCAAAAAGTCTCAGCTGGGATTACAATGTGCTTGTATACTTTCCTGTTTCCCCGTAGTTAATTAATCTGGAATCCCAGTCTGCCAGTAACTGCAAAAACAATTTCCACAAACTACTACTGTTGTCCCATTAGCTTTTGAAAATTCATAAATCCTTTTGAAATGTGACTAATGTAGCTCAAATGGATTTTAACCAATTTAACAGCAGTTACAAGTTCTGTGCAATGACTATTTGACTTAATTGGGGTTTGGCATCAACATACAAAAACAAATTACATTCCTCATTGTGAGGGACTTGGGCTTTCCACCTTAATACTTTGCAATAATTGACCATTTTTTTAACCTAGTTGTATGTAATACTTTATGGGAGGGGCTTGGGGGAGGGGCTGTGGCTCAGTGGTGGAGCATCTGCTTGGCATGCAGAAGGTCCCAGGTTCAATGCCTGGCATCTCCAGTTAAAGGGACTAGGCAAGCAGGTGATGTGAAAGACCTCTGCCTGAGACCCTGGAGAGCCGCTGCCGGTCTGAGTAGACAATACTGACTTTGATGGACCAAGGGTCTGATTTGGTATAAGGCGGCTTCATGTGTGTTCATGTGTGTAGAGTTGTAGTTTGTTCAGATGGAATTGAATTATGGCTGCTAAAGATGGAAGTCATTATTGGGGTGTGCAGGAAGTCAAGGGCAGCTTGCTATTCTGTGACATGTAGGCCATCAGGTATTTTTCTTTAACTCTGTGGTCACCTAACTCCAATTTCCCTGGTTTATGGAAAACTTTGATCTGGAGAACAGATTACTAAAGCGCAAGGGGTTGTTGGCTCATAGTGAGGCCTGCTGATTGTAAGAGGTTATTAATATTATTATTAACCTCTTACAATTATGAAAATATTTTTTTTCTTGGTGGTTATAAGATTTGCAAAGTGCTCTATAACAAGGCTGGGCAAAGGGCAGAAATAATTGCAAGTTTTGTTTGTAAAACGATTTGTGTAATATATTTTATGGAATTATTTGTAGCATAGTTAGCATTATGGTAGTAACTGAGTAAGTCTCCGTCATAGACTGCTAGAGTATATTATCTTTCAAAACTTGCCACTGCATTTTTCCAGCCAGCTTTTGAAAAGACGGGAAGTGTGTGTACCCTTGAAAATTGAACAACTGTCTGAGGAACTTGATGCTTGGAGAGCTTGTACTCGGTCATTATACAAGTAAGTGTACGTAACAGAAATGTGGATATTCTAAATTCTGCTATTCCTTCCTTTAAGAGGGGACTAATGTAGCAGGAATTCTGTGGAAATGTAGATGCAATTTTTTAAATTCTCATCTGGTTGGCATTACTAGAATTTTATAGCAAATATATTTCATTTCTCTTGCAGATCTACTGAAGAATTACCATGTACACCTCCATCTGAATTGCAACAAGAGGTTTCTTCAACACTAGTATCTCGAATAAAAGAAGAACCTCTGAAAGGAATGATAGGACCAGATTATGTTACAGGCTCTAACCTTCCCAGTCACTCAGATGTTCATATCTCTTGCTTGACTGGATTAAGGATACAGGTACTAGTTAATACAACCAAGTTATTTGTAAAACCTTTACAAAAAGAGTTGGTATTTGCATTAAATAATGGTGTTGCTGGGTTCCAGAGCTAAAACTAGTTATCCCAGCTGCTTAGTGCTCACCTTCAATACAAAGAATCATAAAGTTGGAAGGGGCCATATAGGCCCACCCACTGCTCAATGAAGGATCAGCCTAGAGCATCCCAGACAAGTGATTGTCCAGCCGCTGCTTAAAGACTGCCAGTGAGGGGGAGCTCATCACCTCCCTAGGTAGCTGATTCCACTGTCAAACAACTCGTAGTGTAAAAAACGTTTTCCTAATATCCGGTCGGTAACTTTCCGCCCATAATTTAAACCCATTATTGTGAGTCCTATCCTCTGCTACCAACAGGAAGAGCTCCCTACCCTCCGACAGCCATTCAATCATGTTTCCCTTCAACCACCTCTTCTCCAGACTAAACATTCCCTAGTCCCTCAGCCTTTCCTCATAGGGCTTGGTCTCCAGACCCCTGATCATCCTCGCCGTTCCTCTCTGAACCCTCTCCATTCTGTCCACATCCTTTTTGAAGTGAGGCCTCCAGAACTGCACCCAATACTCCAACTTACAGCTCTGAGTTTTTCACTGGTTCAATTTGTGCATCCCAACCAAAGAACAGCCTTGCCAGCTCCCCACTTACATTGCAGCTACTGAGATTCTTTGGAGCTGGTGTACACTTTTAGAGACAGAGGGACAGGGAGGGAGAGAGAGATGGCTGAAGGGTTGCAAAAATAAAAGATGGATGGTAGGGAAATTGGCACAGGAATGATGCTGTGAAGGGGCTAGTAGCCTTAGTTCTTCTTAAGTCAGTTTCTTACTCTATTATAAATGTAATCTTCATCTGAAAGATGGGCTTTGTACCTATTTGTATTAATTTCAGATAAGGGCAAGGAAAGGATTTTACTTCTGTTATAATTGTTCTGGTCTCAAAGTACTGTAAATGAAATGTATATTTTCCTGTGCGTGTTTGTATTTCCTTCATTGTTCAGGGTCCAGCGTTTTTTCTGGAAGATGGAAAGTCTGCTATTTCACTGAATGATGCATTGATGTGGGCAAAAGTGAATCCCTTCTCTCCTTTGGGAACAGGAATACGGCTCAACCCATTCTGACTAATAGAAAACTCCATTCTTTAAAAAAATGAACACCATGCCAGTTACTAGTACTTTACTTGTATTAGCAGAAGCATTTGAGATTGTATCTTCTTGAAGAACATTTTATGAACTTTGCAGGTTATGAACTTGTTTTTATATTGACTTATTTGATAATCCAAAGAAAAATGAATGTAGATCATTGACAGTCTTAGGCTTTTTAAAAGGATTAAAATGCTGTTTCTGTGAACAAACTTGAAAGGCACCTAAAGAACTATCTGTATCTTATAAAGCTGCAAAAATAGCACAAAATATGTTCATATCTTGAAACAAATCCATGCATAAGTAACTTATACTTCTTTGAACAGTTACTGTGAGCTGCTTAACCACCAGCCTACAAGCAGGAGTACATGCTCCAGTTTTTAGATCAAATTTGTGTTTTTATCCCCTCCATGAAAATACAATCTACTCAATGTTATCTTGGCTCCAGGCCCTTTGAAATGAATTATGCAGATACTATGCATGATGGATTGTGCTGTAGTAACCTAATATCTGTTCCATAAGTGTAAATTAAACAGTTGTATAGTAAATACAGATTATTATTTAGCAAATATTTTGGAGTACTGAGTTTTACACCTCTACTGGTATTTAAAAATTATTTTATAACTTTGAATAACTTTATTTGAATGTAGTGATACTTTCCTTTTTATTTTGATGAACAAAATATTTCTAAAATTAATTTCCAAGAAATATCTTGTAAGTAAACTACTTAACATGTACCAAAATACATGATGTAACTGTAAACTATTTCTTTAATTTTACTGATTGAAAGGCCCCCATGTCAAAAGGAATTGGCATTGTTTTATATAGGCAGTTTGTATCTATACAGTCATCCTTAGGAAAACAATTATGGCACAAAATTGAATAATAGATTTAAGAGTTCATCATATTGCACACAGTACAGGGAAGAGAGAGATCCTGCAGCTAGAGTAGCTCTTCTACAAACATGCTGATGACTGAGGTTTATTTTATGACTCTTACCATCCAAGAGCACAAAATTATTAATATTCTTCAAACGTTTTATTGTTATACAACTAAACAAAAGTAGCCCTTTACTTCTCATTGACAACTGTAGTTAAGCTTTTATTATATCCTAGTGGACAAGTAAATAATCTGATATTCAACTCATGGCTGGCTTACCCATAATAGACCACCTTGATTTTCAGCCCATAGCATTTTGCCTTTGACATATAAATTATTTTATAACTTTGAATAACTTTATTTGAATGTAGTGATACTTTCCTGGGCAGCCCTGAGCTCGGATTGGTTGGATCACAGTAAGCCCCCCCCCCAAAAAAAACCCAACCTTTTTGGAGGTAAGTAATGAAAGGCCCATCTGCAGTTCAAGCCTATGGTGGAACTACTGACAGACAAATACACCATCACAGATGTTAGTCATCTAGACCAAAAAGCAGTGGGCACAGCAGATGCATGTGGACAATTCCCCCTTCTGCCCCACTGCAACATGTAGAGAGGGAAAGTAAAGCCTGTGTGCTCTTTGTATTCCCCCTAATGGTCAGAAGTGCTGTTTGTGCATATCCATACCTGGGGATGGGAAGAACAGGGAAGACTAGGTTTTTACTAAGGCCCATAGGACTCCTGCTGCAAGTGCATCAGGCCAAACTTTCCCAGAGGGCAAAGTAATCCTAGATGCCTGTTCCCAATGGAGATTAATCTCAAGAAGAAAAATGTGAGTGCTGTTCTGAAGGTAAAAACCTCAGGCACAAACACAATTTAGGTGCTTTGTGTGTACATATCAATTAAACTCTCATACCATGCAATCTTTTAAAAAATCCAGAAGTCAGTAGTATATGAAATTTGTAACAAGTTTTGCACAGCCTGTAAGAAAGTCACAAAAGAGAGCTGCCAATTTTTTTATGTAACAACTGCCCACTTAAATGATGAATCATCTGTTGTAATTACTGAAGAAATACAACCTTACTATGTAGATTGCATAATGAGGATGGGAAGCAGTTGCAGATGGATGCAAATATGTTGTGAACCCCAGTTTGTCTATTTCATGAAATGGGACATAAATAAAACTGCAAATACTTTTGTCCTTCTTAATACATTTGATAACGTCCTGATATGGGTGGTCATAGGGAAAGTATACAAATATGTAACAATTCTGAAACTTTATGGTAGTAGTGCCTTATTAAGGAACAGAAAATGAATTTATTAGTTACTAGAGGATTATATTTTCTTCAAGGAACCATAGAATAAAACTTGTGCAGAACGATGCTTTTTATATTAGGGAAATGTCAGATATTAGGTGTGATGAAGGTGATGCAGACTCCTAACAGCATATGTTAAGGTAATCTGTGTAAATATAGAATTAAACATTGTAAAGTGACTTGATCAATGATGCTTAAGTTCTCCTAAATCTGTGCTGGATAATGGCCATAATTAAACCACTGTAGACTCAAATTTGTTTTCCAAATTTCTGTTGTTTGCTAGAATGTAACTTAATTGTATAACAAAACTGAACTGCCCTTCTCATTAAAATATTTTATAATGTGTGTGTATGCATCTGTGTTTAATTCGCCAAACAAAAAATACTACCGTTTCTGAAATGAGATTTTAGTAACACGAAAGAACTAAAATGGTAATCTACCAGTACAACTTGAGAGCATCTTAAAATGCAGTACCAGTCATAAACAGTCAACTTGTAGATGAATGCCTGAATCCACCTAAGAAGCAGTTTTATTCAATTACCTCAGGATGCAAGGACAAATGCAGGGTGGTATCTCTAAACAGAACATTTCCACTGGAACATGTCTAAAAGGTAAGATTCCTGTAAAAGAATCCTGTGTTGCAGCTTTCTAGCTCAGCATGCTTTGTTGAGCGTTTTTTCCAACGAGGTAAAGAAGTTTGATCATAAGGCTTGCATGTAGTCTCAAGATCTCTTTGGTAGTCCTTTAACATAGGTATCCGTATTTAAACTCACATCAAAGGGACATCTCTCCGCTTGTTTCACTTGAATAGTTTTGAAATGTACCCCGGTTTTGCCTCTGATTTCTGTAGACCCTACACCTAGACAAAGCAAAAATGTGCAACCGAAACAACATATTCAATTATAATACTACCCAAATACATAGCAATGCCCTTATTCAGCAGTGTACTATAATACAGACCTCAATAAAAGTCATTGAGCTTCTAGATCATGAAATGTTTAGGAAAATTTAAAGGTAAGCTTGTTGGCAATACAATGCTGACATCAGATTGGATTGCCAACCATTCCATTATAGCCTATTGTCAAAGAGGCGGGTTTCTGACATCTTTGCAAGGATGATTTGATTCCTCTGTCCCCAAACCTAGGAAACTGGAATAAAATCTCTTTCTGATAATTTGACTGATACTGGGTTTGGTCTCTTCCATACAGGATAACACGCCAGTAAAAGCAACTAGGCTTTATTGAAAAGATTAAAGAAGAGGTTCAGGCTTTAGCATAAGACAAAGAACAAGCCGGTGCAATAAAATAACAAATCTAGTTTCCTAATATACACTTACAAACGCAGAGGGAAGCAGGTTACACCATCTTCAAATCAGCATAAGTAACAAAGCAGCAGGTAGGAGATGCAGCAAGATAGTCCCTGGTCCTATTATTGGGCCATGCATGGAAGAATTTGTGCCAGATGGTTATAGGCTAACTTTATAGGAAACTAGACCGCTGACCCCCTGATCAGTGTAAGCCATGATCCAAGACCATGATCCAAAAGATGATTCTCGAAGATGGACAAGATTCCTCCCTCCCACCTGACATTGCTGAGAGTAGTTAAGTCAGATCACTTTGAAATTCAAAGGTGTGATCTCAAACTTTTCATCTTAATTTGGAAGCAGCAGAAGAGTAGTAAGTATTTGATATGGAACTCTCCCCATATTGCTTTTTAACACTGGGATGACATCAGGAAACAGGCTATTGGCTTTAAGTTTATGACATGGCCATACACTGATGTTTAAACTGCCAGGTTGATTAAACTGTCAGGCGACCATTTCTCTGGACACCGATGCCTTTAACAAAGTTTGCAGATATTCACATGATATAATACTCATCTCCAAGCCATGAAAATCTTCACTTGCTGCCTTGTAGAACTGAGCTGCCTTTTGAGACAGAGGAGTGGACCATGCCATTTTGTTCTAGTTGCTTGGCAACTCTAACAACTCTGCAACTTTTATGAGGGAGGTAAAACAACACTGGGAAAAATCTCAAACAGAACACCATGTCTGTTTTTTGTGTCAGAAGAAACAGAACCCAGGTAGTAGGGGAAATAAAACAGCAAACCTAGGGAACAGATTGCTAAAGAAATGGATAATAGGGGTGTGCGTGCACGCAGACACACAATTGGTATATTTTGAATTTGGGTATATTAGACCCGAATTTTTTTTGCATTCCTAAAAAATCACGAATTCCCATCCCAGTATGCAGGGTTTTTGTTTGTTTGTTTGTTTTGCTTTTGGGGGGAATCCTGCAAAAATTCGACTCCATTATACACTATGGAAAATCTTGCCAGGTCTCTGGCCGGGGGCTATTTTTTTTTTAGGTAGAGACATCAAATTTGCAGCACAGCTGCTGTTGACTCTCCTTAGAAGAACCCCCAAGTTGGGTAAAGATTAGGTCAGGGGGTCCAACTGTATTGGCCCACATCCTCTATATGAGGGATCCCGGCAGCAGAGCTGCTGCCATTTCCAAAGGTAAGTGCATTCTCTACACTTGTGCAGAGTATGCTTTTTTAATTGGGGGGCGGGGGACTCAACCCCCTCAATATTTTCAGTGGAACTTGCTTCCAAGTAAATTCTACACAGAATTGTAACACTTTTAAATCAGAAAAAGTATACTTACTTGATATGAGCATAGATTTATCTCTCTGAAGATTAATCATGCTGTCACTCACAGCAGAAGGGCGACGAATGGCACGTGCTCCGAGAGTTGGTTTAATATTAAACCGTTCTTTTAAAAAAAAATGGATTGTATTGCTAGCCTTAACCAGAGCATTGCTCACAGTAAGTTTTCATAACTAAACTGTTCTTTCTAAAGAAAGTTTAATATTTTTAAAAGTAAATAAAAAGTTTCATGAAGGACAGACATATCGTAAGAGAATAGCCCATACTGTGGATCCCATGGTCTGCCTGAAAAGCACATGAAATGGTAACCTTGCTAACCAGGTCTGGTTCTATTCAGTTTCAGTATGGAAGACCTCTTAGGCTGCAGTCCGAAGAACACTTTCCTGGGAGTAAGCCCTACTGAATATAATGAGGCTTACTTTTGAGTAGACCTGCTTAGATTTGCCCTCCTTGTATACAACCTGCACCTCCAGAAAAAGGTGAAATGGAAGACAACCATGAGCATTTAACAACTTTATTGGGGTGGCTCAAGGATTTGTGGTATAATCTGTGGAAAAAGCAAGTTTCTACTGCTTTAGGGAAGCCAAGAAGTCTGCAAAGGCTTTATAAGCATCAAGGAATATGGTAGTGTCCTGCACAGATCTTTCTTCACGTGTTCCAAGATGCTCAATTTGGCTTTACTGAATTATATAACTGTAAGGAAATAATTTTCATGCAGCCCACCTTCAACCTCTGGAATAGGCATTTTGTACATGTGACTGATTAAATAAATTTCTCTTATTCTATCCCTGATTCAGAGATTACATTTATATAGCAGTTAGCCTTCAGAAGCATAACCCCCTTAACATTTTGGCAGATATACAACATCCTTATTGTACTCTGTGTAATCATGCCAGCAAGATATAGCACTCGTTTTCAAGAAATTAGTTCTTCTACTAGCCAAATGCATAAATACAGTTGTGTTACATGCATGGTAATAGTACAATAATAAACACATTCAAGAACTGTCCTGTCTGTAAGGCATATTTTGGACGAACTGCTCACCTGGATACTGTTCTCTCTCTAGATGTCTTCGCTGCAGATGCAAATTGATGACGGCATTAACTTTTTGTCTGTTTTTGTTGACATTGGGCTCCACCATTATTTCAGATAGTGTAATATTGGTTTTAATAGCTCTTGAAGCAGTTGATCTAGCAACCATTGGTAACTTATTCTGGTAAAGACGATCTGAAAAGTCAATCTCTTCATCCTGAATGTGTTTTATCCTAGAAGTAGTGTGTGTGTGGGGGGGGGGGGGCGGGAGATAATTAATAATGCATTTTACCAAAACTTTTCAAAATAAAAAAATCTCAAATTTAGCATATTAATTTTCACTGTTCTATGCAAATCATCTCCTTTTTATACTCTAATAATTATCTGCATTATCATCTGTGGCAACAATTATCTGCTTTTTAAACGTTTGCTCCATATAAGATGGGTAACAACTGGCTCTAAGGGGTTGCTTTAAATTCCACGATCTTAACAATGGAATGTGCTGCTGCAAAGAAAGCCACCTGTGCTTGCTGATGGAACTATGCAAATCTGTTTCATTTGCTTTCCAGAAAAGATGTACAGAAATACAGGGCAGGGACCTGAGACTGCTCTGGATGTACACATGATCCTGCTTAAAGAAAAACAACCAGACCCACTCCCTTTCTCATCATTTCCAGGATATGCCGCTAGCAGAGCTACGCAAATCCCTTATGCACACACTGGAACGAAGCACTAATTATACAACAAAACATTCTCAACAACTGCTTAAATTTCTGACTATTCCTTGACGTAATTACTGTTTTCATGTACTTTGGTAAAAATAATGAAGCTTTTATTGGAGAAAAGACATAACTGTCGAGTTATCCATGTTCTATCAATTCTGGAAAAGCCTAAGGATGAATGAGCACCTCTATAGAAGAATGGCTAATCCATTAATTATTACTCAGCAAGTCTCATGATCAATATTTAAGCAATCAAGTGTAACTTTCTAATGTAATACCGTGGCAATTGTAACTTACCGCCTATTTGTTAGCATCGTATAAATGTCTTGTACAAATATTTCTGCAGCTCCTGGTTTACAATGTATTGTTCCATCGATCAGCTCTCGAATAGGCTTCAGGTTTCTCTTTGCAAAGAACTTTATTCAGTGGGGAAGGAGGAGAAAGAATTTGTTTCAGACCTAATATTTTTTTCCTGTTTATTTAAAAACTGGTTGGTTTCATAACACAGCAAGCACCTGAAATTATTTTCCAAACGCAACAATATAAACCCCCAAATCTGAACACACTAGTTGATATTATATAGTGACTATATGTGGTCCCCAGCAAATAACATTATATACTGCAACTTATTCTAGTACTTAAAACAATGGCACTACCATGTTTACAATATATTCTCTGTAGCTAGTACTCATTCATATACATCCGCAAATAGTGTAATGACTTTTGTCTACATATATGACTGCTATTAATTTGAAAAGGTAGCAAAAGAATCAGAATTTATTTAAAAATGTATTTACAATATTTCTATATCTCTTATCTCCCAATCAACAGGACTCAAAGTGGATATAAATTAAGGAAAGCTTCCATCTTAGTGTCTCCTTTAAATGATACAGAAATGTAGTTTACCTACAACACACTGCATCTACCACTCACCTTTCCAAGCTGTGACCAGTTGCTAAGCTTGATAGCTAGAGAGGTCCCATTTTGGAAGGAATGCATTTTAATATCTTCTGGGTAATACCAAGAGAATATTTCAGCTATGAGATAGCCATTTGAAAAATCCCTACTCCAAAAAAGAAGAAGAAGAGTACTATATGTTGGCTTGGTATTATTCATCTATATGTATGCAGAAATTTCATTCCCTGTAAAGGAAAAGCCCTATCTGATCACCAAACTTGAAGATTGCGGGGGTTTTTTTTTGGGGGGGGGGTGAGCTTGCAGCTATTATAGTACTATTGTGGACTTGTAAGATCTCCTCTTCATCTTTTCTCAGAACTATGAAGCTATAAGGTTCACATCTTCACTACCAGCTACACAGTATTGAACCGAAAAGGAAACCATGTTGGAAAATAGATGGGAAGACAAATATTTAGACACAAAAAATATAGGACCACTTACCATTCTTCACATACATCTGTGATGCAAATTAAATATTAACTATTTCACATTAATCTTACAGTATCCCCAAAACCTATGTCCCTAAGTCCTTGAGGCTTAGATCTACTTTCATGTGGGTCTCACTTTGTATGATCCCCAACTCAATTTTAAGAAAGATGGGATGAAAATCTACCCTAAATGTTGCATTACAGATCATCAGTTGCTAACAAATAGCAAAACCTTTCAGGCACATCAACCTTTCACACCCGCAATAGCCTACTGATAATTGGCGGTTTGGAATAGGGATGGGGACCTCAAGTAGTACTGTATGTCAGAATGCACGGAAGTAAAATCAATTGGGTTATCTTGTATTTTATATGCTGGAGCACCTTTTGGAGCAACAAATGGGGTGGAAATCAAATAAAGATGGTCTGATATTTCCAGAGAGCTCTACTGCACAGAGGTAATCCAGGACAAACATAGCCTTGGGGGCCAACTTGCACCCCCCCCCCCCAAATGCTGTCAGTAAATAATATAGTGCATTTAAAGACAGGGAGTACTAGTACAATAGACATATTACATAGTTTAGAATGTTGATAAATCTTTAAGAACCATGAATGCCAGTACCCTATATAGTCAACTAAATTTACCATTTGGCTCTGCAAAATACTGCTCTGATGGTCAAAGGTGAACGGTCTGACAAGTGCAACTTTTTTTTGTCGCTCTGTAGTAGTGGTATGAACTAATACGCTGGGGGGACCTCAGCCTTGTTGGGGCCCAGAAAGTCCCTCCCTGCACCGCAGTTAAAAGGGGGGGTTAGAAGAAGAGTTTGTTTTTATATGCCGACTTTCTCTACCACTTAAGGCAGAATCAAACAGGCTTACAATCACCTTCCCCTCCCAACAGACACCCTGATAGGTAGGTGGGGCTGAGAGAGCTCAAAGAGAACTGTGACTAGCCCAAGGTCATCCAGCTGGCTTCGTAGGAGTGGGGAAACCAACCTGGTTCACCAGATTAATCTCTACTGCTCACATAGAAGAGTGGGGAATCAAATCCGGTTCTCCAGATCAGAGTCCACCACTCCAAACCACCGCTGTTAACCACTACACCATGCTGGTTAGGTTCTTACATCATTGCTCTTGCACAGAACTAGGGCTACCAACCTCCAGGTGGAATTTGGGAGATTTCTTGGAATTACACCTGATCTCCAGAGATCTGTTTCCCTGGAGGAAAGGGCGGCTTTGGAGAGTAGTATTATACCCTATTAACGTCCCTCCCTTCCGTAAACATCACCCTCCACCCCCAAATCTCCAGGTATTTTCCAACTCAGAGTTGACAACCCAACAACGGGCATATATTCCTATATTCTCCCTGAGATAAAACATTTTACAGGAAGAGTGGTAATTCTCAAGTCCAGGCAGGAGAAGGATAGGGCTTGCTGCTGGGGACGCTTATGGTGAACAAAAAGGGTGGTTTTTGCGGGAAGATGCCAATAATGAATGTTGCTGTTACTGTTTTTACCACGTATAAATTTCAAACAGGCAAAACTGGTTTAATTTCTAGTACCAGCTCCCCACCCCCCATCCTGTGGGCCTCTTAAAGCTTCTTGCATGGAAAAAGGGTTCGGCTCCCATCCTCCACACATTGCCCCAGGAGCAGGGCCAGTGCTACCATTAGCTGAACTAGGTGGTCGCCTAGGGCGCAGACCTGAGAGGCGCAAAACTGGCCCAAGGGGCACAGTTTTCAACAGATGCATTTCTTGAAAAACAAAAAATGCAACTGATAATTTATATATTTTTTATTTTAAGATAAGTACCACAACAGTGCTATGGAATATAATTAATTAGAATGCCCTATAAAAAAACTTTGCCCTGACCTGGATGGCCCAGGCTAGCCTGATCTCGTCAGATCTCAGAAGCTAAGCAGGGTCAGCCCTGGTTTGTAGTTGGATGGGAGACCACCAAGGAATACCAGGGTTGCTGTGCAGAGGAAGGCACTGGCAAACCACCTCTGTTAGTCTCTTGCCATGAAAACCCCAAAAGGGGTCGCCATAAGTCGGCTGCGTCTTGACGGCACTTCACACACACAGATAAAAAACTTAGCACTTTTATTTTCCTACAAGACATCTGTTTTTTGAAAACTGGTTAGCAATGGGGTGGGGGGCACAAGTAGTTAGCCTTGCCTAGGGTGCAAAATGGATACCATGGACTGCCCAAAAAACAAACCAGTGGGTTATAGATCAAACCAAGCCTGAACTGACCCTAGAAGCTAAAATGACTAAACTGAGGCTGTTGTATCTTGGTCACATTATGAGATGACAAGAGTCACTGGAAAAGACGGTCATGCTAGGAAAAGTTGAGGGCAGCAGGAAAAGAGGAAGACCCAACAAGAGATGGATTGACTCAATCAAGGAAGCCACAGCCCTCAATTTGCAAGACCTGAGCAAGGCTGTCAAGGATAGGACATTTTGGAGGACTTTCATTCATAGGGTCGCCATGGGGGGGAAACGCATGGGAGGTTTTGCCTTGGATTTGCCGCTCTCTAGATGCACATTTCCCCCATCTGAATTCTCAAAACTCTGCACGGGGGCTTACTGAGAATTTGGCTGGGGGGAAATGTGCATTTAGAGAGCGGCATATCCAAGGCAAAGCCTCCCATGCGTTTTCCCCCCATGGAGACCCTATGAATGAAAGTCCTCCAAAATGTCCTATCTTTGACAGCCTTGCCCAGGTCTTGCAAACTGTGGGCCTTGGCTTCCTTTACTGAGTCAGTCCGTCTCTTATTGGCTCTTCCTCTTTTCCTGCTGCCCTCCACTTCTCCTCAACACACACGGTGCAAAAACGTCTAGCGCCGGCCCTGCCCGGGAGTCAACCTTTCCGGGTGAAGTGGGGCTTCCTCCTGAGTAAACGGGCCCAGGGGCCGCCTAGGGACCGGGGCAGGGAGGGGGGGCTGGAAGCGCTGCGCAGGGGGGAGACCCGGGAGCCTCTTGGGCTCCGCTCGCCTCACCTCCGGAAGGGCCTGGGCGAGACGGTGAGGTCGAGGCTCTGCAGCCACCGCAGGACGACGCGCGGCAGCCCCGTGCGCCTCGTGCTGCTGAAGTCGGACATGGCGGCTCCTTCCCGGTCAGGCCTGAGGCGCATCAAGACGAGGCTCCGCGGCGAAGCACCGCCGGCACCATTGGAAGCGTCCTAGGTAGCCATAGCAACGGTAACCAAGGCGACCGCCGCTCCGCTTGCGCGGCCCGTTATTCCCCACCCAACGGAACGAGCGTGGCCGCGATACGCATGCGCCGAGCGCCCGGTCGGGGGGGTTCTAGATGCGCGCGCATTCGCGGCGACCGTTGCCGTTAGGGAGGCCTGTTTGCTACGAGGGAGGCGGAGCGTCAGCTTGCAAAATAAGAGGCGGAGCTCTGCTTTGAGTGCGGAGGTTTTATTGGAGAGTTCTTAGATGTCACTCGGCTCCCACCCCCAGTCCCAAAAGAACCCGGATTTTGAAAAACAGGAGGAACAGCCCCCCCCCTCCTGTTATATAAGGGCTCTTTGGGTAAGACTCCCCCCCCCCACCCAAATAATTTTTGTAACTGTTGGGCTGGTGGACTATTTCGGGAATAAGATCGTATCAGACACAAGTGGTCCGTCTAATCCATCTCTGAAGGGCCACCAAAGAGGCTGAGGCGTCCCCTTGAGATTTAAGGTTGCCAACCTCCAGGTACTAGCTGGAGATCTCTTGCTATTACAACTGATCTCCATCCAATAGAGATCAGTACACCTGGAGGAAATGGCTGCTTTGGCAATTGGACTTTATAGCATGAAAGTCCCTCCTTTCCCCAAACCCCACTCTTCTCAGGCTCCGCCGCAAAAATCTGCCCATGGCGGAGAGGGACCTGGCAACCCTATTGATATTGCCTTGTATTCTTGCTATTAGGTTTTATGCCTCTGAATATGAAGGTTCCACTCCGTCAATCTATCTAATCCAAAAATAACTACTACCAAAGATTGTACTGTCTCTGAATACGGAGATCATAGCGTGATGAGTAGGGTTGCCAGCTCCGGGCTGGAAAAACCTGGGTATTTTTGGGACAGAGCCTGAGGAGGGCAGGGTTTGGGGAGGGGAGGGAATTCAATGCCATAGAGACCAATTGCCAAACTGGCCATTTTCTCCAGGTGAACTGACCTCAATCGGCTGGAGTTAGGGTTGCCAGGTCCCTCTTTGCCACCGGCGGGAGATTTTTGGGGTGCAGCCTGAGGAAGGTGGGGTTTGGGGAGGGGAAGGACTTCAATGCCATAGAGTCCAATTGCCAAAGTGGCCATTTTCTCCAGGTGAACTGATCTCTATCGGCTGGAGATCAGTTGTAATAGCAGGAGATCTCCAGCTACTACCTGGAGGTTGGCAACCCTAGCTGGAGATTAGTTGTAATAGCAGATCTCTAGCTAGAACCTGGAGGTTGGCAACCCTAGTGATGAGTGTAGTTCCAGGAAAGGGTAGATTTGTTGAGTGGGTGAATGTTTGCTGGAGTCAAAGTTGCCTGTAAAATAGCCAACAGAATCTACTGCTTGGCTCTTAATTGCCATGAAACCTACAACCAAATGAGTGAGTTTACAGTCTTGGTCTATTGCCACAAACCATACCCCTTTATTTGTTTATTGTGTGGAAACTATGTACATTGAAAACCATGATAATTCCTTTCAAAGATATGTTTAGCATTGCGGGGGAAGGGGGTCTCGGACCACCGGAGGTATAAAGCAGTAACATCTTACTCATAGATACTAGGGTTAAACAACAGTCTTTAGGATGTAATAGGAGACAAGGGTGAAGTTGGTTCTCAGTTCCTTTTTCACACACCCTAGTTCCTTATTCAACAATCCAGCTACAACTACTCATGATGCTTTAAAAGCTCTGCAACCAAGGTAAGCTTTGGACTACCACAAACAATACCTCTTCAAAATCAAGGACTCTTCCTTGCAAGGGCATATACACCAGCACCTGGTCCAAAGTCTGGTTTTAGTGCTAACTGCTCCAAAATGAGGTACATCACAGGAGAAATTAAATTTAAGAAGTGTGGGACAGCTACACCCTAAAATAAGTTTTGGGCCACCTCCAGATGCTGGGAACTCTGCCCTGCAAGTTGACAGGGTGCCTGATCTAAGGACTGGTTTTAGGTACCAAGAGCTTCTGTTTGTGTTAGCCTCAGGAAATGTACATGATTGTTGTTTTCTTGTACTATTCAGTAAGGCATGTTTAGATTGGCTTACTAGATGTGATAGAGTAAGGATTTGCTAGTCAATCAATTGTCTAACACAATTTAAGCTATGCCTTGGACTATCTTGGTTATAAGAGGCTGATTTCAATTGTGGATGGCATACCCACAAATGTCAAGGAGTTAGCCAATTAGTTATTTGCTACTGTTAGCCTTTTTGCTTGCAAAGATCTGCACAAAATGCTTTCTGGGTACTAGTCAGTATGACAGAAACTAGTTCTGGAGTTGAAAAAATGGTACCATCAAGATCTGTTTCATGCCACACCAAATGTAGCAGATTGAAAATTAATTCACAGCAATGGTTGTTTGCAAAGTGTTTAAATAGGACAGGCAGGAAAGAAAATGACACCTGTTTGTTTTATTCTCTTTAATTTTGTATATGCATAGAGTTTATCTAACATTCCATAATTCTAGACACATATAGACATTTTGAACTAAAATATTACAAAACCAAACAATACTTCAAGAAACTAAAGAGCTTGTCCAGATGTACAAGCTCAAAGATTCCAACTGTTGTGTTTTTTGTCTTGAGCAACACTCTGTGACATTTGGGGGGGTCTCCCACACTAGGAACTCTCTCCTTTACATGGTTTGTGTCTGCTTAAAATCTGTTGCTCTTGGCACCTGCGATAACTTCATTTTTTAGGCTCCAGCCTCCTTCCATGAAGGAGGAAGAGAGCAGATCAAGATAAAGTTACATCACGTAAAAGTATAAAACTGGAAGGGGGACTGATTCAATCCCAACAGTGTTCCTTCCTAGTAGGCTAAAGTGGCTGAGAGTGGATGGGAGTGAATGGAAATATTTATCAGTTGAAAAACCAGCAACAGTGAATAGCAGTCATCAGCTGGAAAATGCCATTCCTCTATAACTGATACAGTAGCTGGATGAAAGATTTTGGAATCCCCCCAGCAGCTCAATTACAAGTTGCAACTGTATATTCCCTGTACAAAAAAAACACAACCCTCTGGGAAAGCCCTAAACAGAGCACAAATACAAGTTCTTTTTAAAAGCACAGTGGTTAATCAGCAAGTGCAAATTAAAACATATAATACCAGTGAGGCAAAACAAAAGGGTTTAATGACCACGATACAGGGAGAAAGGGCTGACAACTATTTCAATAACTTGGAAGGCTGGGGAAAACATTGGTAGAGCCCATAACTCCCTTCTCCTAAGTGGAAAGCCTTACTCCACAGGAGAAAGTTTTCTCACCTGACAGAAAGGAGTCATAGAATCCAACCCATTGAGCTGAGGTGACTCTTCCAAAAATGTGAGTGAAATTTAGAGTGTGAGAAATTCAAGATGGCCACCACCAAATGGTTATTTTAATATATTTTCTCTTACCAAAGTGGTTTTTATGTCCAAAAGGCATTTTGCTTGAGGCAGTCAGTGCTGTCTATGTAAAGTATCCATGAAGAGGTGTCATAGACTGACAGCCCATTCCTGAGCTTTCGGCGTGCGGGGATGGTGGGGAGGAGGCAGTGCTGCTGCGCCTCCTAAGAAGTTCCCCGCACGCCAAAAGCAGGAAAAAAAAGACTTTAAATGGCTTTTTTTGTGTAAAATGGGGCAAAAAGCCCCATAGAGAATAGCAAGGCTGCACCTGCAAAAAACCAGGCATAGCAACGCCATTCTTGGCACCAGCAACCGGGGCTAAAAGGGGACAGGAGGCTGCCTAACAGCAGCTCCTCCCCACAGAACGCCCCGGGAACTCCTCCCGAGATGTTTGAATGTCCCCCAGAACGCCGGTGTGGGCCTTTACACTGGTGGGACGCCAGCGGAAGGTCCTACCGGCGTTCTGGGGTTGCGCTGCCACGGCGGTGTCCAGAGACCAGTGTCCGGGCCTCCATCCTGGCGCTGGGGCCACTAACGCCGGCATAAGTAGCCCATACGTCAACACGGAGGGCCCCAACGCTGGCGCAGGACCTTCCTGGCCTCCTAAGGTTTTTGCTCTTAAATGTCAGGTATGCAACATGTCCCTGGGAGTAAGCCCTACTAAAGAGATCTGACTGGAATTCTGAGTAGACCTCTCTAGGATTGCGTTTTACATTGTTTATGTTAAACCTTTACAGGAAATTTAATGTATTGTCATGATTTTTAACAATATTTTTGTATTTCTGTTGCTCATAGTGGTAACGCTAACACTGAAAACGTTAGTAATCCAGCTTTTCAGAGTCTGTATCTGCACCTGAGTCTACATCATCACTATGTGGTTACCTTGGTTACAAGCTGTTGACAGTGGAGAATTAGATAAATGCATATAGATCACGTTTCTCCTGAAGAACAAAACCAATGTATGCATGAAGATTTTCCCCACAGATCTGTCACATTTAAAAGATACATAATATGTGGGGTCATAATCTGGCCTTATTCATCACCCAGAGTGTTATGCACACATCAGGAAACTGTATTGATTAACTATTAGTCTCTGATGCCCCAGAAGTAAATTCTGCTCCCAATGTAACTTTCATTTGCTTATTTCTCATACATTGTGTTGCTCTGCTTCTCAAGGGATGGTCAAAAAGCTGTTGAGATCCTTTCTAACCTTTCTCCCTGAAGCATCTCCTTTATCGTAGCTGATTTTGCCCCCTCATAGCCAAAGGATGCAAGAATGCTGGAGTAGTCCTTCAGAAAACCCTGCAATGTGTTTAGTTATTTCAGCTTAAATATAATGTAATAGATGTTGTTGAAGAACATTTGCTGAATCTCTGCGAGCTGAGTCACTCGGCCATGAATATGCTTACCATTTTGTTCTTGGTGATACACTGGTCAACTGCATCATCTAATGATGATGCAAATTCATAAGGTAGTGTGTGCTCTGAAAATCTGGATGATTACTACATTTTTCAATGTTGCCATTTTGAACACTTAAATCCAGTGATTGGAGCCATAAACAGATGACAGATCTTTGTACGAACCTGAAAAAATGTCCCTGGAATTAAAAAACAACAACATTGGGGGAGTTAAAGCCCCTCAAAATAAGAGAAGTAACACTTGTAGCTGTAAAAAGCAAATGGCATCAATGTCCATTGCTAGACAGCCATAAGAGGATTGACAGCCTTTAACCATTGGTTTCTGTCAGTAAAGGGCAGGTCCCTTTCCAAGGTTGTTTTGGCCTTTAAGAGAGGACTCATTGGGCCAGGCCCAGCAGCACCACTGTGTGACTTGCTACCACACAACTTGTATTGACTGACTGCTTGCTACCAGGACTGACTGCTTGCTACTGTTGAGCCATCCCACAAAAGCCAGCATGGTATAGTGAATGGTTAGAGTTTCAGACTAGGGTATGGGAGACCCAGGTTCAAATCCCCACTCTGCCATGGAAGCTCAAAGGGTGAACTTTGGCCAGTCACATTCTCTCATCCTAACTCACCTCATAGGGTTGTTGTAATGATAAAATAGGGGAGAGGTGGAAAGTTGCTTTGGGTCCCATTGTGGAATAAGGCTGGGTATGGTTGAAGATGGGAGGGGGACTAAAAGGTAGGTTGTTTGGTGGTTGGAAAGGAGAGAAGGAAGCAGGGAAATGTGAGAATATGGGGGTTTGAGGAGGGGGGGAAGAGGAAAGAGTGTGAGGGATACAGCAGAAGTCAGGTGTCCCCCAAAAGCCCTTGCAGGTTTCCCACCACGCAACTGGGCCCAACACAGTGGCCACCACCACTCATCTAGGCCATAGTTTTCAAAGGTACAGGCTGCCTGGGAGAGGAAAGGAAGGAAAGCTGACGATGTGGCAGATGAAGGTAGGTTGGCTGGTGTGTGGGAAGGAGAGAAGGGAGCAGGAAAATGAGAGAATTCATGGGGAAAGAGGAAATAAGTGGGGGAAGGTAAAATAAGATGCCCCCTGCAAGTCCATGGGGGTCCCCGGCTTGTACATAAAATAACCCTTAAATGTTTGAACAAACAAGATCAGAGCAAGTCTTTGTGGATTTTTTTTTATTGACAAAGTTGATTCATTGACCCAAAATACCCATAACTGTACTCCAAAATACCTTTCTGGGTATTCTGTAAGATAGATGTATTAAAATTACTTGTTTGTAGTGGCCTAAATTACTTGTTTGTAGTGGCTTAGCAATGTTTTCTTTTAGTTTTGGAACTGTCACCCCAGCCTGATATATCTTCCACCTTTCTAAGGCAGGCCTTAATAATTTTTTTCAGCTTAACAAGCCACCCCAAACATTTAGGATCCAAACTTTTTTTTCAGCCTTCAGGGGTTTATATTTTAATGATCTTACATTCTAATTGCTGCTACCACAAAACCTAATCCTAAAACCTTTACAGTCTCCTGGCTTTTGTTTGTTTGTTTGTTTTGGAAACTATATAAAAAAGTGTTGTAGCATATAAATAAATATGGGTTAACCCTGGTTCTCATCACATCAAAAACCTAACCTTTTCTCCATGCCTAAATAAGCTTTGTACTTCTACTGAGAATGACCAAGAGGCACTGAAATGACTGCTGAAAATAATTTGGTGCCACAATGAGAAGAAGAAGAAGAGTTGGTTTTTATATGCCGACTTTCTCTGCCACTTAAGCGAGACTCAGACCGGCTTACAATCACCTTCCCTTCCCCTTACCACAACAGACACCCTGTGAGGTAGGTGGGCTGAGAGAGTTCTAAAAGGGATGTAACTTGCCCAAGGTCACCCAGCTGGCTTCATGTGGAGGAGTGGGGAAACAAATCCAGTTCACCAGATTAGCCTCTGCCGCTCACGTGGAGGAGTGGGGAATCAAACCCGGTTCTCCAGATCAGAGTCCACTGCTCCAAACCACTGCTCTTAACCACTACACCACGCTGGCTCTCCAATGAAATTTCTAGGTGCCATGGATTTGTCAAGCCCTGTTCTAAGCGTTAAAACAGGCATAATCTGTATCTGGGTTTCTTAGCAGTGAAACTGAGCTGCCAAAAGCAATTACAGTGGAGCCCAAGCAGGGGCAGGGGGATGCTGAACTCTTTCTCCCATGCCATTTTTTCTGATTGGGAAGGTGTTTGTGTTTTTCTTAATTGTGACTAAAAGCAGCCTGGGGGGGCCAAAGTCAGTAACTGAAATGGCATAAGGGAGAAATGAACCCTCAGTGTTGTATCTGGTTTTGCATCAAGATACCAAGACAGTGGTCAGACAGATGTCCCCATAATTTAGCTAGGAACCTTGTTATTTTGCCTCAGCTAATATTTTCAGAGAATGAACAGATTCTGCTTTATTAATTTATGTAAGCACCTTGTCACTGGGCTGCTCAAGAAAACTTTCAAATATTTGTTGCACCATGATCATTTCATGTTGCTATTAAAGACACTTGTTAGCATGTAAAAGTCTATTTATGACATCTTCCCCATCCCAACAGATGTTTATGTGCAACATACAATACAACACTTGTTTATCAAGTCTTTCAAAACTACTTGCTACTTTATCTGTACTGCAAGAACTCCTTCAATATGGTTGGCAACTGGAGTTGTGGCACAAGGTCTAATCTGGCTCTTCCTATACAGTTTCGGATGCATAGTCTGCACAGCTGGCAAAGAGAACATGGGGTAGCTGTAACAAATAAAAAATCAAGTCGCAATTCAGCATTGTTAAGGACTTGCAACATGTTTATCACAAAATTATAACTTATCAGATACCTAACAAAAACCTATACCACCACAAAGTTTAAAAACGGAATATTTCAACTCAACGTTCACTTATTATGGTTAATGTGACCTCTGTTTTTACTAACATAGTTTGTTTTATTTTGTGATATATACTTCCATTTATTTTAATTCTTTAATTTTCTAGAACGGGGGGTATATCCCCCCAGATCTGTGGATAATTATTTATGTATTTGACCATTTCTATCCCACCTTTCACCACAACTTCAAGGTATCTTACATCATTTTAAAAGTAATTTTAAAAAAATCAGTACAATAATTAAACTATTAAACAAATAAACCCTATTTTAAAAAGGAAAGCTTAATCATAAACTGAACCACGATCAAAACAGAAGCAAACTAGTTGGAACAAGCCAACCAAGGAACAGACAGCACAATCCTGAACCAATATCTGAGCATGGCCAAAGCAGTAAGATCAGTATTTATAACCCAAATGTCTTCTGGAACAAAAAATGTCTTCATTTGCTGCCTAAAGGCCATGATAGAGGGAGCTAAACGAAATTCCCCCAGCATGGTGCCACTGCTGTACAGGAACTGTCATGCACCGCCACTCAATGCACTTCAGATAGTGGAGGCATTTGCAGCAGAGCCGCAGTGTAAGATTTTAATCTTTGGGTAGGATGGGAGAAAATCATGTTTTATTAATAGTGTATGTGGACTGCTTAGGGATATTTGAACAAGTCAAATGGATTTCTGCAAAATTTGCCATAGTTTTTTTTGTACCATAGTTCCAGTACCAATGCCTTCAGAAAGTGAAGGCAGTTTTCGCTAAGAATCTTTATCTCAAAAACTACTGTTGCATCATATAAAATTGCCTTTACACAGCGGCCGCTTTACCTTCGTGTAGAACCAATACTGTTTCCACCAAGCTGCGTGGATGAGCTACATCTACAGGTCTTTCAAGTTCTGCATTTTTGGCACTGATATCTGCTCCAAACTCAAGAAGAATTTTTACTATTTCTGTACTAGATTGCCTGGCAGCTGCATGCAGTGGAGTTTCCAAAAATTTTCCTCTTTGCACATTTGCACCTATAGTTTTGAAATAGAGAAAGAACAGAGATTTAATTGAAACAAATCCTAGTGCTCAAATCCTACTGCTCAAAAATCAGGTTTATTTAAAATATTTTTGCCCGCCTTTCTTACATGGCAGCTTGTAAAAAAACATTCCATCAGTACATATAGCAAAAATAATTAAAATGGCAGTATACAAGTATAAAACTCAACTACCTGGCCATAAGCAATGAAAAAAGGATTACTAAATATGCATAAAATTCAACAAAAGACCTCCTAAACAAGGCTACTTAGAAGATTTTCTGAAGACCACCAGAGAAAGGGCTCTTCTAACCAACTCTGGCAGGAACCATTAGGCAGCATTTTAAAGGGCCTTTGAGTAGATGAACTAAGATGAAGCATCCCTAAGAGAGGACACAGAAGGTAAGTGGTGTTGGAAGAAGCATAACTGGTGCATGGTTTGATCCTTTGGTTATGTGGGTCCTTGTTCTTGAAGAATTTTAAAGATAAGCAATACCTTAAACTGAGGCCTGAACAAAATAGGCAATAAATGATGTTCTAGAGTAGGTGTCCCTTGTTCAGATCATATTGCCACTGTTAGGACATGAGCAGCGGTATTTTACACTAACTGAATTTTCTGAGTTGTTAAGAGCATCTACGCAGACAGCATATTGCATTAGTCTAGCCCTGAGGTTACAATAATGGCATTGCATTATCTATATTATATATCTTTCAAGTTTCCTATTAACAATATTTTTTTTCTGTTGTTTCCAAATAAATTTGTCCCAGATTAATAATTTATTCTATGAAGTAGATGAGTTACAAGAAAGTTATAAGTAAATGTGGTGGTGGGGATCAGATATAAACTGCATTTAGGGCAAAAATACTTTTTAACGAGTTGAATCAGGAGAAGTGTTGGGTGTTTTGGCTTGAGAAAATGGCATGGCAGGAAGGCTGGAGCCCTTTCTCTCCTAGTGCTGCAGTCCCAATCCAAACTGGCAATTTAAATTAGGCCCTATGGCTAGGGTTGCCAAACTCCTGGTGGTTATATAAAGAAAAAAATACCACTATACACCTGAATGTAATGAATTATATAATTTTCCAAAAAGGTGATTTATAATTTCAAATATCAACTTATAATTTCCAAAACACTTCTGTCAACACAAACTATACAAGGTTTTGCTATTTATCCTTGTCAGCTTCATCAGAAGTCTGTTGCTCTATATCTTGCCATTACAGGAGAATCTTGACTGCTCCATTGAATCTCTCTGGCCTTCGCGTGGTCTGCCAATTCAAACAGAATAATCTGCTGGGGTAAACTTTAGTATGTTCTTTGTATTTAAACATATAGGTGTGAAAGTATATGTTAAGTATATTTATGTTGAAAATGTTGTTTTATAAGTGTATTTGTGTTTTAAAGGAACAGGATTTGAATCAGAGATACACAATGGAGCATTCAAGATTCTCCTGTAATGGCAAGATATAGAACAACAGATTTCTGATGAAGCCGATATGCAAAACAAGGATAAATCACGAAACCTTGTATAATTTCTTTTGTGTTGACAGAAGTGTTTTGGAAATTATAAGTTTATATTTGAAATTATGAACCACCTTTTTGGAAAATTATATAATTCATTACATTCAGGTGTAAAGTGGTATTTTTTTTCTTTATATATATGTGCTTTGGGTACCACTCCCCTATTGATATTTTGCATCAAACTCCAGGTGGTGGCTGGAGATCTCCCGCTATTACAACTGATCTCCAGGCGACAGAGATCAGTTCACCTGAAGACAATGGCCGCTTTGGAAGGTGGACTCTATGGCATTATGCCCCATTGAAGTCCCTCCCCTACCCAAACCCTACCCTCCTCAGGCTCCACCCTCAAAATCTCCAAGTATTTCCCAATCCGGAGCTGGCAACCCTCCTTGCGGCACTTGGGGAGGTAAGTTCCTGTAATTGTCATGTGGCTGCAAGGAAACTGAGTTGGGCTGATGAAACCCTGACCTGATTCGTTAAAAAACGTTATTGTGTAGTTTAAGCCTAAATGAAAATGGGATCTCAAATGAACAATAACATTAAATCAATGTAATACTTGGCATAATTAACCTTGGCCTACAACAAAGCTAAACTTTTGCAACAAAGTTTGCTTAATTGCTTATGCATCAATGAATGCTGGTTTTGTTTAAGATCAATTTAAAATAATAAAATCTATTAATTCTTTTCAAAGATGCAGTTAACTATGTACCTGCATGCAGAAGTTTGCGAACACATTGTTTCTGCTGTGAAATACAAGCTACATATAGAGGTGTTCCCAGGTGAGGAATGTCTTGGTCAACATCTATACCCCGAGAGATTAGCAGCTCTAGGCAGTCACTGTGACCTAGCCAAAGAGAATGTAATTATCGTCTGAAACAAGAAATTACATTTGCAATGCCAGATGCATTTCTTGATCCATTTCAATTATGCTAATTTTTCACCTCTGCTGGCTGCTTCATGAGTTGGAGAGGGAAGGCATGTCTCCCACTGAGCTTTGGCACCATACTCCAAGAGAAGCTCCACACAAGATGCACTCCCTCTTGAACATGCATTGAACAGGGGGGTCATTCCATCAATTGTTGTAGCATTTACCTGAAATATTAAATGTGTCTATGAGGAGTAGAAGACTTTACATGTAAATTTTCTGCCTCTGAAATATTTGTTATCCTTATTTTTTAAAATATTTGATGTTACAGGGAAAGTGTAATACTGAAAGGGAACTTGATTCCTTGAGTGTACCCTCTACTGACTTTTTTTTCATTTCATAGTTTTCTTGTAGAAATCCCCCCCCATCTGTCCCTGGCCCCATTGTGTGGATTTTTTGATCCATAATCAGCAGCCCACTTCAGATAAGATAGAATTTTCTTTTTATATATGAAGCATTTGGAGAATTAAGGTCATACAAGTTTCACATATATCAAATGGATTACCCCGGTTACTGTTAGAAATCATCATTTGGAGCAGAACACAATTGGTCATTGATAGTACATTATATTAGTCCTCCAACAGTTGCACTAACTCTTTGCTGACTTTACATGAAGAAGCAATACTCACATTTGCTCCAGCGTCAAGAAGGATTCTAGCACACCCTACATGATCTCCTAGGCATGCTTCATGCAGTGGAGTCACTTGATCAATTGTTAGAGCATCTACATTGTAACCCTGGACGAGAATAAAAAAAACAATCCTCACTATTAAACCAGTTATTCACAGCAACTGAATTTTATAACATCAGAAGACAGCAAGTCTAAAATCAAAAGGCTTATACATGCAGGTGTTACTCAAAAAATGCGACTTCAGGCCAACAGGGTTACCAGCAGTTACTAAAATGCATGTATAAGCCTAATGGTAGTCTAATCATGAGGGGATGCAAACTTATTTTTTAAGATATTCTTGCATGTCTGACTTGGAGAAATGTGATGAGCAACATACACATTTCTCAAAAACGGTATTTTAAAAATACTATTTTGTTTGGTACTTCCACCCCCCCTTTTACAACATTGAATACTTCCTGAGGCAAATATTATAATTAGCAGAGTTGCTTTCTTAGATAACAGTTCTTCTGTTTTTATATTATATTCAGGGCCACTAAATGCTGTACCTGGACAACTCTTGCATCCATTAAGGTCTGGAGGGGGCATCCATGTGCCACCACCAAAAAAGCCCTTTGTCTGGTTGCCATCAACTCACCTCTGGAGACAGGACACAGAAAGCAGGACTTAGAAGTAGGTTCTTAACTGGTGGACAGTCTTTCAGGGGCACTTGTTCCAAGAAATTGACAGTGTACTCCTCAACAAAGTTATACCATTCTGAGCCTGTTGAAGTCAATGGGCTTAGAAGGGCATAACTCTGTTTAGGATGTGAGGGAATCTGGTGCTCTGGACTTCCCTTTTCCCCCCAGGTAAGCTGCGGGTTGGCAGGGCCATCAGCGTGTTGGGGCCAGCCTCTGCTGGCTGCTGTTTCCAGGGGGTCTTGAGGGAGGGCCCGGCTATGGCGGGCCTCATCCTGATCTTGCATGCTGGCCCCTGCTCAACTGTTTGGCGCCAGCCTGAGCCGGGGGGGTGGGGGCGCTGGGAGCAGCCTTGCAGACCCCATGACTGTGGGGTCAGGCCCAGAGGCTTGTTCCTTGTCAGCCCAGTTGCTGTCAGCAGTGGCTAAGTCTGGGGGCAGGGCCTTGTATGTCAGCTCATGCCCACCCCAGCCCCAGACGCAATTTCATGATTGCTTCTTTCGCAGTGATAGGGACCGCACCCTCTCTTAAGAGGTGTTTATTACCTCCTTGTACACAATGGACTAAATTGACCTGATAGGGTTGCATCTAGGTATAGTGGGCACATTTCTAAATAGCTATGAGGAGCAAGGGTTGAATCTAGGTATGGTGAGCTGCACACTTCTAAGCTGCTTGTCTGCTTCATCAAGCCTCACCAACTGACAGTTATCCATACAAACAGGAACAGACTGAACTCTATTAGCATCTTGTAATTGAACTGAACCAATTGTGACAGATGTGAGTAATTGTATTCACAAAATGCATTGCAGAAGAGTCAAGTAAATAATAAGCATGATTACCTGTGCAACTAAAGTTTTCAGAGAAAGGAGACGTCCCTGACTTGCTGCTTCATGCAGTGGTGAGCGATCTGCCCAAGAACCTATGGAACAATTTAAATTACAACGTTATTTATGATAATACATTTAAAGTACATTTAAAAGCCACACATTTTGTATTGTCCCTATTCAGTATAAATCTTCTCCCTCAGCGTATGTTAATTTTATTTTATTGCAAAAGTTGGAAGGGACACATTAACATCTTTGAGTTTTCAGATTTGAAGGGGTTGCTGTTTTAAATCCCATTCAGCTGGTGGTAGAAGCGAATAAACATGTACAGCAGTGTGTTGGGATTCAGCTGGAAAGAAAAAGGGCCTAAATAATCCATTATAGAATACCTGCAATCAAATTCTCCAACCTTTACTATCTGCATAGGACTTTGTGCATGTGAGGGAATCTGGTACTTGGTGTTCCTGTGCATGCATTTAGAGGCATGTGTTCCACACTTCCCATTTTCCTGCTGAAGGCAGGGCGTATCCTTCCCCCACAGGGTTGCCAGGTCCCTCTTCACTACCGGCAGGAGGTTTTTGGGGCAGAGCCTGAGGAGGGCAGGGTTTGGGGGAGGAGAGGGACTGCAATGCCACACAGTCCAATTGCCAAAGCGGCCATTTCCCCCTGTTGAACTGATCTCTATCAGCTGAAGATCAGTTTTAATAGCAGGAGATCTCGAGCTAGTACCTGGAGGTTGGCAACCCTATTCCCCCAGCTCCCACCACCCATTGGTACTTCAGCCGCTGGTTCGGGGGGAGGGGGGCAGGAATCGCTGCTGAGCAACGGTGTCACGTCACTTCCAATTAAATTTGCCAGGATTGCCAAAGCTCTATGGAAAGTCCCCAGAAATGGCAGAAATGCCTCCTCCAGACTCCATTTGGTTGCCTTGTGGGCAACCCTCATGGGCTCAGTTTTGTGTCTGTTTCTATCACAGGCAGAGTTGTATATAATAATATCACATCTGATATACTCTGTGTGTTAATTTTAGGGGAGGGGATTGGAATCCATTTTTTCTGAAATACTTAAGAGCTTTCCTATTTATGGTACTGAACGTGACAAAGCATTCTGTCTTTTAAAATAAAAAGATACAAGATCAAAGGCAATTTTGGAAAGTATACCCAATTCAAAATGTTCTTATGATCCTTTCCACTCTCACTGAAATGCACAGTACCTCTGACTAAATATAGACTCTGCATTGCAAGCCATCTGGTATCTAATTTACTGAGAATAGCAGCCTACAGTTCTATAAATGCTGCAGGGAGAGAAGGTTAAAACAATTCACACAAATAAGCAAGAACAAAGAATGATTGAAAATGTTATACAATACCTAAATCTCCATCTCCCCATGGCATTTCCAGCCAATCGAAATTATAAATCCTGCTCATTTTTTTGGCAAGGAAATAAAACTGTCCCTGTTAGCTGCAGTCTGTGCTTAGTACACTTCAGCCATTTTAGAAGGAGCTCTGCAGCTCATTATAATATGAACTTTTACCCTCAACGCGTCTGTGGCAAGAAAACCTCCAAAGACCTGCATTTAGTTGTAAGCTGGTTTGTAATGTTCCATAAAAAAAATAGTACATGCAACAGTGCATTGTTTATATAGCGATTATATAATTTGATAGCAGAGAATCTGTAGGATCCTATTACTTTGTCATAGGATCCTGAGCACAACACTGTGTCGACTGCCATTCCCCAACTCTAGGAAAGGGAGAACCTAGTTCACTGAATTGTGACAGCAAATATAAAAGGATTGTAGATGGCTTTGCAAGTCAGATATTGTACAAAATATTGTTATATTGAGAATCTGAATTGCTTCCTGTGGGGTCTGATCCTAGCGGCAAAAGAATGCTTGTGTAATATTTATCTAATTGTGTCACACAAAATAATCATAATAACAAAGACTTGCAGGGTGAATTCCTCTCGCCCCCAGTATTTTCTTTTGTCCCTTCCTTGAAAGCCCACGTAGCCTCTCTTCCTCCTGGCTCCTCTCCTTTCCATCACCCACCAGCCAGCCTTCCTATATCTTCTCCCCATCTTCACTTCCCCCCTTCCTTACCCCCAGCACCCTTTACCCAGGAAAACAGTGATCCAGTTTGTTGCCAGGGCAGGCCCAGTTGAACAGTGAGGAACCAGCAAGGGCTTGTGAAGTGCATCGATTTTCTTTGTGTCTCAATTTCATGAGATCATGAAGCTGCCTTCTACTGAATCAGACCCTTGGACCATCCAAGTCAGTATTTTCTACTCAGACCGGCAGCGGCTCTCCAGGGTCTCAGGCTAGAGGTCTTTCACATCACCTGCTTGCCTAGTCCCATTAACTGGAGATGCCAGGCATTGAACCTGGGACCTTCTGCATGCCAAGCAGAGGCTCTACCACTGAGCCATGGCCCCTCCCCAATTTCCCAACACTATTTCCTCCTTCCCTCCACCTGACAACCCCCGCAGGGGCCACACTTCACTATTAGATATATAGATGTGATACAAGTGGGGACCAGCAACAAAATGTTTTAAGATTGTGCAGCCCTTCCCAAAATTTCTTCTTGGCTGCTGACTGCCGAGAGTCAGGCAATGGTGCTGGAGGTGTGTGAGTGTGTGAGAAGGCACCTCTTTGCCCACCCGCCCGACTTCAGAGCAGTCGCCTCATTCTTTGCAATAAGGAGCCAAGGTGAAAGCTTGGGAAGGGCAGCTAAGGCAGCGGCACTGGAGATAGGTGGGTGGGTAAGGACACTTGCTCACCCAATAATCAATTCCCAGCGGTGGGGGGATAGTGTTAGCTCCTTCCTTTTCAGCTGGCGCTTAAATGGTGGCTGTGGGGAGAGCAGCAATGGGGGCTGCCACTCTTCTGCCTGTCCATCCTTCTCCCCCATCCTTCTCTGTGTTTTTTGGCAGTGGAGAAACAGCGACAACTCCTGGCTTCCCCCACCCACCGACCTGGCTGGCTGGCTGAAAGGGGACAGGCAGTGGCTCCTAGTTCCTCCACACCCACTTGTTGCACTGATGTCTTATCCATAGGGATGGCTTTTGCTTAGGGTTGCCAGGTCCCTCTTCGCCATTGGTGGGAGGTTTGTTGGGCAGAGCCTGAGGAGAGTGGGGTTTGGGGAGGGGAGGGACTTCAGTGCCATAGAATCCAATTGCCAAAGTGGCCATTTTCTCCAGATGAACGGATCTCTATTGGCTGGAGTTGTAAGAGCAGGAGATCTCCAGCTAGTACCTGGAGGTTGGCAACCCTACTTTTGCTGCTGCTCCTGACTTAACTGGCTCCTCCCCCTTTATCTGCCGCAGGGGCAGTGGTGAGCTGGGAGCTACGGCAGCCCTGAGGACAGCAGAGGGGTGGCAGTTGTATCTTCTACATCCACCCCACCCAGTCCGCTCACATGAACTGCGGCCACTGCCTGCCTACAGGCTCCTCTTCACTGTTCCACCACGCACTCACAAGGCAACAATTTACACCCCCCCTCCATCTCCCCAATGCTTTTATTTGTTTTTCTGCAAACCTAGGGGGTCTCCAAAGTTTGGAGAAAAATCTTCTTTCGGTCACACAAACCAATTGTCAGAGTGTGATATGGCAAAGTGAATTACTAGAAAAAAATTCTTCTCTGAGACATGATAAGCTCTTGGAAGAGACATCCAAGCAGGTCTTCTCAGAAGTAAGTCTCAGTATATTACATGCGTGATGATGACACCACATTACTGGCAGAAAATAGTGAAGACTTGAAACTACTGCTGATGAAAGTTAAAGCAGAAAGTGCCAAAGCAGGAGTACGGCTGAACATCAAGAAGACAAAAGTTAACGACTAGCGGAGAATTGTACAGCTTTAAGGTTCCCAATGAAGAAACTGGAATTGTGAAAGATTTTCTGTTCCTTGGCTCCATCATCAACCGAAAGAGAGACTGCAACCAAGAAATCAGCAGGAGATTGAGACAAGGGAGGGCAGTCATGAAGGAACTGGAAAAGATTCTTAAGGGTCAGGCCACCAAGATCAAGATAATTCATATTATAGTGTTCCTCATTACTATATATAGGAGTGAAAGTTGAAAAAAGCCGACAGGCAAAAAGCTGAATTATTTGAAATGTGGTGTTTTAGGAATACCACGGACTGCCAAAAAGGTCAAATAAGTGGTTTCTAGACCAAATCAAGCCTGAGCTTTCCCTAAAAGCTAAAATTACCAAACTGAAGCTATTGTACTTTGGTCACCTTATGAGAAGCAAAGACTCACTGGAAAAGACAATAATGCTAGGAAAAGTTGAAGGCAGGAGGAAAAGAGGAAGACCTGACATGAGATGGATTGACTCAGTCAAGGAAGCCATAGCCCTCAGTTTCCAAGAACCAAGCAAGGCTCTTAACAAGAGGACATTTTGGAAGTAATTAATTCATAGGGTCGCAATAAGTTGGAAGCAGCTTGACAGAACTTACTACACCAACAATGTGTTAAAATATTTCAGTGTTTTCAGTGTTTTAAAGTTTAGCTTAATCAGAGTTGGTCTAAATAATAGATTTTTTGATTACTACAAGGTATTTTGGGGAGCTCCATGGCATAGAGTGATAAGCTGCAGTACTGCAATCAAAAGCTCTGCTCACGACTAGAGTTCGATCCTCATGGAAGTCGGTTTCAGGTAGCTGGCTCAAGATTGACTTAGCTGTCCATCCTTCCGAGGTCAGCTTTCTAGGGGTGAAGTGTAGACGACTGGGGAAGACAATGGCAAACCGCCCCATGTACATAATTGGCCTAGTAAACTTCATGATGTGACGTCACCCCATAGGGCGGTAATGACCCAGTGCTTGAACAGGGGACTACTTTTTACAGAATTCCCCCCCCCCAACTTCAACTTTTGTTTTTTTCCTACTTCTCAGATTTCCCCCAAATTGCTTTTTTTCCCAGGGGAAAAAAACTTTTTTTCATGGCTTCAAAATTTCTGGAAATTTTAAATCTCAAGACTTACTTTTGAGTAATCAGTAATCATGCCTAGTTTAGGCTGCATATCAAGACCAAACCAGATGGGATACTGGAAGCAAGAGTATGGGGGCATAAGCCTTCCCCCAGGCCATTTTGCCAATCTAATAGTGGGAAGCCACTATTGTTTCATTGGGAAAACTTATGGGAAGAAAAATACATACCAAACGAGGAGAAATGCCATTCTCCCCACTACTGCCCACCCTCATCCCTGCCTCCCTAGCTCTGGGTACATCTTTGCCTCTCCACTTCGGGCTCACTTCTCCCCATCTGCCCATTTAATCTTCTGCCTGCTTAGTCTTCCTTCTCCCTCCCTGCTCTTCCTGCCCCACCCCCAGACTTTCCCACTCCCCCTATCTACTCATTCAGTTCCACAATGATATGCAGGGGAGGGAAATGCTACCTCCAGGGTCCATTCCCCGTCCCCCCACCCCCACCCAAGGCTTCCACCTCATGTACATTGTTGTGGGGAATCTCCAGAAACGTCTAGTACCCTCTCTGGAGGAAAGGGTTCCAGGTGGGTCCCCCAAAGCCAATCTTTTTTTTTCAGCTGGTGAAGAAAAAAAAAGAAAAAAGAAAATGTGTTCCCTTTTGACCACAAAATGTTGGGGGATCACGGGACCTGCATGGTCAAATGCCACATTGGATGTGGGCTGTATTAAGGAAGATAATTAGGTGAGATTGACTGAAAAAGCTGGCTAGATCCAAGCCATAATTGGCATCTTGGTGATGGTTTATGAATGTAAGATACAGGGACATAGTTATATGCTAAATGACAGATATAATCTTTATCTTTCTGCCAAATAAGAGGGGGGGCATTGCATATCCATAAGCAGGATATGCGCTGGCCTTGCTCCCCCCTGTTAGGGTTGCCAACCTCCAGGTACTAGCTGGAGATCTCCTGCTATGAGAGAGGGCATCTTGGCCATCTTCTGGGCATGGAGTAGGGGTTGCTAGGTGTGTGTAGGGGAGGTAGTGAAATTCCTGCATTGTGCAGGGGGTTGGACTAGATGACCCTGGTGGTCCCTTCCAACTCTATGATTCTATAATTCTATTACAACTGATCTCCAGCCAATACAGATCAGTTCACCTGTATAAAATGGCCAGTTTGGCAACTGGACTCTATGGCATTGAAGTCCCTCCCCAAACCCTGCCCTCTTCAGGGTCCACCCCAAAAACCTCCTGCCGGTGGCGAAGAGGGACCTGGCAACCCTATCCCCCCCCCGTAGCTGTTATACAGCAGTGTGCCAATGTTATGCCACTCTGCACCAATTTGCCCAGCAAACCCTGCCCCCTCCACTCATCCTTTACTGGGGGGGAGGGGGAATGGCAGCAAGAGGGCAGGAACAGTATAATTAGAAACTTCACAGCTCCTTGGTTAATGTAACCCAATATATTTTGTATGCATCACATTGCTTCTGAAGACGCACACAGGGCCAAATGTCTGCTAACTCATTTCTACAATATTTTCATGTCATCTATAGCTCTTCCAAGGTTTCCTGCCTTGGTGTGTATATTTACATGTAAGCTTACTCCACCTCTTCCACTCTGTAAACAGCTCTTGGTGCTTAGCAACACAATTTCTCTTAAATATACAGCGGCAACTTTTGCAAAAGCAGGATGCAACAAAACATACCTGAGCTTATTTTACATAATTATACAGGCACAGAAAAGCTGCACTATCACATATATGGACCTATATCACTGTGCCCCAAACAAGTACTCGTGCTGAACGTTTTAATTTAGGAAACAGCATCTTGCAAAAAAAGGTTTCATATTAGCATATTCCACTGCCCTTCCAGCGGGTTAAAACGATTGCTTTACCGACCTTGGCTGGTGAGAATACCCCAGCTGGCTTTTCGTTTTGCTGGACACTCCCTGACGTATTCTAGGCTTCTCTTTGAGAGATTCTGTTTAGTGCAGCTCCCCTGAGCAGCAACATTCGTGGTCATTTTTTCCCCTCTTCTGCCAAGCGGAATGCAGATGCTTTCCCCTGCAGAAACGTCCCCAGTCTGCTGACTACTTTCTTCCCTCCCTTAACATCTTCTCACAAAAGACATGGTTACTTGCAGTTGGCTGCGGCCCATTCGGCAATATTTACTAGACAGGCAGCCGGGTAGAGTGAGGGAAGGGAAGGATTGCATTGGCACTTTCTATTTATAAAACCAGAAAGAATCAGCTTAGCTATAGCCCCGGTTTGTTTACGTAAGGGTACAGGCTGTTTGATTCCCCCCCCCTTCATCTTAGCAAGTAAAAGTTATTCATTAATATTTGTTCCTCATCTGCAAAAATAGGAATAATATGTCCCAGGATAATTATTAAAACACACAGGATAACAATGTTGAAGGACACAGGAAATAAAAAAACTGCTATGTTAAGTGGTCAGTCGTTTGAGACTTAGCCAGCTCTTCCGATGCATATGGAATGCATAAAGCATTTTTAGATAAGATCACTGCAAAACTGAAACATTTCTGTAATACAAACTAAAACACATTGTGAAATATTAATTAGAAAATAACAGCAATTGCTAAAATATAGCTGCAGGGATCAAGTATGGGTAGGTACTATTATTTCTGAAGAACCATAAACTAATTTATTTCTACATTGACTCACAAAACAACAGAGACATTTAATGTTAGCATACCAGAGCAAATATCTATTAGACAGGACACTAGATAAGGCAGTTGTAATGCTAGAAGCAAATCTGCACAAATAAGCAGAGAAGACTGATCTAGGATAAAGTTACCATGCAGATGAACTACAGCAACGATCTTATTACATCGGGGATATGCCTGGTAAAGGGAGGTGCATATGTTATAGCCTTAACTCATTCTGCAGGTACCAACACATGTTAAAGCTTTATGCTTCAGAGGGGCAACCTTTATATTATTGAGACTATTTGAAAATTTAAACTTGAAGATAGGCACATGCTTACAGGATATGACGGTGTGGTGGACCTTATGCCTGCTAGCCAAATCACATCTTCAGAACCATTATATCTTGGTTCTTTCATAGCCCACCCCTAGGGTCTATCCTTGTGTCTGGGGATTTTCAACTAGATGTGGAATCCTACCTCTAGGCAGCTTTTTAAGGGTATGGGGACAGAGCATGAGATGCAAGAAAGTGTGTCCTCTTTGCTTCCCTTCATAATAGGGTCTTCTTCCCAGGAATTGTTCTCCCCCCTTGCAAATTAGCTATACTGTTAAATAAGGGATATCTTGCAACTACATGTAAAGCAGTATATGTATACCTGTATGTGGGTGTGTGCATGACTGAACTATGCATAAATCTACTCTGGTGAACCCATTATCTGCGGCCGCCACCTTCTCTAAGCTGTCACCACCCCATCAGAGCCTGTGTGCAGAAAAGTAATGGAAGTCAAGCTTGCCAAACCACTAAAGAATCAGAGCAAAAGAAGAAAGTAAACATGAGTAGATGCTATTCTACCAAGGCAACACATTCTAGGGGCATAGCCATGTTAGTTTGTTGTAGCAGAAACAAAAAGGAGTCTATGGCACCTTGAAGATTAACATATTTACTGTGCCATGAGCAGGGCTGGATTAAACATTAAGCAAAATAAGCACGTGCTTAGGGCATGAAGGGAAGGGGGGCACCGCAGAAATTTTCCATTGCTGGATTTACCATGGACCATATGGTGCAAAACTGCAAATGGTGCAGTTGAACCAGGGCCCACAAAAAGGGCCCCCCACAATAAATGAAAGAATTACATACATACAGTGACTCTAAATAAATAAATAAACCCTGAACATCACAATTTTTACTCTTATCCTTTAAAAAAACATGAGGATGAAGAAAAAGTAAGAACTGAGAATAATCACACTAATCATACTCGGCTCAATATATTATTCTTTATATATTTTAAATTATTAAATAATCTAATATCAATTGTTTTTTACATATATATGGGGGCACCAAAATCTTTTAAGTGTTTAGGGCTTCTAAAGGTCTTAATCCGGCCCTGGCCATGCGCCTTCCTGAGCTTAGAGTGCAGTTTATCAAACGTATCTGGTAAAGTGGGTTCTAGCCTGAGAATACTTGTGCTACAATAAACCTAGGTGTCCCTAAAGTGAAACTAGGCTCCCTTTGGGGTCTACGGCAAGGAAAACGCCTATTGAATATTGAGGGCAACGTGCTTCGAAATGGTCTAGACGTATTCTGAATAAACGGTAAACCATTTGAAGTAAGACAGAGAGGTGACTGCTTTCTCCATAGGTTAGAGATTTTAATGAAAACGACAAAAGTCCAGCCCGAAGGGAAATTTGTTAATTCTAACCGCCCTGTTCCAAGGTGGAGCTTCAAAGAAATCCGGGATTTTCTCATAATCAATAGAAACAGTGTTGTCGAGCCCAAGTTACTATGTGGGTCTTTTAGTGCCTAAGAATTGTCCCTGTCAGAAATATATACGATGTTGGTGTGTGTGTGTGTGTGTGGGTGGGCGGGCGGAGTTCTGAAGCTTTTAACCACGTGTAAAGTATACATTCTTTAAACAAATACGAACTTCCATAGGCTGCCCTTTATCCACTCCATTGTGCCCTCTTTTAATCATCTCTATTGTACTTCTCTATTGTACTTCGAAAGCTAGAATAGGTCTACCGTTTTTATTTATAGAACCGTGATCCGCCTGGAATGTGCCCTAAGGAAACATCTTGTACTTTTTCCCTCCTCCCAGCAACTGTTGTTGAGTGACATTATCAGTTGCGATTGTTAAACAGGGCAATAGGAAAACATTACTTATCATTCATAGCTGCATGAGTGCAGTCAACCTCTTTGGATAACAGATTGAGAAATATGAGCTACTGCATAATTTTCCACAGACGGATCACTGGATATGACTGATGAAGGGGGAAAGGTGACTTCGAGCAATTACTCCTGTTTCTGGGAACAGCTGGGTAGTTGTTAGCCTGTGTTAAAAGATGCTTCATGAGAGGTCTAATTTAGGCTAGTTGTAGAACACCTAAGTTCAAAACACATGCCAGTCATATCCCACATTTATGTTAATACCAAAGCTTATGGAATGCCATAGTTGAGGAGGCTCATCAACCACCACATAAAAACAGCTTTATCACCTGTAACTACAAAGGCAATTTATTTGGTGTGGATGAGTGCCTGCAAATCTTCAAGCAAGTTCTCCAATCAGCTTTAAAATACCGTATTCCCTTATTTAAAAATGGACTTTGAGGGCAATCCTGAAAGGGGGGGTAGATCCACAGTAGCCAGGAAGCCTCTGAGGAGGTGGTGCAGCTCTGCCACTCCTGGCCGCCACAGAGCCAAAAAAGTGGTTTTAAAATATAAAAAGGAAAAAAAGGGAGGGAAATGCCCCCTTGAAAACAACGAGGCTGCGCCACTATAAAAAGTGGTGCAGCTCCACCACCGCTCAAGAGGGTGTTACCTGGGTGAAAGGGCTATGGAGCTGCCTAAAGGCAGCTTTACCCCAGAAATGCCCCACCCCCACCCCAGCATGGGCTTTCCCTTCTGGTATCCTTGTATGGCTTGTGCCTCCTCCTTGCTCCATGGGCAGGGCATATGCAAACATTTTGCAAAGGCTTCCATTATCCAAGGCGGCCAATGTTAGCACACCTCCATAAAGGCTGGGAAGCGGGACTCCTCAATCTGGACCCAGCCACAAGACCACCTTCTTTGCTGGGTTCAATTTCAAGCGACTCTGTTGTAACCACCTCACCATGGCACCCAGACAATGGGAGAGATTTTCTGGGGCAATGCCTGGCTGGCAATCCATCAACAGATACAGCTGGATGTCATCAGCAAATGTCATCAGGTGACATCCCAGCCCAAACCTTGTAACCAACTAGGTGAGGGGATGCATATAGATGTTAAAAAGCGTTGGGGAGGGAGGATCCCCCACATACCAAAGGGTATCATGGTGAAACCCTCTCTCCTAGCAACACCCTATATCTCTCCCAATGACACCTTGGAGAAAGGAGACCAGCCATTGAAGGACTGTCCCCCATAATCCAATCAGCAAGGCAGTAAGTCAAAAGATCATAGTTGACTGTGTCAAAAGCTGCTGACAGGTCAAGCAATATCAGCATTGCTGCCCTGCCCCGATCCAGCTGCCTACGGAGGTCATCCATGAGGGTGACCAGCACAGTCTCCATCCCATGGCCAGCCTAAAGCCAGACTGAAAGGGATTCTGGGCTGATGTGTCATCCAGGAAAACCTGAAGCTGCTCTGCAACCATGCTCTCAACTACCTTACCCAGGAAAGGTAAGTTCGACACTGGGTGGTTGCCACCCCTCTCCTCCCAACCCTTTATCTGTGACTGATGAAGGACTGATAAACCTGGGGGAACAGACTCTTTGAGGGCCACTGTTTCCCCCTCCCTCACCCAGGTCCCAGTCACACATACCATGTCCACTTTTTGATCTGCAAAATAGTTTTGAATCATAGTGGTTTGATTATTGCTGGACCTGGCATTACACAACATCAGTACTGGAGTAGGATTTGCTATCCTGACCATACCACCATCATATTTCGGGATGGGATGAAGATTGGAAAGAGACTGAGCATATCCATATCTCCATTGTTATTATTATTGTTGTCGTTTCAATTTAATACCCCGTTCTCCCCGGCCGAGACCGGGCTCAGAGCGGCTTACGGGGGAATAAAACCCAGTTAATCGATAAGACCTTTTAAAATAGCCCTAAAAGTCTAAAACCAATCCTAAAACTACTTTGGTGCCTCTAATTGTAAAAAGGTTTAACTAGGCGAGCAGATGTATTGATGTAGAAATAATAACTCTGGAACATGTACATTTTTACAAGAAAAAATTTGGTGTAAACAAACGGAAAATGGAATGAAACACAATAACCACAGGTTTGCACTGATGAGGAGCAAAACCAAAATGGGAATTTGGGGGTTGAACAAGCAGAAATGTAAAATCTGAAATAATCTCTGTCCCAAAGAAGTGCTGAGAATTTGGTAGATGCCCAGCAATGTTGGCCCTATTCATATTCTTTGAGAGAGGCTAAAAGGCAAATTTAATGTCATGTATGGAAATGGTTTAAGGCTGTAGTACTACATATATACTGATTAGGAAATATCACACTCAAATTGTGTTTACCTGTGTGACTATTGTTTTGCATCATGAGAGCTATAGCTAGTAAAATGTCTCAACCTTTTATGGGGGAGAGGCATGCTACAGGGTTGTGACAATGTCTGTGGTATGAAAGGGAGTCAATTGACTTTCCTGGACCTGCCGCTACCACCACTGCACAATAATCCTTCCTGTGAACAACAGCACTTGACACCAGCAATAATATTGGGTGTTTGCTATGCCAAGAGCATGGATCAGGTCTCTACACCTGAATGTACATGTGGGGTCAAGCAGTCCAGTGGTTATCAATGTTTTAATGGAAAACAGTGTTCCTATTTGTTTTGAATCCATGGCCTCCTTTGACATAAATAGCTCCTGATCTTTCCAGCAAGTTGTTTTCTTTGTCATAACTTACCAACAGCACCTAAAGGCTGCCGCATTGACATTTGTTGCTGGCTTCACAATGCTACAGACTTCTGTTGGACATTACTTAGGAGTGTGATTTGTTTGCCTACTGAGGCCTATGAAAATCAAGAGCTACATAAGAACTTAGTGATTCTGGCATTTCTAATATTGCTCAAAGCATTTTGGCATTTAACATATATTGATATTTTTGAACTGTACAAAAAAATCCCCGTTTAAAAAATGTGAATGTCTGAAATTTTAATACCAGATGCAAAATTACTTATTTTACTATTTCCAGAAATCATTAATATTCGGATTCAATTCCATCTTATAGGTTTAACTGAGTATATGACACTGTTACAATCCTTGCAAGCAAGAACATATATGACAGATTTGCTAAAAATCTATATATAGTAGAACCCACCACAGAAGTTGTACGAATATCAGTTAGTATTACTGTGCAGAGATAATTGCATAAATATATTTTTCTGGACTTCTTCCTATGTGTACTTTTTTAAAAATTCAAGAGCAAACAAAAATTAGATTTTGAAAGTCTCATTCAGCATGTTCTATCAGCAGTACTCATAATTAAGAGTCTCCTTGACAAGTAATCATTGGGACTACCCATGAAGAAGAAAAATCAGTCACATTTTATACCACCGTTTCTCAGTGGAGCTCAGGGTATTATGGTTCTCCCCTCTTATTTTATCAAGAGCCACCATGGATCAACAGACAAAATATTTCTTTCCGAGTGCCCCTAATATAATCCAGATACAATCCAAAAATTCGTTTGAGAGCAAGTCACACGATTTGCCCTGTTTCATGGGGTCCCTAGTCCTCCACTCTTGGCAGCCCTGAGGACGAGAGAGTACGGCTGGCCCACTGAAGCCTCATATAAGCCATTTAAGATTCATGAAAGGTCATATTGAAATAAACATTGTTAGCATTTAAGGTGCCACGGGACTTCCACTTAAGTCACACAGTGAGTTCATGGCCAAATGGGGATTGGAACCCGAATCTGCTCATTTCTAATATCACATGCTAACCATGCCAAAAATGGTGTATTTTGCAGCATACAATAAAAATTAATTGGCTCGGAGAATCAGAAAAATCACATATTGATTTGCTTTGGGGGGGAAAACACTTTTTTTTTTTAAATTAATGGCTCAATAACAGGAAGGACCAGTAATGGCAACAAAGCAAAGAGATAACATACCTTGTCCTTGAGGAATCCCGTAAAACTCAGCAGCTATCCTTGCAGCCTCCTTCTTGTTCCCTTTTACAATGTAGAAGTGACTGAGTATTGCAAGGCTGATTTTCACAAACAGCTTAAAACAGAAAAGGGAGAGTATCGTAAAGTAGACATTGGATAATTGTTGGGCAAAAGGGCGATTTTCCTCTACAACAGACATTGCTGCGCAAAGGCTTTGTTAGTGTTTAGGTATAGCTCTGAACTATGTTGATAAGATCATACGGCTCCAGCCAGACACTCCTAGGGAACAGCTGGTCCTCGTGAAAGAAAATATCAGCTGGTCATGATGCTTGCTGCTCAAAATATGGGGATTATTTATACTGTACATAGCACTGAGTTCACTTGAGCTTCTGCTAGCCTGATGGTATTCAACTAGAGCAGAACATCTACCATCCCAGTTTCAAGCACTTTGGATTACAACACTCCATATTAAAAGGTCTGTTTCATTTCACAGCTCATATATCTATTGTGTGTAATTACTGCAGTTTTGCACCTAGTTAAAGAATGATTATCAAATGTATAATTTACAGCTTCTTCCATTACTCCCTAATATTCCTAAGAACCTATTGTAGATCTGAAGGTTATTGATTTATACTTATTTTGTTCTCGTTTCTCCTGAGAGATTGTTGTTTACGGTAATTCTATTGGATCTCATATGGAATGTTCTCTCACACTCTCTCATACACACACACACATAATAATAAAAAGTAGGAAACATTTTTGGGGGTGTAGACTTTGAGAATGTCACTTTATTTTAGAAATGAATGGGCCAGAGTGAAGCTATTGAAAGTTTCCAGCAATCCATCTACCATACAGTTATTGTATAATAATTGGGGTATCATCTAATTTATGTGGCTCTGTTGACTGGTTAAAAAAATATACTTAAACCAGCAAGACAAAAATATTTACAGTATCTTATAGAACGATTACTCCAGGAATACCAGTAGCTCTTCAAGGCCATTATTATGTTTACAGTTGCATTATGACCTGAGGCTAGATCACCTTCACGTGCGTGTGCGCACGCACGCACACACACACACACACTTCACATTTAGGGTTGCCAACCTCCAGGTGGAGGCTGGAGATCTCCCACTATTACAACTGATCTCCAGGTGACAGAGATCAATTCACCTAGAGAAAATGGCCACTGTGGAAGGTGAACTCATCATCATCATAGACCTTTAATGGCATAACGGAAGGTGAACTCTATGACATTAAACCCATTGAAATCCTTCCAGTCCCCAAAACCTGCCCTCCTCAGGCTCCACCCTCAAAATCTCCAGGTATTTCCCAACCCAGAGCTGGCAACTCTATTCCCATTTCATAAGGTGAGCTAATTCATATGTGGGAAGGAATGTAACAGATCTGCCTCACTAACTGAGGTGAAGAGGGAAGCCATACCAAGCAAAGGATCTCTGCAAATGAGTTGGGAGTTGCTGTACCTGGAACAGGTCACAAGATGAGGTATTTTGCTGCAATTCAGAGAAAATTAGGTGCGACTATGTCCCATTAAAATCAATTGTACTGAAGTGCTTAGCTGTGTGCTTAACTTCTACTGGACTGGATCCAAACAGTGCCACTTCCACTAAGCCCTAATAGAAATGCCAGTCTGTAATTTGCTCTATTTCACCCTCCCCCCGCACCCGCACACTCGCCTGCAGTCCATTGTGCTCACACTATTCTGAAGGGTGCTCTGATTCCCAGGAACAACTCTGCAGCAGGTGCAAGGGACCTCCGTGAGAAGGGGAGGAGCCCAGTTGTGTGAGCGGAACTCCATTGGTGACTCTTTGGATGCAAAGCGTTGATTTTAGTGACATTAGGCATGCCCTTCCTATCTTTAGGCTTTATTCGCTGTAATTTTTGTTCAGACTGAGCAAATGTAAACAGTCAGGCACAAACCAAGAGCATGAGGATAAGATTGTGTGTCTTAGTCACCGGCCCAGTTATTCCTCTGAGACCTAGCTGTAATGAGGTTCCTACTTTGTGGACTGGTCTGCCTCAAGGAAGATCCTAGAACAGTGGTTCCCAACCTTTTTTTGACCAGGGACCACTAGGACTTTTTTGTTCGGTGCAGGGACCCCAAGGTTCAAAATAAAAATTCCGGGAATTTGAAAATAAACTTTAATCATAACTGTTAGTTAAACATTAAACTTAGAATAATATTTGAATATATATTTTTATAATAGAGAACTTTTAATTGAAATTATTAATTTATTATGGGTTTATAACTTTGTTTCGCGGACCTTAATTTAGTTCTCGCGGACCCCTGGGGGTCCACGGGCCCCCGGTTGGGAACCAGTGTCCTAGAACAACCATTTCTCTGTCAGGGTGTGCTCGAGGCTGATACTGCATTAAGCAGGCTGGACTAGATGGCCTGTATGACCCCTTCCAACTCTATGATTCTAAGTGACATCAATAAGGAATAGTATTTAATGTACATTCTCAAGTTGAAAAGATGAGTTTAAAAGGAATTTGAGTGGTTTAAAACTATTCCATATAGATAGTACTCATAGCAGTGATAATCCATCCCTAATAACTTTCTTTTTAAAAAATCCCACATAGCTGCAAGTGTGTGAGTCTGTCCGTCTTGCTGGTATAAGCAGGGAGCATTGTTCAATAGCTGAAGAGTAGGGGAAATTATGAAAACCCCAAAAAGGGGTCGCCGTAAGTCGGCTGTGACTTGACGGCACTTTACACGCACACACAGGGGGAAATTATACATTGTGTTTGGGCAATCTGCATCCTTTTACCTGGCACAGAGAGCTCCCCCCGCCACGGCACAGGGGGAAACCAGTTCGAAGGTGGCTGCCATGGGGGCAGTGTTTTTGTGATATAATCAGTCAATAGGCCAATCTGTCCTCACAGCTGTTTGCATGATCCCATGCCAAAGCACTAGCTGACAAGCATTCCTTTGCTGCCAGATCAAAAGGCTTAGCAACCAACTGGATTTACCTACATGGTAATTTGAGAAGAGTCCTGTAAGGTACAAGGTCATTGGGGGGGGGGGGGAATCAACTTTGGCTATAAAACAGTCCTTCCTCTGAGCTTGACATTGGCATCTCACTCACCTGCCCCGACTGGAACCCTTTTGTAACACTCAGGGAAACCTGTGGCCAGCACACATTGAAAAGAGGACCGCAAAAACAGGGGGAAACAGTCCTGCTTTTTTTGGGGGGGGGGGTCTAGGCAAAACGCAATGATTGCCTTGTAGGGCTGCTAACTGCCTGGTGGGGAAATGTCCTGTCTTCTTAAGAGAGGGATGTTATTTACCTCTGTGCAAAACTTCAGCTGACCTCTTCCACACATTAAGCCTCTATCTATTAGAAGGACAGGACATTTTTCCCTGCAGGCCTGTTGGGAACCATTTTGCAATGTATATGAAATATTGGGAATAAAGTCAGGAATAGGAGAGGAAGAGAGAACTTCCATCAGCCTGCCTCGCCCCTTATTTCTGGAAGGAAGGAAGGCCATTCCACTGGCCTTTTATTTATTTACTTACTCTACTTAATATATTCACTTAATTGGCTTTTCTCCCCAGCAGGGACCCAAAGTGTCTTACATCGTCCTCCTCTTGTCCCGTTTTTTCTCACAACACCTCTTTGAGGTAGATTAAGTGAGAGTATGAGGGCTGGCCCAAGGTCACCCGGCAAGCTTCTACGGCAGAGTGGGGATTTGAACCAGGGTTTTCCGAGCCTAGCCTGACAGTCGAACCACTACACTGACTAGCTCTTAAGGTGGGATATAAATACAACAAGGAAATAAACACATATCCAAGCTAGGTTCCCTGTCATGCTAGTTTTCTATAAGCAAGGGCTATGTTTTCAATGCCGATTAATAAAATTCCTGCCTGTAGCCTGAAGGGGTCTGTTCCAGAATAAACAACAACTGTTATTTGAATCTGCTGAATATCTACGGTAAACTGATCCAAAGAGGAAAATGCCACAATTCTGACATCATGACAAACCTCTGTTGGCACATGCCAAGAACCATGCTGGATTGTTTGCCATAGTCATTCCCTCACTTACACACAAGCTAGGTTTGTGAAGAGAAAGCAGATTCTGATTTGCCCAGGCATCTGCCTTTAGCTGTAATGGCAAACTGACATTTGACCAAAGGCTTCCCAAACCAGGAAGTTTTCCACTGCATGTGTACAGGGAGGAAGGAAGTAATGCAGAAGTGTGGCAAACAAGCCACATTCATACCTATCAGGAACTTATTTATTTAAAATGTTTATATTCCGTTTTTCTCCCTATCAACAGAACTAAAAGGGCCTTTTTCTGCTGTCAAGTCACATCTGACTTTTGGCGACCCTGGGTGGGGTTTTCAAGACAAGTGACGTTCAGAGGTGGTTTGCTATTGCCTGCCTCTGCGTCACAACCCTGGTATTACTTGGAAGTCTCCTATCCAAATAATCGGCAAGGTTGACTCGGATTAGCTTCTTTCTTTTTTTTTAGATATTTTATTAACCTTTTCAAAGAAAAACAAACAGACAAATACATACACATACATTCACACAATTTGAACTTCAGGGAGTCTATTTCATCTTACATTTCAAACATTATACATTGTCCTTATATTCTGGTTAATAAATTCCTTCTATACTATATACCGTAAGCGGATCCTTATATTTAACAGTCTACCCTTTCCATTTAACATAATCAAAATAACATTCCCATTTCTTTTGGGATTCTTCAATCATCTTCTCTTTCATCAAGCTGGTCAGTCTGGCCATCACAGCAAATTCGTCCATCTTTTGTTGCCACTTTTCTAAATCTGGAATGTCCTCCTGTTTCCAAGATGCTGCCAGTACTAGTCTAGCTGCCGTTGTCAGTTAGCCAAATATTTCTCTATGGATTCTGTCCAGATTTTCTGGCTCAGTTCCTAGCAACATAGCTTCTGGGTTCAAAGGAAATTTGATTCTTAAAACTTTCTGCATTTCTTGATGAATTTGTATCCAAGATTTCTTAACTTTCTTGCAAGTCCACCACAGATGAAAGTATGTTCCATCTTTGTCTTTACATTTCCAGCATCGCCAGTCATATGATTCATTCATTTTTTTTAATGTCCATTGGTGTGATGTACCATCTAAAAAATTGCTTGTACCAGTTTTCATCTGGCCGTGAACTCGGCTTAGCTTCTGAGATCTGATGAGATCAGGCTAGCCTGGGCAACATCAGAAGAATGAGAAAAAGAAGAGTTGGTTTTTATACCCCGATTTTCTCTCAGACTGGCTTACAGTTGACTTCTCCCCACAACAGACACCTTGTGAGGTAGGTGGGCCTGAGAGAGTTCTGAGAGAACTGTGACTAGCCCAAGGTCACCCAGCAGGCAGGCTTCATGTATAGGAGCGGGGAAACAAACCCGGTTCTCCAGATTAGACTCCACTGCTCCTAACCACTACACCACGTTGTAATAAGGCATCATAAAAAATGCCAACAGAAGGAAACAGGCTGCAGCCATCACTTAAGGGGTACTGAAGGCCTAACAAAAAAGCTCTGCTTTACAGAGCCTCTGAACCCTCTGCAAAGGCAGGGCCCCACATCCTCTAGAAGTCCATTACATAGCACAGGATGTCCCCAAGCAGCAACAGTTGACCTAAGTGGGGTGGGGACTCCTGGCAATACCTGGTCTGAGGTGGTCGGAGCTTAAGGTTGCCTGAGCCCTCTTTGCCACCAACGGGAGGTTTTTGGGGTGGAGCCTGAGGAGGGTGGGGTTTGGGGAGGGACTTCAATGCCATAGAGCCCAATCGCCAAAGCAGCCATTTTCTTCAGGTGAACGGATCTCTATTGGCTGGAGATCTGTTGTAATAGCTGATCTCCAGCTAGCTGATAACCCTATCAGAGCTGCCTTGTGGACACATACGAGGGAGGTGGTCTTTCAGGCATGAGGGTTCCAGGTTATGAAGAGTTTGTCATGACTGTGAATGTAACTGTACACTGCAGAAAGTAGAGGGTAAAAGTGTGGGAAAGCTAGGTATTACTTAGTTATAGCCCATATCTACAGCCACATACCATTGCTCCCATTTGGTAGATATCTCTTAAGGTTGTAGTAATTTTGTCGTTCTATGGTAGATCTAAGTCATTTTGTAGTTAGTTACACATCTGAATCATGATAAGCTCTTGGATTATATTTGGTATATTGTTATCTGATACTGCACTGACCGCAGGATGTTTACCCTTAGGAAAATGTATAATATGTTCCAAGCCAACGTTGCCAGTTTTGCTTAAATCCTCAATGAAAAGAGATGGTATTTTCCAGTGTCAGATGTTTCACAAAGTATTTCTGTATTATCTTGTCATGTGGCATTCAACTGACCATCTATTTAGCAACTGAAATTTTCTGAAGTTTTTTAGTAGTTCTGGTTGGTTTGTTTTTTTTAAAGTAGGGCTGCTAACAGGCCTGATTTTGGTTGGGGGGACATCCTGTTCCTATAATAGATGCTCAGTATGTGGAAGTGGGCAGCTGAAGCTTTTCATGGCATGGAGGTAAGTAGCATCACCTGGTAAATAACATCCCCTTTAGCCTGTATTTAAGGGCCAGGACAATGTTTTCTTTTTCATCTAGGCATTTGGCAGCCCTACTGCCCCTCCCTGCCCTGGATGGCCCAGGCTAGCCTGATCTCGTCAGATCTCAGAAACTAAGCAGGGTCGGCCCTGGTTAGTATTTAGATGGGAGACCACCAAGGAATACCAGGGTTGCTATGGAGAGGAAGGCACTGGCAAGCCACCTCTGTTAGTCTCTTGCCATGAAAACCCCAAAAAGGGGTCGCCATAAGTCGGCTGCGACTTGACGGCACTTTACACACACACACACTGCCCCTCCCTACTTTATTAGGTTGTTCATTAGTCTCTACCCTACAAAAGGATTCAAACCTGAGGCCTCCCAGATCCTGATTTGGTGCTCTAAGCCACTATACAAGGCTGGTATTCAGTGGATGATCATTATTCTGAGCATATTTGAAACAGGGTGAAACATACAATCCAGGTACAGTAACGTTTATTTATTACATGTTGCACACACCCCTTCCAGTTCAGGGTGGCATACATAAACACATGAAGCTACCTTATACCGAATCAGACCCTTGGTCCATCCAAGTCAGTATTGTCTACTCAGACTGGCAGCAGCTCTCCAGGGTCTCAGGAAGAGGTCTTTCACATCACCTACTGCCTGGTCCTTTTTCACTGGAGATGCCAGGGATTGAACCTGGGACCTTCTGCAAGCCAAGCAGACGCTCTACCAGTGAGCCACGGTCCTCACAATAAGGAAACTAGACTGAAAGAGTGACTGGCTCAATGTCACCCAGTGAGATTCATTTGGATGGGAGACCGCCAAGGAATACCAGGGTTGTAACGCAGAGGCAGGCAATGGCAAACCACCTCTGAACTTCTCTTGCCTTGAAAACCCTACGGGGTTGCCAAACGTCAGCCAGTGTGGTGAGAGAGCCAGCATGGTGTCGTGGCTAGGAGCGGCAGACTCTCATATGGAGAACTGGGCTTGATTCCCCACTCCTCCACATGAACAGTTTTTTAAATTGTTTACTGAAATAAAAACCTATTTTTGAATGTTATAGTAAGGACACAGAGGGTTGCATTTCAATGGTGGCGCTTGCTGGCTACTGTGCCCAGCAACAAAGGAAAAGCAGAATAAGTCACAGATTTAAGAAAGTATTCGATTGACAGTTCCTTTGACAAACCTGATATTCTGGTTATTTTTGACACCATGATTCTCTTTTCTTAGCATAGTAACAATGACAGCTGCTCATTGAAAAAGACACAGAGAAGGCAATGATTTATTGTCACAGTGATCTGGCAACAATGTGCCTCCCCCACCCCTCTGAAGCAGCAAAGAAAGAGGTTAATGCTTTTTCCAACTAGGCGGAAATATTTTCTTTCTTTTCTTTTCTTTTTTTTTTTGAGGTTTAAGAACTGCATTACAAAAACATTTCCCACAACTCTGAGAGGAGAAATCAGGTTTGACAGATACCAAGTCCATATTGTTATCCCCTTTTGCACATTAGGGGTGTAGGCCTGACAGCTCTATAATTTACTTGTTTTAAATATTTATAAGCCACATAACAGCCGAAGTTCTTAAAGCAGTTCATGGCAGTTAAAAGACAATTATACCATAATTACAATCAAAGTTATCAGTAATTCTATAACGTGCAAGCAGCAAAACAGTAGCGTAGTTTAAAACAGCAGATTAGAACCACAATTAGAAGCAGAAGCAATAAAACAGATAATACTAATTATTGCCAAAGACATGAAAACAACTTCTTCATTTGGCTCCTGATGCTCAAAAGATCAGGCACCTAGCAAAGAAATGCACAAATACAGCCCTGTTGGTATTTCCGTATTTCAGGTTGGCAAGGGTTGAGTTTTATGGCAACTTTTTAATGCAGCCTGATATTGTGAATTGGGAAGGGGGAGGGATTACAAGCACATTTCATATAAGCACTAAGGTTACTAGACACCGATTACCAACTTTCTATTGCCTAGCTTTAACAACCATTCATAACAATTCAATTTTTATCGGAGAGCGTGTCACACATTAAGGTCTTCAGTATTCTACACTCTGCACAGAGATGATCAAGACATAGAACAGGTACAAATCTTTCAACGGAACACACCTCCTGATCCTATGCAGAGTTGTATAGGATTGCACTCTGAATCACTGCCGATCTACACCGGAAACAACCCCAGAGAAGTGAATAAACAAAGTCTATGAATAAAAACAGGAATACCGGCGGCCCTTAAAAACTAACCCGTTTTTATTCTAGCAGCAGCTTTCATGAACAATAATCGCAAAAGGCTAGAGTGTTTTTTTTAAAGGATTAGCCTTCATCAGAAATCAGGCGACAAAAATTTAGGCCCGAACGGAAGCGCGTTAGTCCTTGCTCCAGCCACACGTGGACGAAAACGCACGGGAGGTTTTGCCTTGGATGTGCCGCTCTCTAAATGCACATTTCCCCCCACCAAATTCTCAAAACTCCAAAATAAGCCCCCATGCAGAGTTTTGAGAATGCAGATGGGGAAAATGTGCATCTAGAGAGCGGCCAATCCAAGGCAAAACCTCCCATGCGTTTTAGATATTGTGCGTGTGTAAAGTGCCGTCAAGTCGCAGCTGAGACAGCAAGGTAGACTTCCCCTGACTATGGAAGATCCACTGATTTAGCAATTGGTAATAATCTCTTTTCCTTTCTGTAAATGTATTGAAACGTATTAGGACAGCAAGGGAATAGCCGACTTACGGCGACCCCTTTTGGGGTCTTCATGGCAGGAGACTAACAGAGGTGGTTTGCCAGTGCCTTCCTCTGCACAGCAACCCTGGACTTCCTCGGTGGTCTCCCATCCAAATACTAACCAGGGCCGACCCTGCTTAGCTTCCGAGATCCGACCGGCCTGGGATTGCACACGACACAAAAGACGGCGGCAGTGAAAACAAATCGGAGCACGCCCCAGCACTCGGCAGCAGGGTTGCCAACCTCCAGGCACTAGCTGGAGACCTCCCGCTGTTCCAACTGACCTCCACCCGATAGAGATCGGTTGCCCTGGAGAAAAACGGCCATCGAACTCCAAGCCCCTCCCTAAACCCCGCCCCCCTCAGGCCCCGCCCCCCCAACCTCCCGCCCCCCTCCTCGGCCACGTCCGGCCTCGCTCCGGATTCCGGGCGGGGATACCCCGCCTATGGGCGGGCCGCGACGCCGCGACGCCGGCGGGGCTCCTCCCTCACGTCGGGCGGCTGGGCGGGTCGGCTTCGGGCCTCCTCTTTCTCCTCTGTCACGCACCGCGGCGGCAGCAGCGGCGACCCCGCCACCACCACCCTTTTCCCGCCCTCTCCGTAGCGGCCCGCCGGGCTCCCTGGCCCGCTTCTCCCTCCCTCGTCGGGGAGCCGCGGCCTGGAGGGCGGCAGGAGGCCGGCGGCTGTCGTCGCTCGCGCGCGCGGGGCGAGGGCGTGAGGGCCGGCGGGGGCCATGAACACCGTACTCACCCGCGCCAACTCGCTCTTCGCCTTCTCGCTGAGCGTCATGGCGGCGCTCACCTTCGGCTGCTTCATCACCACCGCCTTCAAGGAGCGCAGCGTGCCCGTCAGCATCGCCGTCTCCCGGGTCATGCTGTGAGTGGGGCCGGCTGGGGGGGCCGGGGGGGGTCTCAGCCCGGCCCCTTCCCAAGCCTGCAGGGTTCAGGGGCTTCGCCCTTCTGACTGCCCAGCCGGCGCATGGTCGAAGGACCGGGGTCGCTAAGGGATGTCCCGGCGGTTCACCTGTTTGCATCAAAGGGCTTTAAAAAAAAAAATAGGCGCCTGGTGGACATTTGTTGCCAACATCTTGCATTCGCCCGTTTCGGGTGCCATTAATGAGCTTAGGGTTTCTAGATATTAGTAATAACCACCAGGTGATCATGGCTGCTGCACGACACCCTCGTTTTTTACTCCTTCCAAAATATCCTTGTGTTATCTCCTAGCTTTGTCCTCTCTGCTGCAAGAAAGCCTCCTGCTTAAAATCTGGTATCCATCTATATCTATATATCTATATATATGCATATATATGCTTTTAAAAAAAGATTGTCTAAGGCCATTTACTCATGGAAGGTTTTGCATTGGATTTGCCACTCTATAGATGCCCGTTTTCCCCATCCAAGTTCTCAAAACTCTGCATGGGGGCTTATTGTTGAGTTTTGAGAATATGGCTGGGGGGAAAGTGCATCTAAAGAGTGGCAAATCCAAGGCAAAACCTCCCGTGTATAAATGGCATAAATCTCATGGGGTTTTTTTTTTAGTACTATTTTCTTTTAAGCAGCATTCTCTCTCTTTTCCCCCTTAAGATTGTGGTTTTCAGAACTGTAGACCTTGTGTTATCTTCTAGCTTTGACCTCTCTGCTGCAAGAAAGCCTTCTGCTTAAAATCTGGTGTGTGTGTGTGTGTGTGTGTTAAGTGCCGTCAAGTCGCTTCCGACTCATGGCGACCCTATGAATGAAATTCCTCCAAAATGTCCTCTTTGACAGGCAGCCGTATATATATATATATATGCTTTAAAAAAAAAGATTGTCTAAATCTCTTACGGGGTTTTTTTTAGTACTATTTCTTTTAAGCAGCATCTCTCTCTTTTTTCCCTTAAGATTGTGGTTTTCAGAACTGTAGACCTTGGCTTCCTGTTTGCTCATTTCCCCCTTCTCTGAGCCAATGAGCGAACAACACGAACTCTCCAGTGCTGTAGTCTCTCCTCTGGCAGGCTCACTTGCGTGTCCATGAGAAGGGGGCTGGCTTGGCTACAATATTGCCAAGCTTATGTCAGTTGCCATGAGGTTAAGAGCTACAGTGGAGTACACGTGCAGTATTTCCTCCCAGGGGTTATGTCGACGTTGTTCTTAGCAGTTCCATTGCTTTGAATTAGATCATTTGTGGCTCTTGCATGCCAAGGGAGTGTTTCCCGGTACACTTTGATTTAAAAAGTAACAGCTGCGTGTGTTGAATTATGGGCTTCAAATATCTCATACCTTATGCAGTTAAAGTGTGCTAAATCAGTTGCTTTTCCAGTGTAAATAAATTCATGGCAGCGCATGGAGAATTTGATTAATGTAATCATTTCTCACTGACTCTTTCAGGCAAGACAGTGAACTAAACTAAACCATTTGCCAAATGTCACTGTATTGTGGTTACAAGCGTAACCACCAAGTGTGATGATTTATTATATTAAAATATTATTCACATCTAGTTTCTTTTGACATTTTGTACATAGAGTGATCTTTGAAGGGGCTGTGACTCAGTGGTAGAGCATCTGCTTGGCATGCAGAAGGTCACAGGTTCAATCCCTGGCATCTCCAGTTAAAGGGTCTAGGAAAGTAGGTGATGTGAGAGAACCCTACCAGAGACCCTGGAGAGCCGCTGTCAGTCAGAATAGACAATACTGACTTGGATGGACCAAGGGTCTGATTCAGTATAAGGCAGCTTCATGTATTCATGTGAAGTTTAAATATTATTGTTGGGCTGTATGTTCCGTTGCATGCAGTTAGGATCCTTCCCGTTCTCCATTCTGAACAAGGATATCCTTTCCCCTAAAGAATCTTATTTGATTTGCCAGTTATAACAAATATTGAATTGTGTATTTTTTTGTTTCTTAGAAAAAATGTAGAAGACTTCACTGGACCTGGAGAAAGAAGTGACCTTGGAATCGTTACTTTTGACATTACAGCAGATATCCTTTATAGAAAATGCAAAGATATTGGTAGAACTTAAAAATAATTGTGTATTGGAACCAGCCAGTAGCTTTTTCTCTCAGCAGACACATCTTCTTCTCCCCCTGCCACCTTATCCCCACTGAGTTCCACACCTGTGTCATGGAAAGTTTTCACTCTCCCAGTATTTGATATACTGAGGTGCAGCTAGGTGATGTGCTGGATCCGTATTTAGATCTCTTGTGCCTCTAAACAATGCTGATAGCCATAGATCACCCTGAATTAAATCAGGACCATGGAGCCAATGGGGGGAAACATAGGTATCTATGTGATGTCTGTTAACCCTCAAGTGGCAGATGGCAGCTAAGATTTCCCCCAAACATGCACGCCATAGTTGCCGCCCCAATCTGATTTGCGCTGCCTGTTTGCCTTTTTTGAAAATTTGGGAGGTCCGATCATGGATCTCATCCTGTAATGACCAGCTTGGCCGTGACATGTAAGTGGACAGGTAGCATAGGTCGGCTTCAATCTGGCACTGTCTCTACCACACGCCTCTGAATACAGGCAGAGGATAAGCACCCAAGACTTAAAGATAGGCATTCTTTCAATCCTCCATCACTTCATTGGCCTGCATAGGCTGCATACATTCTCACAATGAAGTAGGATTGGACTGCAAATAGATGTTTGGAATTCCCTTTGGGAAATGAAGAGAATTGGGGAGGGGGCTCGATATGCCTGCCAGAACGTTTGCACTCAGTAGGAAGTTATTGTTTTGTTCAAACTGCGGCACCATCCCCCCACATATTTGAAACTCCCTTCTGTTTCAGTTGTGGCTTGCCATGTGAAACAGTTGGACAGCTGTTTGAGAAACAGAAATCCAAAGCCCATGGCATCTGGGGTTCAGTAGGTAAGAGATTTGCAAGTTGGATCCAAACTACCACCAGCAAGGCATAATTCCCTGTCCCCTCTGAGCCTCCCTAAAATGTTGGTCCTAAAGGTTAGGAGACCCTGATAGACAGAGCCGAAGGTGAAGTGGATGTCTGTAGGGAAGGTGAGGGAATCAGCAAAGCCCCCCCCCCCCAATCTGTGGAAGTACTATTCCGTCAGCAGATGTTTTTCTGCAGGAGCAGCACTACTGGAACTAATCCTTGGAGTTCTGTTCTCAGAAATCCCAAATTTTCCAGTCATGATATCTAAATCCTATAGGTAGAATAACAGAGTCTCAGTTATGTAATGGTTGTCTAGTTTGCTCATTTTAAACAATTTGGCATAATTGGTTAACTTGTGTTCGAGGGTCGTCCCCCCCCCCCCAAAAAAAAAAGAATTAAGCAAGTATTGGGATTCATGGAAGGGTACAGGGGAGATTTGTAAAGAGAGAAGAAAGTTATACTCAAATCTTGCATGTTCTATTTTCAGCAAAAACGAGTGTGTTTTCTCTACAACCTAATTGTCATCTTCTAGACAAAATTAACCATTTTGATCTTTACCTCTTTTTTTAGTTTTCAATGGTACAAGTACTGTTGTATCTAAGGGATGTGAAACATAGACAACTGTAAAGCTGGCAAATGCCTTTTAAAGATTTTTTAACTGTATTGTTGATCTATGCTGGATGTTTGTTTTTAAAAGATTCTGTTCCTTAATTTTCTTACATCTGCATAGTATATTTGACTGGAACGTGAAACAGTTATTCCTATATTTATCAGCAGAATATTCAACGAAGAACAATGTAAGTATGAAAGTAACAGGCCATGCAATCCTAAGGGCTGCCTGCGCTGCATCAGCCAGCCGCTGTTGTAACTGTAGGGCCACTAGCCTGCTCCCTAAAGGGCTCCAGCAGAGAAAAGAGCAAGAAGCAGGGTTACAGAGGCCATAACTGTGTCAGTGTCCCTAGCAACCACACTGTCATGTCCTATACAGCTTACAAGGAGCAATGGCAGGGCTGTGACAGACAAGGCAGACAGCACCAATCAGGCTGGCAGGTCTGGCGACCCAGTGCTGTATATGTCACAGATGAGGGGCGGGGCCATGGATCAAGGTGCCATCTCCGCAGCAACCCCACCCCCTTAAAGGAAGTGAATCTATGCAGGTCTATGAACCCTGGAGAGCATTAACTGGGCATTTAACAAAGTTGGCAAGGGGCCCAGTATTTTTCCACTAGTGGCAACGATGACAAGGAGAGTGCACCCAGCCAGGGGTCTCCACCGCTCACCTGCACCCAGCCAGGGGTCTCCACCGCTCACCTGCAGGGGCTCCTTCTGGCAGCCCAGCCATGCTGCTAAGAGCACCCTGGGTCACCCTCCTGGCCACCTCCGCAAGCAGCAGAGCAGGAGAGGGGGCCACTGGGGGATGTGGGGGCACGCAGCACCATTAACGGATCCCCCAAATTTCCTCCTCAATGGAGCAGAAAAGTTCTGGGACTGGAATGACCACCCGTCCACTCTGAGTGCTGTCATTCCAGTCCCAGAGCAATGTATCTGTGTTCAGAGACCATCATTCTACATCCATTCTGCATTCATTGTGACTTTTGTGTGCAGTAATATATTTCAGTGGAGTCCATCCAAGTCAGTTGGCATTCCTGGCTCCCAATATATCCAGTGGGCATTGCATCATCTCCCATTGCTCCTGACAGGCAATCTTGTCATTTGTTTTAGTCTCGGTGTACACTTGGCTGTCCAGATGTGACATCCAGCAGCCCCTCTAGGTGCTTGCCAACTGCTCCCACAGACACTACCAATCCCTCCATGTCCCGGGAGGAAGCATCCCTCCCCCATGGCAGGTATCCAGCTGCTCCTGCTCTGTTGCCACCCCAGGGCCCCAGCAAGGGCTCCAAGTCCCCTGCTACAGCATCCAGGACCTGAGTCAGCTGCCTGCCTCCACTACTAGTGCCCTCCCAACCACCCTTCCTCTCATGATCTGCCTAAGGTTATAGAATCAGCATTGCTGACAGATGGCCATCTAGCCTCTTCTTAAAAACCTCCAGGGAAGGAGAGCTTACCACCTCCCGAGGAAGCCTGTTCCACTGAGGAACCGCTCAAACTGTTAGAAAATTCTTCCTAATGTCTAGACGGAAGCTCTTCTGATTTAATTTTAACCCGTTGGTTCTGGTCCGACCTTCTGGGGCAACAGAAAACAACTCGGCACCATCCTCTATATGGCAGCCCTTCGAGTACTTGAAGATGGTTATCATATTCCCTCTCAGTCTTTTCCTCTTCAGGCTTAACATACCCAGCTCCTTCAGCCTTTCCTCGTAGGACTTGGTCTCCAGACCCCTCACCATCTTTGCTGTCACAACCCCTCCCCCCGAAGAGGCATAGGTTGGCGCCATCCGAACCACTTAGTGTGCATTAGTGGTTTCATTATTTTTTGTATGGAGATTTTCACTGGCTGTTTAGGCCAAAGTTCTTGCGTTTTATTAACTAACCTTCTGTCGCAAAAACCAAAGTGTGTTCTTGCAATTCTAAAAGAATTGACTGTTCACATTTTCAGTTTCTCAGACTAGGAATTTCTGTATCTTTTTTTTGACCCTCTTGAATTAACTTGCTGATTGATTTTTTAATTGTAGGCTTTGAACCAGGTTGTCCTTTGGGACAAAATCATTTTGAGAGGCGATAATCCAAAGCTACTGTTAAAAGATATGAAATCAAAATACTTTTTCTTTGATGATGGAAATGGGCTCAAGTGAGTAAATATCCCTCTATTATTTCTTAACTCCAGTGTGTTTGTGGTGTGTCCTGTGCTAGCCATGCAAGAACTCCAAAGCAGGGAGATCACGTTCTTTCAAAAATGCATTGATTCCAGCACGTGTGTTGAAACAGCATAATATAAAGGGATAACAAATATTTCCTGAGAGAGCATAATATTACAAACTGTCAACAAATCCAGCAGAAGTATGGAGCTAATATGACTTAGTATGTACAAAAGCAGAGTTATTGAGGGATTTTTGTCTTGGCTGCCATAAGCATGTTCGTGAAGGAAGATTAACAGTAGCAAAAGGGAAGGATAGTGGAGTGGGACCTTCACAATTGGGAATGGTTATAATGTGATGGAATGTGTAGACAGGAAGAAAGTGGTGGAAAGAGGAGAGTAATGTGATGCTTTGTGGTGGGGGAGAGAAACCACGGAGGGTTGGCATTTAGATATGGAAAAGAATTGCTCAAGCCTTTCTTTTACCATGTGCTATTGGTAGCTGCTGTGATTGCTGATCAACTCCTACCTTCATTCTAATGGCAACGGGAAAAGACCCCCCCCCCCAATAAAGCAGATCAGATAATTCAGGAGGTGGAGAAAAAATTAAAAAGTGACTAAAAGTGTAAATGGAATCTGAAAAAATATATAATGAATCTCAATAAACATCTCTTCAAAAATCATATTCAGAATAAAACCACTAGGCAATTGATACAGCAATACAGGTAATAGCTAACCACAACTATACAAACTGGCACATTCCGCTGTAACAGTAGCCTTTAAAAAACAGTTCGGCAAAATTGCCTTCCTCAGTGGTCATTGATCATAAATTGTGCAGTACATAAGAAATGTAGATATAAGCAAATGCACTGCAACTCCCACATTTTCCAAAAGCAAAGAATATAAGTGAATTGGCAATAGGTTCTAGCGACAAAAGTGGAAAGGATAACTTCCTATCCCGTTCCCATTGGTTAGCTGTGTGCCTTCTTGCTGTGTTCTGGTTCAGAAATTGCCTTTTCCAGTAGCTGCATTAGGAGGACACGCCATGTCCTTCAGCCTAACCACAGCTGTGTCTCGCATGTTCAGCTTCTGTAGGGAGGGACACATTTGATGTGAAAGGGGAAGGGGAAAAGCCAACCAGTTGGGAGAAGTATCCAAGGAGTCCAGCAGGAGGCAGGCAGGAAGTTCAAATCATGGTATGTGTGTCTGGGTTACGAACTGAGCTCTGGGACCATGGTTTGTCACTGCATCTGGACTGTGCCAGAGAGTCCTGGGTTGCATCTTGAAATGTACTTTATCACAAACCTAGAGTTAATTATGCATGTACCCAAGCAACTGAGACTGGTTTGTAATGTGATGTCGGAGGCATTGTAGTTTTGAGCAGTTGTTTTGGTTACTTGCTGTGGGTTTGTGCTTGCTGTTAAAAGGTAGAGAGGACACAGCACCATGCACCAACCTTCTTCATGTGCACAGCACAGAGATGAGATATGGTAAAGGCCCACAACTTAGGACCAATTCACATAACAAATAATTGCTGCATAACAGTAATAACTAACTTGCAGTAGCTTCATTGTATAAAAATTCCATCACAGAGAAAGCCTTATTACCTAACAGGTGTAGTTGCTAAGCTCAATAAACAAACTAGTTGATACCACATTACTTCTTATTGTGCAAATGGTTTTCTGAATATCAGTGCAGTTTTCACACAGCTGCTGCGAGAATTGCTGGGGTATGCTGGCTCATTAGTTGTTGGCCATCTGTGGACTACAGATGTAAACTGCTTAAGTGTTGTGGCTTTCTCCCCAACAAAGAGCCCTGGTGGCTGTGCGGGGGTCTGGAGATCTGATGTGACATAAGCTGTGATACCTGAGGGAAGAGGAATAGGGGAACAATGTTTGAATTTGATTCTGAGCCAACAAAAGGTTGGGAGCATTATGCATTTCTTCAGATTACAGTAGATGGAACAAAGTATTCAAGGAAGATGAGTTTTTACTTTTTTGCACCATGAATCTGGGAGCAGAAGCAATATAATCTACAGAAAGTAAAGTGTGCTGTAGTCCTATCAACATCAATTGATAGTCCTTAAAATGACTCCCTTTGGTAGAGAAAATAAACACACCTTTCTCTACCAATTACCCCATCAGAGTTTGAAATCTCTCTTTTTTTAAAGATGCAGAGTACCATGACCATTGTAATGGCCTATTGATAACATAGGGCATTTGCACAGGACTCATAGAGTGTAGGAGCCCCATGGCGCAGAGTGGTAAGCTGTAGTACTGCCGTCAAAGCTCTGCTCACAACTTGAGTTCGATCCAGGCGGAAGTCAGGTTTAGGTAGCCAGCTCAAGGTTGACTCAGCCTTCCATCTTTCTGAGGTTGGTAAAATGAGTACCCAGCTTGCTGGGGCTAAAGTGTAGACAACTGGGGAAGGCAATGGCAAACCAGCCAGTAAATGTAGTTTACCTAGTAAACATTGTGATGACCCAGTGCTTGCACATTGTGATGACCTTTACCTTTTACATGAAGTGTACTGTGGATCATATTAATGAAATGTAATGTTAATATGCCTAATCCTTTTAACACATATGGCAGTGCTTCTTGTATTGTATACTGCTGAGAATATGCAAGTGTTTCCGCTAATGCTTTGTTCAAATTTCAGGGGCAACAGAAACGTCACTTTGACTCTCTCGTGGAATGTCGTACCAAACGCAGGCATCCTACCTCTTGTGACAGGAGCAGGACACATATCTGTTCCATTCCCAGATGCTTACAAAACTGCAAAAAGCTATTAAATTATTATGCCGAACCTTGAGTAACATATTTTTATACTTGTACATTATAAATTTTATCACTTTTCGTCTCACGCCCACTGCGATTCAAAGGTACTGTACTTGAGTTCTTTAGGTTTAGCCAAAAGGGAAGGAAAATAATTTCTTGGGCTTGTTTTTAATTTTAAATAAAACAAAAACTGAAATCTCAAGGAAAGGTCATAAATTGTTTAAATTTGGAGGAAAGAAGGTTTTTTGTGTGTTGGATATCAGGTCAGAAAATACCTTTCTTATAAATAAACTTTTTGAAACCAGAAAATAGTTTTGTTTACTTTAAATCTATTAAGAGTTCCTAATTTTTTTCCATCTCTTCTCACGACGAGTATGAGTAGAAAACCGCAGTCTTCAGATTATAAAATGAATGTGGTGGAATCCAATATAAGCTTTTTAAAATCAATGATTCTGGAGCAGGAAGGATTTTGCGCTGCTGAAATCTGGTATGAAAAGGTATTATGAAGGTAGTATAAAGCATGAACTACACCTTGCTATAGCAATGTGCGTCCTTTATTTTCAAAAGAGCATTCACAATTGAAATGTTTTTAAAAATACAAATATAGATAGGTAGATATTTATTTGCGGCACTTAGCCAGTCAAAATATGATAAAACGGAAAGCATGGACTAACAGATTTTTACAATCAAATAATTACAGTCCAAGTCTTAAAACATTTTTAAAACATTTAAAAAAGGAATTACAGCTGGGACACATCTGTCAATTGCGCTGTTCTAAGGCGACGAATTTTCATTGTTGCTAAACAAAATTTCACTACCTGAAGATGGTTGAAGGATTACCCCCTTGTAGGAGCATCTCAAACCTTCCATCTGCCCTGTCAGGTCTCAATCTTGATAAGGGGGCTCAATAAACTTCGAACGGGATAATGTATAAAAATTGCAGTTCAGGAGGGCATGCTCAGTTTCTAAGGTGTTTTTTTAATTACATCTTCTCTGTGGCTCATTCTTTTTCTCGGCTCTTCACAGAGTGACCAGAATTCATCTGGCCAGCCATTACCCTTTCTAACAGTATTCTCTTCCATGTGGGTCTCTCCACTGAAGTTCCTATTCCTTCTCACTATCCCTCAAAACTTTCCCCCCAATCTCATAAGCCCACAAATAGAGTAACAGCGCATTCCTAAGCTTTAAGGCGAAAGCCCTTAGGATGCCAGGAAGGTGCTGCGCCGGCATTAGGGGCCCCCTGTGCCGGCGTCCGGGCTACTTATGCCGGCGTTAGTGGCCCCAACGCCAGTGGGGAGGCCCGGATGCTGGTCTCTGGGCACTGCCATGGCAGCCCTACCCCGGGACACTGACGGGGCCTTCCGCCGGCGTCCCACCGGTGTAAAGGCCCATGCCGGCATTCTGGGGGGCGTTCCGGCATCTCAGGAGGCGTTTCCGGGGTGAGCTGAAGGGAGGAGATGCCATTAGGCAGCCTCCTGTCCCCTTTCACCCCGGGTACGACGGTGGCGAGAAGAGCGAGCAGGCCCAGCCTCTCTTTATGGGGTAAAAAGCCCCATTTAAAATTTTAAAAGCCTTTAAAAGGCTTTTTTATTTTTATTTTTTAGTTTTCGGTGCTGGGGAAACGGGTTAGGAGGCGCTGCAGTGGCACCTCCTCCCTGCTGTTCCCCTACTACAAAAGCTCAGGAATGCACTGTAAGAGATATAGATAAAGGGGATTAGGGTTATAAACCCCCCTTGTCTGCCACCTACAGAGCAATATGCTTTGGACAAGGATGTAGACTAGAATATTCTGCTCTGCTGACAGGATTGAGAGTTTGACGCAAGTAGCTTTTACAGCAAAAGAAACTGCAGTCCTAAATTTATTCAGATACTGCTTGTCTTGGTAAAACTTTCCATTGCTTGCAATATTTTCCTCTTTTTGTTTTTAAATTTGTCCTTGTCCCATTGATCAAGCCATCTTTTTCATTGAATCTCATCCACTTCTTCCTGCAGTCCCCCTCCCACATAGTACTTTTATCCATGTGGGTCCCATGATCCCCACCATAGCTTTCTTGGAGGTCAAAGGAGACCACATCCTTCCTTTTTCAACAGTAGAAAAGCTGGTTGGATACCAGCCACTCTTTGGCTACAGTATGATATCCCAAATCTGGCAGCAGTTTTGCTTGTTATTATGGAGTTTAAAATAACCCCATTTTCTAGGCACATAATTTCACAGTGTCCCCAGATTATGATAAATGTGAAAATAAAGCCTTACCGTTGGTTGGAACTGGAAATATTGGTATTTGTTGGAATGTGCAAAGTGTTCTTAGTTTCTGCAGCCGTTAGGAGGCCAAGTGTCAGTTCAAATCATAGTATTTCCCTGGAAGAATGAGTTGATGGCCCACCAAAACTGTACCAGGTAGAGTTGTGCCAGTGGTTTGGACCTCTAAAGGCCTCTGCATTCTTGTTTTGACTTCTAAATCCTAAAGAGGGGTTCAGGAAAAAAGTATGCTGAACAAACAGAACAGTGCCACAGGATTAATTACTGGCAATGTAGTTTTCTACAAAGAGTACACAGTGTTACAACTTCCAGAAATGGCTAAATCTCAAAGATGATGACTATGATAGCCCAAAATAGACTTGATAACTAAGATGACAAGAAGAGGTTACCAGGCCTTACATTCAAAGAATTCCATCAAGGTACTGGAAGAAAACGTGTGATGATTTTCCTTAGCAGGAGGGAGCCTTGGGATCCAATCCAATATGAACAGAGTAGATAGTTCATACAGACTTAGGATGAAAAAAAGCAGAACACAACATAGCTTTGTAACATTTCTGAATGAATGGTATATTCCTTTTATGTGGACTCCTCTTGTAGGTGTGAACTAACAAGCTAGTGAGCATGTTCAATTCTCCTATTAAAGCCCCAAACGGCAAATTAGAATATTAGAGGTTAAACTGCGAAAGCTTAAGATGAATTGTCTTTTTTATTTATTGGACTGTCCCACGATTCTACAATTGGTAAACCCTTTCTGATGAAAAAGCCTAATGATGACTTTCTGACATCACAGCACTTGGACCCGTTTCTGTTTCCACATGTGAGTATCGGTCTATCTAGGAGCATAGGTCAAGCATTGCATTCTCTCCTGCATGACCATTACATCAAGTGCAGAGTGAGAATCACTGAATTTTTTTAAGAGGGTATGGTTTTAGCAACCAAATGACAGATCTTTTTTAAGCATGGATCATTTTAATAGGGGCCTTTATTCTGAAGCACATGGCAAGCAAAACTGCAAGTGCAAGAACTCCACAATTGCTAACCAAACTGCCCTGCTTAAAAATAGGGGGAGAATTACTTCTCGCTGATTAACTGAGCAGGCAAAGTCGAGTTATATGAAGTGGTTCTGCTGTATTTTCCTTTTGTTTCTGTATGTTCTAGGTTTTCTTTCTTAACATGTAGTGGAGGTCCAGGGATTCAGCCTTTTTAATACTGAAGGGTGCTTGTGGAAACTGTTCCTTTTGTTTGCATCTCTAGTCTGATGTCTGCTGATACTTTTGTTTCCAGCAGGAGCTAGAAATAGCTAAATCTCCCTGTTCTTCTGATGCCACCACAGAGCCCCAAGTTTTCCTTTCCCTAGATTTAACAGCCACTGGCTATCCATCAACCACTTCACACTTTAAAAAGGGGGGATGAAATTTAATTTTTCCTTGACACTGCAAAGAGAAAAGTTGCCACATCTCTCACCAATTGACTTTTCTCTTTGCAGTGTCAAGGAAAAATTAAATTTCATTCCCCCTTTTTAAAGTTTGAAGTGGTTGATGGATAGCCAGTGGCTGTTAAATCTAGGGAAAGGAAAACTTGGGGCTCTGTGGTGGCATCAGAAGAACAGGGAGATTTTGACAGCAAATAACACAGTATCCACTTTTCAGAAAGTGTCTTTAGCTGTTTTATCCAGGGAGTGATATATTTATTTCATGCAATATTATTTTGTGGACGTGCTGAAACAATGTGGGCTAGGGAGTCTATTTGATCCGGACAAAATTAGCGTTTTCGTTCTTCTCAAGTAATTTTATTGTATCGCCCTTGTGTCTCGGCCGAGTCTAGGGCATTACATCTCGCCAATAAGAAAGCTCTTCTGAACTGATAAATTTCTAATCAGTGGAAATAAGTGTCCCAAGTTTTAAATAAGGTTGCCAACAGCCTGTAGAGAAAGTCTTGCCCTTTTATTTGAGGTTTAAAGGGATGTTATTCATCACATGATGTTAATTTACCTGTATGCCATGAAAACCTTCAAATGCCCATTTCTACACACTAAGCATCTATTACGCCTCTTTTCTCTAGGCTGTTGGCAACCCCAGTTTCAAGTTGATATAGAGCTGCACTGAAGGATATGCAGCAGCTAATGTGACTATAAACATGTCACTGTTTCTGAGGGGTGCTTTCATTATGCTAGGCTGTGACCTACAGTCAAGTAGTAAAGATGTTAGTAGAGCAGAAAATGCCGAGTGGTTGTATACAATTGCACCAACTGACGACAGATTTAAATGCTGGGTTACGGGCAAGTGTAGTTGGGCGGATGAGAAGAAAAATCCAGCTTAAGGTGTCGAGGCTGTCTGGCCACACTGCTGAATAAGGCTTTACCAGGTATTGACTTTATGGGGTATTGGAATATGTGACTGCTGCACAGGGCTATTCATTCACCAAGCCGCCTGCTTTCATAGACCAAAGGTATGAAGACAGGTGGTGTTTATGAGCAGGGAAGATTCCTGACACCTTCAGATATTCTGTACAGGAGTGTGAGTTGGTCTAGAATGATGACAGGTGGGACAGAGCAGCAGTGACCTTTTTAAAAGTGGCAGGTTTTCATGGTGAATAAACTTCAAACAAACAGCCAATAGCATTTGAGCTCTGATCAAAAGGTTCTTGTAGCCCCCTTAAATGGTTTAGAATGCAATAATTCATATAAAAATATTGTTGTTGAGTATAAACTTTGAAAATAGGTGGCCAGTTTCTACTGCAATTTTAGTTCCATCCTTTCTGCTTCTTCAACAATCACGACCACACTCTGAAGCCTAGTTACATTCCTCCATTCACAAGAAAGAGGAGGTTGTGAGCAATTTTTCCTGGTGCAGTCCACATGGCTCTCCCACTGACTGAAATGAGTTTCTAGGCTCATTTTAATCTCATGATTTTACAGTTTATCTCACTCCTCTGGCAAGCTGAAGCCTCCTTTGATAATAGCCCTCATAAATCATGCAGATTTGGGTCTCTGCTATTTGGTTATGTCCTCTACTTCTGCTTCTCAGACACATACATGAAAATAATATATCCCAGAAATGGGGAAATGCAGGTAACTTTCCTCTACTTTCTTCCATGAATGAAGGTTTCTCTTAGTGTTAAACAGGAAGAAGAATTGGTTTTTATATGCCAACTTTCTCTACCACTTAAGGAAGAATTAAACCGGTTTACAATCTCCTTCCCTTCCCCTCCCCACAACAGACACCCTGTGCAGTAGGTGAGGCTGAGAGAGCTCTAAGAGAGCTGTGACTAGCCCAAGGTCACCCAGCTGGCTTCCTGCGTAGGAGTGGGGAAACCAACCCGGTTCACCAGATTAGTGTCCGCCGCTCATATGGAGGAGTGGGGAATCAAACCCGGTTCTCCAGATCAGAGTCCATCACTCTTAACCACTACACCATGCTGGCTCTCCTAACGTTTATTTCAGCATGTGCTTCATCAGTCAGTTCACTTCTTAAGATGCTATGAGAGCATCTAAAGTGATCTCTGACTCTCAAAATCTCATGCTGAAACAAATGTTGCTAGCCTTTAAGGTGCGACTGGACTTTTGTTGCAACAGGCTAACACGGCTATCCCTCTGCAATTCTCTTAGTGTTGGCACTTGGGCTGCAAGTGTTACAAGTATCACGGGCAGTGCAATCCTAAAGGGGAGGTTGTTCTGCTGCAGTCAGCGATGGCACAGCCATGGTGCATCCCCCTAATCATTTTGTTGTGCTGAGCAAGCTGATCGGGAAATACCCCCAAGCCCCATGGAACTGCACAGAGCTATGCCACCATTTTTGCAGGCGTAAGTCTACGCTGACAAAAAGGGACAATCCAAGGGCTCAGGGGGGTTGACTAATGTCAGCCCTGCCCCTGAGAAGGCCCCTTTGGTGCAAGCACGAGCCCCTGTGCTAGAGGAGTGCTGCCACCGAGGCGGCACCAATGCCCATGTGTGGTGCTGCCGCGCTGCTCCCCAGTGCCAATGTAAGTGCAAGTGGCACTAACGCTGGTGCAGGGTTCAAGAAAGCAGACTCCTTTGAAATGTGGTGTTGGAGGAGAGTGTTACGGATACCGTGGACGGCCAAAAAAATCAGTGGGTTATAGATCAAATCAAGCCTGAACTGACCCTAGAAACTAAAATGACTAAACTGAGGCTATCGTATTTTGGTCACGTCATGAGACGACAAGAGTCACTGGAGAAGACAGTCATGCTAGGAAAAGTTGAGGGCAGCAGGAAAAGAGGAAGACCCAACAAGAGATGGATGGACTCAATAAAGGAAGCCTCGGCCCTCAATTTGCTAGATCTGAGCAAGGCTGTCAAAGATAAAACATTTTGGAGGACATTGATTCATAGGGTCGCCATGAGTCAGACGCGACTTGACGGCACTTAACACACACAGGGGTCATGCCAGCTCCTAAACCCATTTGCCCCCCGCCCCAATTAACATTGTACGGTTAGTGAGCTCCATAAACTGTGAAAAAACTAAATTTGTTATCTCCTCAAATCTGAAAAGATTCAGGCTGAATTTTGAGAAGGGATGAGAGATGAGACGTCTGTGGGAAGACCAAAGAGGTTATGCTGAAGTCAGCTGTTTTATTTGTAAGCGCTTTAGGTCCAATTTCAAGGTGGAGGCTACTGAAATGGGGATGACTCTTAATAGGCTATTGGCCAATGCAATATAAAGTAAAAATCTCCTGACACATTCAAGACTTAACAGCATTTATTTCAATATGAGCTTTGGTGGGTCACATGAACAGGTCCTCCAGCATGCCAGTTTTGTTCAGTCCAGGCAGAGGCTACGCTGGCATGCAGAGTTTCAAAATGTATGGATCAGTGCAGAGTTCTAAATGTTAGTCCTGTGATTTGACTCGCCACAATAAGTAACTCTGTCAACGTGTTCAAATTGTCCCTTTGTCGCAAGATCTGAACACCTAAACTAGTGGCAGTGAGAGACTGCCAGTACCGGTCCACTGTGACATCAGACCATGGCACTGAGAGGAATGGGGCAAGCTGACAAGGAAAGTGGTAAGTACAGACTATCAGGAGGAAGTATTGTATGGTGCTCCTGGCCAGCTTGAGGGATGTCTAAGCGCCAGTCATTCTGCAATTGAAGAAATGTGTTTGGACAAGCTATAAGCCTCAAATGGAACTTGGATTAGCTCCATTTAGCAAATCTTCACAAAGAGGAACAATTTGTCTTGAATGACGTGATGATTCTTAAGAATGCAAGCCACATCGAATTTCCTTTCTGTGGAAACAATGGTTGCGACGTGCAATAAACCTAGGATGGCTGTTGTTGATTTACAGCCTGGAAAATAAGGGTTGATAGGAATAGCTTCCTTATTTGGTTTCTCCATCGTGCATGCTAGTATTTACCACAAGGTGACACTGTTGCATTACATTGTGAGGCAAGGTAATGGCCCAGGCCTGTAAACATCTTTTGACATTCTCTGTCATGATGGTTACCTTTTAATGTGGGAAGGGAGCAGATGTAAATCTTTACGCTGGGTTAAAGCTATTTTATATTCTAACTGACACCAAAGTCAATAGATGCTTATTTTTTGTTCCTATTCCTTGAATGTGTTTTTTGCTTTTGCTTTAAGAAGATTTATTTTCTTTTAATATGCTCTCCTTTGCATAGTTCTGATGCTTGCATATATTAATTAATGTGACAGAACCATGTCCTCTGAAAATGCGTTCTAAAGAAGCGGACTGAAGCATAGTTTGGATTTATGGTGGTCAGATTCTTCCAAGGCCTCTGGAAAAGCAGCCAATTCCAGTGGTCCTAGTGGCTGCTGTTGATAGGGTTGCCAGGTCCCTCCTCGCCATCGGCAGGAGATTTTGGGGGTGGAGCCTGAGGAGGGTGGGGTTTGGGGAGGGGAGGGACTTCAATGGCATAGAGTTCAATTGCCAAAGCAGCCATTTTTCTCCAGGGGAATTGATCTCTATTGGCTGGAGATCGGTAGTAATAGCAGGAGATCTCAAGCTAGTACCTGGAGGTTGGCAACTCTAGCTGTTGATCAAGCCTTGCAGTCAGAACCTAGCTTAGTTTTGCTCCAGTGGGGGCAGATTGTAGCTGTGGAACATTTTATGCTCATTTAGGATGAATAGTAATTTCATTTACACACACAACCAATGGAAAAGCGGTGTTGTCGTCCCCCCCCCCCATTGTCAACACCCTGACTAGAGTCCTGGTGCAGGGATAAGCTGTAGACACAGCAACAGGAGGTTATTTTCAGCCAGGAAAATAACAACTGAGTTCTACAGAGTCTGTGTACATTGCTATATTTGCCAAGGACTCAAGGCAGTGTACATTGTTCTTTTCTCTGTCACTTTATACTGAGAAAGGTTAGCCTGAGAGAGAGAGAGAGTGACTGGCCCAAGGTCACCCAGCAAGCTTTATGACAGAGTGGGGATTTGATCCTGGATTGCCCAGATTCTAGCCTGAAATTTTAACTGCTGTACCAGACGGTATACACTGCTTTCTTTGTATACTTTGTCATCTCTCTCTCTCTACTCTCAAAAATGCCCTGGTAGCACTTACGGGGCGGGAGGGAGATGCGGCATGTGGGGACAGCAGATAGTGATGAATTTTTGCTGCATAATCTATCTGGTATAGATTGAGGGAGGGGTGGTGGAGCATCTGCTTGGCATGCAGAATGTCCCAGGTTCAACCCCCGGAATCTCCAGTTAAAGGGACTAGGCAAGTAGGTGATGTGAAAGACCTCTGCCTGAGACCCCGGAGAGCCACTGCCGGTCTGAGTACTTGGATGGACTGACTTGGATGGACCAAGGGTCTGATTCATTATAAGGCAGCTTCATGTGACCATAAGCTTATTAGTAGCTGATCTATTTAGAAAGTATTCATGTCTTAGTGTTGCCGCTCTAAAACAATGTGAATGAAAAGGACATGTGCATGGACTTCTTTCAGGAGAGTCCGATGGTCATGTATAGAATACCTGATCCTACAGTCCACGCACCTGTACATGTTTGGCCTGCATGAATTCTCTTGCCTGACTGATGGTTCAGTAGCAACATGTCCAAATCACTCGTGCTATATCAGTTTGGGATTCTCCTGTGCAACATTGCCTCTTAAATTGTCCAGCAGAGTGTATTTATGATAATATTGTTATCATAAAAGATTATATATACATCTCATATCTACTGAAATAACAATTTTGAAAAAGTATGGAAGATGAAATATAATATCCCCAAACATTTTGATGGGCTAGCCTTTCTGGCCCACCCATCAGCTCAATTTCTAATTATCAGGCATATCTCAAAGGTAAAGGAGTGGGGTACCTTGTTTCTAAGATTGCGTGTAAGGGGAAATTATCTAATCCAGGCTGTGCCAAGTTTCCACAGTTTTTGTATTTTTAATGGAGTAGCAAATTTTGTTGGATCAGTCAACAAACTGGAAAAAACTGTGTAACCTTTTTGCACGTATTTACTAATGATGGAGTGTAACAGATACACAAATTAACACAGGTACGAAAAAAAATCCACACAATGGGAGACAGATAAAGACAGGATAAAGAATGAAACCTTTGATTCTTAAGATCTACTCAGATGGCTTTGGAACCCTCAGCCCCTATAAAACTATTTGTGAGAATGGAAATGTGATTTTTACATTAAAATTGGTTTGTACATCTATATTCTGTTTACCAAGTTGCTACCACTAGATGTCACTCCTCCTCCTTCAAAAGTAGGATTACCTACATGCCAATTTTTGCACAGGATTAATTATGACTTCATTTTGAGTCCAAAATGTTACTACCCCATCCTCCGTATCCTACAAAGAATTTGTTACAAGAGTTCGACTACATCTTGTTCTGGTATGTTCATGTGAAACCTAATCTCTTTTATCAATAACTTCCCTCCATTAGATTGAGTAGAGGAGGTGAATGAACATTAGTTATGGGGGAGGTGCTGTCTGTGGGGTCAATATGGTTCACTAATGCAGGACAACTTGAATTATGAAATTATCCTTTATTGGCAGAGCCTGTTGCTCCGTCTTGTCAACACGAAGTGATGACCAGAAATAGCTGGATGTTAGTCTCTGGTTGAAGTAGCCACCATGACTTTCTGCAACAGCAAGTCTTCTCTCGTACCACAACAGGAAGGAAAGAACAGGAATGCCTGGGAGTGGTACACTGCATATATCTCTGTTCTGTGGCTTCTGAGCTCACAAGAGCATGAAGAAGGCATATTGTTGGATTTGTGAGTCTCGCATGAGACCTAGTACAACAGGAATCAAAAGATCTATGCTTGCATGTAGGCACCCAGCCGAGTGGTTTGATGGTATGGTGCAAAACGTCATGTGGAGGGTGAGCTACTGCTTGCGGCACCCCATAAGAAGAACATAAGAAGAGCCCTATTGGATCAGACCAGTGGTCCATCTAGTCCAGCAATCTGTTTCAGACAGTGGTAAACTAGTTGCCCTGGAGGGTCAATAAACAGGGCACAAAAGGCCAAGACTTTCTCCTGATGTTACCTTCTAGTACTACTGCCTTAGAATGTGGAGGTTCCCTTTTGTCACCTTGGCTTTTAGCCACTGGTAGACCTCTCCTCCATAAATCTGTCCAATCCTCTTCTTAGGCACCTATGCTCATGGCCATCACAATGTCCACTAGCAGTGAAATGCCACAGTTCAATTACTCCTTGAGTAAAGAAGTGTTTCCTTTTGTCTGTCTTGCTGATTAATTTCCATGCATAATTTTAAAGCCTTCATCACACGTCCCACAGTGTTTCCCCCTAAACTGAAAAGCCCCAGACTTTTTAGCCTTTCCTTAATCATCTTGGTTGCTCTCATCTCTCTTTTTTCCCAGCTCTGCAAAATCCTTTTTTTTTTTTGAGATATAGCAACTGGAACTGTAGACAGTATTCTAAATGAGGCTCCACCAAAGGACATACAATATTGGCCATTTTATTTTCAATCCCTTTCCTAATAATCCTGACTATGGAGTTTGCCTTTTTCACTACTGCCATGCACTAAGACAATGTTTTCATTCAGCTGTCCACTATAACCTCAAAATCTCTTTTCCTCTCAGTCTTGGCCAGTTCCTTGGAGACTCACCACTGCATTTCCATTATGAGGCATCTGAGACTTCATGTGAAATGGTAGTAAACTTGAAAAACTTTCTTGTTCTTTGAGAAGAGACAGAGTTATTCAGACAACGAATAGGCAATAGTTCCATGAATACATGAAGCTCCCTTATATAAGTGCTCTGTCAAGGTCCTTGTTGTCTGATTGGGAGTGGTTCTCCAAGTTCTCAGGCAGAGAACTTTCGCATAACCTTCTAACAGATCCTTTAACTGGAGATGCTGGGGATTGAATTTGGAATCTTCTGCGTGCAATGCAGATGCTCGACCTCTGAGCCATAGCCTCTCCCCAGAGTATAAATGTTGAGAGTGCAGAGGAGACAGCTGAGCATCAGTTTGCATTGTCCAGTATTCCATTTCCAGTGGTGACCATCGCTAACATCTTGGATGATAAGAAGCCAAGCCAAATTGCTTCGAAACCACTTATACATTGTGAGTGGTTATATGTGTTTAGTAGAAAGCAAGCTTAGTTTTTAAAAAGGGGGGGTTCCTCAGTCCATGCTATTCTTCAAGTTATTCCATGCCATTCTATTTCTATTAAAATACCACTCACATATCTGTCCATCATGTCCAGCCATTTTGAGACTCTCAACCACTTCGATGAAGGCTTTTTCAAATACAGGCGGGGCAGAATTTTTAAAATAAAGTAGTCAGAACCAAGTTGCAGGATTTGTAACAAACCCCATCAGAATCAGGAACAGAATTTCAGAACATGCAATAGGCACACTTTGGAAGTACCAAGTCTACCTAAGGAAAAAGAAGATCCCATTCAAAGGACAATCTGTTCACAAGGACATGGCTGGAGAATCTGTTCCCCAGAGCATGGAGAGATGGAGGTTTTAAAGAAGGGAGATGCATGCAGCTGGGGCAAGCAGGAAGCCAGAGATCAAAAGCAGGCACGTGGAGAGCTTGTCTGCAAATGCAGATATATTTTTCAGACAAGAGCTTATAAGGAAGCCTTTACTGCCAGTTGGAACCAAGGGGACATCGGGGTGGGAGATGGAGCAGAAGTTGCAGAGCAAGTTGCAGAGGGTAGAGCCAAGCAGAGTCAACATTTAGCAAGTTGCAGTGGGCTCTTGGTTTAAGGCAATAACGTGGAATCTAGTTTGAGACCAGCTTCTGACAACAACCCTCCCAGCTGTTTTCTCTACAGGCCTCCGACTCCACTTGTGCAGAACAAACCTTGCTATAGAACAAATAATCAGACCTAAAGCTGCTTGTGGAAGAAGTTATTATAGTATGTATGTAAGCCAACTAGAAGCAAGGTATATTTCTCATATAGCAAAATCATACCGGACTGGATTTTGTTTGTCTTTTGGACTCTGGTCCTGGAAAATTGTGACCATTTTATTGAAAGCAATGCCAAAGCAAGTATAAACATACTTTGCAGGAAGTCAAGTACTGACTTCCTTATAAATCAGGCAATTTAATTAGTTGGAGCTTTTAAAAGCATTTTGAGAATGTTCTATATAACATCTAAATATAGGTGTTACTCAGGGGGGAATAGCTTGCTCAATAAAGGGAATTTGGAAGGAAACCATAACCCTTAAATATATTTCATCCTAAAAAGGCAGGGTTTGATGTGTACCAGGAGTAAGAAGTTTGGCTTTTCATTTGCAATGCTGGTCATTTCCTTCCTCTTCAGGATGGATTGGGGTACATGGACAAACGGGTTTTCCGCATATACCTTCGGTAAAAGGTAAAGGTCCCCTGTGCAAGCACTGGGTCATTCCTGACCCATGGGGTGACGCCACATCCCGATGTTTCCTAGGCAGACTTTGTTTACGGGGTGGTTTGCCAGTGCCTTCCCCAGACATCTTCCCTTTACCCCCAGCAAGCTGGGTACTCATTTTACTGACCTCGGAAGGATAGAAGGCTGAGTCGACCTTGAGCCGGCTACCTGAAACCGACTTCCGTCGGGATCGAACTCAGGTCGTGAGCAAAGCCTTGACTGCAGTACTGCAGCTTAGCACTGTGCGCCACGGGGCTCCTATATACCTTCAGTAGCCCCTCACATTCATAAGCATGCGTGAAAAGCATCCAAGTGGCCTTCTTTCATTGGCACAACAGCTAGAGGTCTATACAATAGACATTAAGGGAGAGATCAGCACAGTGGAATGTTTGACTTTCTTCTTTTAAAAGGCCCAGCATAGTTTCAAAAGAGATTTGTCACATGGAAGGGGAAGCTGGTGCCCCTGAAACACAAGTTCAAAGTTTCCTTGGGAATTAGGGTTGCCAACCCCCAGGTTAGGGTTGCCAACCTCCAGGTAGTAGCAGGAGATGTCCTGCTATTACAACTGATCTCCAGCCGATAGAGATCCATTCACCTGGAGAAAGTGACTGCTTTGGCAATTGGACTGTATGGCTTTGAAGTCCCTCCCCTCCCAAACCCCCACCCTCCTTAGGCTCCGCCCCAAAAACCTCCCACCGGTGGCAAAGGGGGACCTGTCAACCCTAGGTACTAGCTGGAGGTCTCCTGCTATTACAACTGCTCTCCAGCCGATAGAGATCAGTTCCCCTGGAGAAAATGGCCACCTTGGCAATTGGACTCTATGGCATTGAAGTCCCTCCCCTCCTCCAAACACCACCCTTCTCAGACTGCGCCCCCCAAAACCTCCTGTCAATGACAAAGAGGGACCTGGCAACCCTATTGGGAATGCAGAATGAATTGTGCGCTAAGCATCTATAGCCCTGCGCATGTGTACCTTGACGAGTGCTACAGGGCAGACAATGCTCCCAAGTGGCCTCTGTGAAACTCCTGAAGGACAACCGACAGAGAAGCACTGCAGATCTTCTTTTTAAACAAAGTGTTTCTCTTAAAATAGAGGCTTAAAAACAAAACACACAATACGATGACTAATTCGCGAAGCGCTGGAAACTGCAGGCAGAAGAGATACGACAGAATTGTCAGTGTAAACTTGCCTGCCATGCATATGGGTTAAATTACATCAGTCTCTGCCCTATTTTAAGGGAGTTCTGTATCCTGAAAAAGGAATGTATCTTTACAAATCTAGACTGAACGCAGGCAGCCCTGAAGATAAGAAAGAGTTCAACTAACGTGTTACTTCATATGGTGTCTTTCATCAAAGCCAGGAAATCTAGACTGTGCTCACAACACTTTTCTTACAATTAATTTTACTCCACTTTTGCCTGATGTTCTCCCAGAAATACTCAGGCTTGTTTTTCAGCTGATGGCAGGGCATGAGTGGAGGTGAAGGAGATTTTCACTAATTCCCTCCTCCCTCATCGAGCTGTCTCCTGAATGCTGGGGAACAGAATTTGAAGGGGGGGCAGTGGGTTGCTGGATGGGGATAGTTTCTGGTCTGTGAGCGGAGCTCTGTTCATGGTACTTTGAATCCAACCTATTTACTTATTTATACACAAGCAACACAAAATGAGTTCTAGAAATGGGCCACAGCTTAATGGAAGATGATATGCTTTGCTTTCAGAAGGGACCAATTCAGTCCCTGGCATCTCCAGATTCATTCATTCATTCAATTTATACCCCGCTCTCCCCCAGAACATCTGGGATCAGGGTGACTTCCCACATATACAACCTATCAGCCACAAAGAATACAATGGCCATATATGCATGGGAGGTTTTGCCATTCTCTAGATGCACATTTAAAAAAAAAAAAAAAAAGTAAAGGTCCCCTGTGCAAGCACCGGGTCATTCCTGACCCATGTGTTGACGTCACATCCCGACGTTTCCTAGGCAGACTTCATTTACGGGGTGGTTTGCCAGTGCCTTCCCCAGTCATCTTCCCTTTACCCCCAGCAAGCTGGGTACTCATTTTACCTTGAACCGGCTACCTGAAACCAACTTCCGTTGGGATCGAACTCAGGTCATGATCAGTTTGGGACTGCAGTACTGCAGCTTACCGCTCTGCGCCACGGGGCTCTTAGATGCACATTTACCCCATCTGAATTCTCAAAACTCAAAAATCAGCCCCCGTGCAGAGTTTTGAGAATTAAGATGGGGTAAATGTACATCTAGAGAGCGGCCAGTCCAATGCAAAACCTCCCATGCATAAATGGACAACATTTCCTCCACCACAGTAAAATCAATTTTGGCTTGTTTATAAAACCACTTCAATTAAAATTCCTGCATTCCTTTACTGGTGCCCCTAATACTGTGTTAAATGTGGGTTTCAGGGGAGGGGATAGGAATGGGAGGCCAGCTTATATACAGACCTTCGCTGTCCTCAACCATAGGCCTGATGGAACATTTCAGTCTTACAGGCCCTGCAGAACTGATCTGGAGAACCGGGTTGATTCCCCACTCCTACACATGAGCGGTGGAGGCTAATTTGGTGAACTAGATTTGTTTCCCCACTCCTACATATGAAGCCAGCTGGATGACCTTCGGCAAGTTACAGCTCTGTTAGAGCTCTCTCAGCCCCACCTACCTCACAGGGTGTCTGTTGTGGGGAAGGGAAGGTGATTGTAAGCTGGTTTGATTCTCCCTTAAGTGTCATAGAAAGTCGGCATGTTAAAAAACACACAACTGAGCTAAGTCTCGCAGCGTCCAGGTCTAATTAGACAGAGAGTACCACCAGGCTGGGGTCAGAGCCGAAAAAACCCTGGCCCTAGATGAGGACAGCCAGATAACTCTGGGGCCAGGGACTACCATAAGGTTCTTTCACTTGGAGAGTAGCCCCCCTCTGTGGGGTATACTGAGAGATGCAGTCCTGAAGATACAAGGGTCCCAGACCATTAAAAGGGTATGAAAGATCCCTGGCCAAGACTCTAGAGCAAAGCTTCTTAAACTGTGGGTCACGACCCCATATGGGGTCACATAACTGAATGGGGGGTGCAAAAAATTTGGCAACAGTCAAATCAAAGAATTGTTTTAAAATAAAATTCTTTATGATTTGTTATCAGTAAATTTGTAATTTGCATACCTGTTTTATATACCTATATACCCTGGGTCGCGTGAAAATTTTTCGGGCTAAAAGGGGTCGTGAGTGGAAAAAGTTTAAGAAGCCCTGCTCTAGAGAACTACTAGAGCTAGTTGGAATGCATAAAAGGACTGGATGAATGGTTTGACTCAGTAAAAGAAAGCACCATGCCCATATATGCGTAAAAAAAATAAGTTGAACTAAGACAAACTCAATGCCTAATCTATTGCGATTGCGTACAACTTTCTGGGCACTGCAATGTGTGATAATTCCAATCAGTTAATACTCAGAATATATTACTAACATTTTTAAACACTGATTTTTCCACAAATGTTTTTCATTGATGTGAACAAGGGAAATGGGGCAGGATAAGATGCCGAACCGGGGGGGGGGGACGGGACTAGAGGAAACAATAGTAATGACTCATATTTGGAGTTTCTGTTTTGTAGGCTCCCATTATAGAAGAGCTTTCATGTGAAGGAAAAGCCTGAAGAATATTTTAGAAGGCAAGCCAGAATTATTTTTAATTAGTACTCTATCGCTCAGAACAAATCCTGCCTTTGGAAACTGGAAAACCAGAGTTCCTGTCTTTATGCTGTATGCTTGAATTATTACAGTGATAAAAATGACTTCCCTGGAGACAAAAGACATTGAAAGGCTCCTTTTCTCTGAAGAGTCATAACTCACTTTTTACAGCCCGGCTGTATGCCTTTTGGAGGGTCCTCAGTTTCTTCAGCAGGAGCTTCGAGCTCCAAGCCTTGCACAGTACACCTTCCCAAACATTTTTCTACCGCCAGTGTCTGTCAAAGCCTTATGCCAGCCCAGACGTCAGCCACCATGTAGCCCACTGAGGTCACGTGTCTCTAGTACCCACAGCTAGTTATCTGGCAAGACTAAGACAATCACATCCACAGAGAGAAGGCATTCATAAGGTGAATAGGGGTATTATCAGAAGAAACTGAGCTAATTTACAGAGGCATCCTAAGGGACAAACTGTACCCTTACACTGTTAGTTATCCTATTAAAGGTTTGAGGACCTCCTCAAGAAATTGCTAAGAGAAGTTTGGGGCTTAACGTTTCCAGCACATTCTACATTTCTGATAAAGCTTCAAAATGTTACAGCACTGGCATATTATCTTGCCAGATGGTTGGCCTCTAATTCATTTATCTATAACCTGCCAGACACTTAGGTTTGCCAGGTCCCTCTTTGCCACCGGTGGGAGGTTTTTGGGGCGGAGCCTGAGGGGGGTACGGTTTGGGGAGGGGAGGGACTTCAATGCCACAGAGTCCAATTTCCGAAGCAGCCATTTTCTCCAGGTGAACTGTTCTCTATCGGCTGGAGATGAGTTTGTAATAGCAGGAGATCTCCAGCTAGTATCTGGAGGTTGGCAACCCTACAGACACTGCAAGCAATCCTAAACAGGTCTAGTCAGAAGTAAATGCCATGTTGTTCAACAGGACTTGCTCGAAGGAGAGTGTTTTTAGGCCCGTTTACTCAAGTATTCTTTTAAGTATACTCTGAAAACTTATATAGATAAGCTTTTCTTTTCACTATGAGAATGATGCCAACATAGAAACCAATTTGTTCCTGTACTGAACAGTGAAAATACATGTTCTGAGAAATTCAGATTCAGTAACATACATTTTCTTTTACTGTGTCCTCTTCCTCCAAATATGGTTACATTTAAGGAGGATACGTAGGATATTTTTATTTCCCTTATTTTAAATTGGTGTTCATGATGTGTCAGGTTTCTTGAACTGAATGCCCTGATCTCACAAATTTTATTATTATATATATTAATATTTCAAGCACAGCCTGCTGAGAAATCTTTCAGAACATATGTAACCAGACATTTGGTTGACGGCCTAAATCAAACACAGCCCGTGAAGTGCAGTTGAGAATACACAGGCTCTAAAGAATAAAAGATACCAGTACAAATGGTTGAAAAATAGGAACTGTTAATATCTAGACATGATAATGAGTTGAAAATGATAATTTGCATTTTGTTGAATGTGCACTCTACATTTATGTTTCTGCTTAAGTGGATTTTTTATTTTATTTTAATTTTTTTATTTCGCTTATGCTCTCTGCTGTAGCAGGCATCCTATTATCCATCTTCATCTCTCAGATATGTATTTTTGTGCATTGCTACATTTTGGAAGATCAAGTAATCACATAGAGTATCATGGATTAATGGAAGTATGTGAAGTTGGTTCAGTGATTCCTAAGGGTAATATCTCCACAATGACCCTTTAGCCCATGGAGTAATGACTGCTTGTTCTCACAAACCACATTTAGATTCTTGGAATATTTGTTCAGTTCAGGGATCTTAGTTACTATGAGTTATGAGTTCCTGGGCCTCCAAAGGGCTAGTTTTCTGAGTAATGATTCATGTGATGGTTTTCACACGGAAATGAATTTAAAAAATTCTTATATTGTTATGAGTGTTTGCTTGCATGTGCATATGTCATAAATCTTTAGTGTCATCACTTGAAAGGTGAAAGATTTCAGGCAATACTTGATGGTTCCTGTGAGGTCCACACAGGGTCATAGTGTGTCTTCCTCTCTAGGTGGAGTTGCCATATTTTCAAGTGGCCCTTCAAAGAAAAAATGATGTTCCACAAAACCAACAGAAATGTCTAGAACACTCTGGCCAAACCAGAATCTATATGTATAAACTGTCTATATGTATGTTAGTTTTTGTTCATTGTATGCATCAGAAATTCACAAACTGATAAAAACACCTGTTTTTAAGTTCAGGAGCTTTTACCCACCTGTAGTAAAAACTTTCCTTAAATAATAACTTCCTTAAGTTATCCTTTGTAATGGTACCACTAGTTTAAAACTCAGGATAACTTAAACGAGATAGTGATAGTAAAAATTCACTAGAGATGGCAGTGAATTTGGAGAACTTCCACTTTTTGGGGGTGTGGGGAATAACCCAGCCTTTTTTAACAAGAAATTTTCCACTGCACCAATTGACTTTCAGCAGAAAGTCTGCATTCAAAATGTTGGTCATGATCTGTTTCTCATTTCTAGTATTTGCCTGGTCCAGTTCCTCTTGCCACGTTGCTTTGTATAACTTATTGCCTTTCTGCATTTTTCATACTTAAAGACTTCACTTATCATCTATACATATGAATGACAGTGGTACAAAGAGGTCACATCAAGGATGTGAGGGTGATCTGGCTGAGACATCTGTCACCCCATTGATCGCCAAGGTTGATTCGGCTGATTTGGCTGGCTTGGGTGTCCCCTACCTCCCTCACCACTCCATGTGCATCTCTCCCAAAGCTGTACACTCGCTGGAGGACAACCATCCCAGATAGAAGAAGTGTACCGTTCTTTAGTCAAGGATATATATAGCTGTGCTCCCCTGCTAGAACCTCCAAACAAACATCAAGGATCAAAACCTTTATCCGAGCCTTCTTGGATCTCATTACGTTAATAACTATTTGAGTCACTGAGAAATTATTGGCATCTAAGGTCATTTATGCATGGGAGTTTTACCTGAGGTTCGTTGCTGGCTGGACTCACACTTTTCTGTTGGGAATCTCTGCACCAGCCGTCTCCCAAGCTCAAATCAAGTCCCACCTATTTAAATGCTGCTCTGTAATTGGTTTACTTTGCAGTGTTCACCATGAGAAGATTTCCTCTCCCCCAAACCCAACTGCCGCATAAAAAAGCATTTTAAGAACAAAAAACTATCTGAAAGGGTGGGAAGAACTATCTGAAAGGGGGGGAAGAAAACCCAAGCCTCGTTTTTAAAAAGACTTTCTTTTGCTCAGAAAGAGCTCCGAGATAGCAGTAAGCAAGAAGCAATTGAATCCCCACCTCTTTACACACTGCTTTGTGATTGGCTGTGAGAGAAGCCAATCTTTTGTGTTTCCCTTGCTTGCCATCTGCACAGAAATTTGAGCTTGGCTGAGCTCAGGGGAGAGGGAAAAGTCAGATTAACAGAGGAATGGAAGGACCCGGGTTGATTTTGCGTTGGAACAGCATCGAGCTACCAAGGAATGGGATATCGTGCATACTGAAAAGTTAGATCCTGGCTGAAACAGGGAATTAAGGAGGTTACAGCGACCATGCATAAATGACCTAACTCTGTTGTGAGCCCCCCTTTCATCTGCACACCCCTCACTTCCGTCGTAAATGTATGTACTGCATGTGTATCACCGTGAGCAAGTCCCAGCCCCTGCGAGGCAAGCACAGAGCATGGGCAGCAATCGCCATGTTTTGTGTCTCGCAATGGATCTTGAAGCAACAAACACAGTAATGATCTTGCAGCAACATCAACTTTCAAGGGAACTTTTTGGGTGAAATCAGGGAGTGCAAGGACAACTGCATGCTTTTCCTGATATTAGTGTTGCTGTAAAATACAGTATATCTACAGTATATACTACTCTGAACTAAGTCCTACTGTGTTGCTTCCCACACAGGATTGCAGCCTTAGAATTGTGGTTATTTTTCTGTTCTTGATTTGTTGATAACTGCCAACATAACATGATAAGTACAATGCGGTTCAAAACTCTTTAGGGACATAAATGCGAAAGACATTTGGGGTGAGAGTGCACGAGAGCTTTCATCTATTTGGCATTTCCTCCTCTTTTCTGAAAATCTCTCAACCACAAATGGACAACAATGTTCAGTCTCTTCGTCAAAGATTTGCGTCCTTGTGAACATGTCAGTGATGCCAAGAAGTGTGACATAGCTTATTTTTTTTTTAAAAAAACACTTTTGAATTAAATACATTTATCAGTTCTACTAAATTTTGCAAAATGTTGAAAAATTCGATCCTATTGGGTATTCATAAGAGTAGGGTTGTTGGGTCCCTCTTTGCCACCAGCGGGAGGTTTTTGGGGCTTCTCTCTGTATTGTCTTTTACATGGTATGAGGACGGTGGGGTTTGGGGAGGGGAGGGACTTCAGTGCCATAGAGTCCAATTGCCAAAGAGATCAGGTGAACTGATCTCTATCGGCTGGAGATCAATTGTAATAGCAGGAAATCTCCAGCTAGTACCTGGAGGTTGGCAACCCTACATATGAGCTTGAAGGTGGTGCAAGCCAACAGCCAATTTACCTGTTTGTGTGGGTGGGGACGAAAACCTTGCCGATCACTATCAATCAATAATGTAACTCATTGTAACTGCTGGAACTGCTGGAGCAGGGGTGGTGGATTCTGTTGGAAGCACGTGGAAAATTTCAAAAGTATGTGTACAAAAAAAATCTATCAGATTATACACTGTTCAGAGCAATCTGTGAACTTTAGCAGACTTGAAGCTTCTTAAGACTTGTCAGCCATCGCTTAGTTCCTCAGATCTTGCCAGCAATGACCACTCCATCTCTTCTTGCATACGCTGAAAACAAATGCGCTATTATTCTTTAGTAATCTCTTACCTAGTAGGTCTAGACAATGTGACCTAAGAACTAGAGCCTTTCCCCCCCTTTTTGCATAATGTGTTGATTTATATTTTATATTGTCATGTTCCTAATTTAAATCAAGGGGCTGAGAGTTAAGAAGAACAGATTTGTCACTTGAGGGCACTCACTCATGTGACTTGCCACATCTGAAGTATTTCATATGTCGCACATATACTTCTCTTTAAAATATGAGGGGAAATGCATGCCATATGCTGGTTTGTCTTTTGCATGTAATAGAAACGTGGATTAAAATTTGTAATTGAACTGGCATATCCAGTCCCATAGATCAGCTTCCATCACAGGGATACTGTTCAACAGCAGTCACTGAATTATTTGGAAGTGTTTCCTGAAAAATGTGTATCCCTTTCCTTATGATAAAAAGTAGCTAGAACATCCTTGTGCTGGCCTTTGCCATTCTTGGTCAGCTTAACCGACCTCACAGGTTTATTGTGAGAATAAAATGGAAGAGGGGAGAATAATTTACATCGGGGTGTCAAACATAAGGCCCGGGGGCCAGATCAGGCCCCTTGAGAGCTCTTATCCAGCCCATGGGGCAGCCAAGGCAACCACCACTACCCCACTCTTGATCTGGGCTGGCGAAGTATGGCCCAACCCAACCAAGTGACATGTCATATCCAGCTCTCATAACAATTGAGTTCGACCCCCTTATCTATCTACACTGTCTGGAGCTCTATGGAAAAAGTGCAGAATGTACTTTAAAAAAAAATGTGACAGAAGTGGAAGAATCCACTATTCATGTGTATTACCCCTAAATGCCTATACAATTGCTGTAGCAGATCCTTAATATGTACCATTAACATGTACCATTAATATGTCCTTAATATGTAACATTATTTACAATATATATACAGCACAATAAGCATCTACAGTGCTTTACAGGCTAATACAAACTAAAAACCAAAGAAACAGCTATAGTGTTACAGCTGCAGCCCTGTGAAGATGAGTACAGATGTGTGCAGATGTCTTAGTTTTTGGACAAGAGAATGCTATTGTTTTCCCCAGCTACTGAGTTGGATAAGGATTTGGAGAGACAGATGTACATTTGTACCATAACCTCTGCAGCTTACATTGGATCAAAGGGAGGGCAGTACTGAGGCATTGCATATTACACACACTTTAGAGAAACTCACTAAAAACATGTGTTTGACTTTCCTCATGTTCACTGATTGTAAAGATGGAAACATTAGCATCTGCTTTGTTTCTGAGATGACCTTAATCTTTCAGTGCAGAGGTGTGGGAAGCCGTTTAAATATCATCAGGAAATATTTAGGAGTTGATTGTATGCACAAAATTTCCCTTGACACAGCATGGAGCTTTCAGATGGGAGCTAGCTCCACAAACAAAAAGTAGCAATCGCTCACTTTAGGTTTTGTTGACAAAAGAAAATGTCCATGCACTGAAGCCAGTGTTTAGAATACAAAGCAATCACAGTAAGATAAGACATACTGTTCATAGGACACTTTTGGATTCTGTACCTGTTTTCATAAAATGTCCACTGATTTTCTGTGATCAGAGGGACATGGTTTATTTTAATGTGACTCTTGAGGCTAAAATGTCTTTAGCAACAATTCGGGAAATTTAGGATGATCTAATCTGAGTGAGAGGCATTAAAATACCTTGTGCACCACAGAAATGGACAAATCAATGGCTTTGCTTTTAAGAATTAATAGTGGCATCCATTTATTATTTATGGAATTGTTATTAGAAAGATATATCCTTTGTTATTACAAAGAAATCCTGGTGCCTTCTCTTGCAGGTATGTTCAGTGTTCCTGTTCATTGGGAAGCTTTGTCTAAAAACACCCACATTTTATAAGCAAATAAGGTAGCCCAAGGTAGCCTGATCTCTTCAGCTCTTGCAAGCTAAGCAGAGTTGGCCCTGGTTAGTACTTGGAATGGGATAACACCAAGGAAGTCCAAGGTTGCTAAGCAGAGGCAGGCAATAGCAATCCACCTCTCTTTGTCTCTGGCCTTGAAAACCCTATGGGGTTGTCATAAGTCAGCTGTGACTTGATGGCACTTTCTACCACCAAGATGGAGAACGCTTACTTTACCCCAGTTCAGAAAATCTACTATCTTAAAATATAATGAATCCCATAAAGGATTCCCAGCAATATCTTTGCTATTTCTTAGTATCTCATGAATGCTTCCATATTTTTTCACCTGTTTACCTTAAATTCTGAAGGCAACATTTGCCTCTAAATAAGTAATGCTTTCATTATAGTTAGATATGAAAGATAGATGAATGTCAGTGATCTTAATTTCGTAATGTTGTGAAAACATGAACATCAAAGTGGTGATTGTGGTGTGCTTTTAAAAAAGAAATCTTCCATAAATTTCTCCCCCTCTGCCAATCAAATAAATAAGAAGCCACATTAAATAATTTAGATCTCTATTAAATAGAGTTTAGATCAAAGGATCCATGCAGTATATTGCTAAATACACCATTCTGGAAAAGGCTGCGTTCCTTTCCAGTACATGTACAATGTTCCAAGAGTGCTAAAGAAGATGTGGAACATCTTCTATTATTTGTTCAAGTAAAAGTTACATTTCTTCCCTTGTGGGCAATGTATTAATAAAGGTTACAGAGAAAAATTTAATGACTTAAAAATCATCATTGACAGACTTAAACTTAGAGCCCATTCCTGAGGGGGCAGGGAACCACGGTAGCTGGCACGGCACGGCTGAGAAGCCGCCTCAAGCTGCCGCAGAGGGGAAAAAAGCTTTTTTTCCAAAATAAAAACAGGAAAAGAAAGGCTTTTTCACCCCATAGGGGAAAGCTGGCCACTGCTAGCATCCTGGGAGGCAGCAAAAGGGGTTTGGAAGCTGCCTAAAGGCAGCTCCACCCCTGGAACACCGCGGGAACGCCTCCCAGAGCACTGGCACGGGGATTTGCACTGGGAGAATGCTGGCGGAAGGCCCTGCCAGTGCCCGAGCCCCGCACTGTGGCGTGGCATCCCAGGGTCAGCAGGGATGCCCTCTGCGGTGGCGTAAGTGTCTGTTATCCTGGGATAATGTTATTCCAGGCCACATTCCTAGGAAAGCTCTAAAACACCTGACTTCATTCTCGGGTTGGAGGTTTGTCTTCCCTGAGGGAATGTCCTTCAAAGTAATGAGAGAAGGGCAACACCCAAAGAATGATTTTCTTTCTTTTTTTCAGGGGCAGTTTCTCCAAAGCCTTATTCTCAACATACTCCTATTACACCCATACAGAAGAAGCCAGAAAGTAGGGAACACTGTTGTGTATCTCATCCTCATCCACGGGAAGTGCACAAGAAGGATAAAAACTATGGAAACCTAACTGTTCATTTTGTTCTCTGCAATTGTAGTTCCAGATGTGCCTGGTGAGGTGGATTTTGCTCAGCTTTCCCCCGCCCTTCGACTAACTACCTTTCAGACTAAGAGGAGGCGCATCACAGGACTGTACGGAGTCGCAGAACACATGATCACACAGTTGAGCAGAGGGTACAAGGAACAGCACAAAAAAGCTGGTGGCCATACTATTCTCTGGCTGAATAGAACATTTAAAAAACAACACCCTTTGGGTGGAACCTTACAGAACAACTGCAGAAATCAGCCAGCAATTGGTCAGCTCAGTAGTAAGTCAATTATTCAAAAGTACACTATAAACTATTCACCAATAAGAAAGGTTGGTTGGTTGGTACTGGAAGCAGAATTTTTCAAGGTTTACCCTTCCCTTGCCCCAATTCCCAACAACACACATGCCAACAAAGCTGGTCTGATAGTATAAACACAGTGAGATAATTTATTGATGAACATAATGGTACAAGTCCCCCAGGATAAAGTTAACACTCCAAAGCAAGAAGGGTAATAATAAACCAATGCTCTGTGATATCAAAAATACTCCCCCAATGTTCCCATCAGGGCTGCTGATGGTGCATGAGGAAATCTGCCACCACATCTCTCACATGCTCCCCTGCAGCTTTATGGCAGTTGTCTCTATGCACATATTCCTCTACTGTGGAGGGAAGAGGTAAGGACTCTGGAGGGCAAATTTCACCCACATATGTTGCGGAGTAAGACACAGGCAGTAATTATGCTCATGACATTCTGCTCTGCATACTCTAGTTGAGTTTGGAGGCATCCCCAACATGCCTTCAAATGCCCAAAGGCACACTCAATAATGTTTCTTGTCCTGCATAGTGCGCGGTCAAAGGTTCTCCTTCACCTGACCCCATGTCCATATAGCCTCATCAGCTCTTGTTGGATTGGGTATGCAATGATCAGTGCTGGAGCTTAAGGTAACAGTGGGGTTTCTGGGAATAAATACACAGGAAAGCATTGTGCATAACCCCAAGTAATGAAAAACAAATATATCATGATTTTGACCGCTCCATCCAACTTCTGCATGTATACATCTGCTGGTATGGTCAACTCTTCTCTGAAGCAGCATGGAACAATATTTTTTTTACAGTTAGACTATTGTTTTCCTCTGCCAGTTGGTGTTCGCATTTGAATGTGGGTCCTGTCAACTGCACCAATAGAGTGTAGAAAGCCAAATTTTGCAAAACCATCCATGATCTATGAGAATAAGTAAAGAAGAAAAGGAAAACAGTGAATGATATACTCAATATGCCTATGTTAGAGAAAAAATATTGCAGCCATGTGGCCAATATCCATTGTAAATGAAGGGTGTCGTCTTCTATCCCCCAATCCCCCTCCCGTAGTATTGCATTCCAGTTAACATTCAGCTCCCTAAATTTTGAGAAGTTGCTGATTACTTTGTGGATGTAAATGAACCCTGAGACCTGTTGTAGCTGTCCAGAAAGTATTAAACCTCACCTTTCCAATCTCTTGGCCCAGGCACACCATCTTCTGGAACAGGTCCAACTCCAGTGCAAAGCACATCTCCAGGTATGGGTCACTGGGGGTCACTGGTGTGTGTGTGTGTGGGAGATAGTTTGGAATTTCCTGCATTGTGTAGAGAGTTGGACTAGATGACCCTGGTGGTCCCTTCCAACTCTATGATTCTATGATTCTAATTTCTACCACACCGGACACACCAACTCTGAACTGTTATCACACTTCATGGTAACTGTCCTTTTTCGCCAGGAACCAAATTGCTATTGCCACCCACTTTCCCACTGGGATTGATTTCCTAATTTGGGTTCTGTTGTGCTTGAGGCGCAGGCTGGGGACCCCTACGATCTTGAACAATGTGCCACTGCGCATGCAAAAATTTCTGTCCACTGCTTATCCAACCACGCCAGCAAAACTAACTGCTCCCACCAGACCATGCTGCATGGAACAGGAACACCACTGTTCCTGTGGACTGCCCCTTTGGGAGTAACTGTCTCTCCTCGAGACACTTCTGAGCAACCGTCATTTGCACACATCTCTGTTCAGATTAGAGAATCTCTTTTCTCTACACTACATCCTGTTCAAGAAAACTGTGCACAGTGTTAGGGTGCTTTGGAAAATCTCTATGATCAGCTTTCAAAGGAACATCACCTGAGTCCTGCAATCCACCATGGTCATAGCTGTTTTGAGTCATTTACCTGCTGGAATTCAAAAATGTAGTGAAGGACTACACAGCCAATGAAAATAATCACCTCCTACGGGAAAACAGCCAACTGATCATAGGCCAGACATGTACACCAGGTATGATTCACAGATATGTTTTGTGGGGTGGGGAGTGGACATATAAACAAGGGTGGTAACTGTATACTGTTAAGCGTGGCGCAGCTTTCTGCTTATTGCACAACAGAACTACAGCACATGCACAGAAAAAAATGAAAGAAAACCACTACAAATGGACAGTCTGAAGGGGAACAGATGGCACACATGCGGGGGAAGTCCACATATTGAGGTTTTTTTCTTATTGGCTATTTATGCATGGGAGTTTTACCTGAGGTTCGTTGCTTGCTGGACCCACACTTTTCCTTTTGGGAATTTATGCACCAGCAATCTCCAAGCTCAAATCAAGAAGCATTTGAGTCCCCGCCCCTTGCAATGCTGCTTTGTAATTGGCTGTAGTGCCTACAGTGAGAAAAAAGTCATCCTCCCTCCCACCCCCGGAAACCCAATTGCCGCATAAAAAAGCATTTTAAAAAATGGAGCTCTCTAAAAGGAATGGGAGGGGGGAAACCCAAGCCTCACTTCTAAAATCCTTTCTTCTGCTCAGAAAGAACTCCCAGGAAGCAGGAAGCATTTTAATGCCTGTCCCTTGACACACTGCTTTGTAATTGGCTGTAGTGCTGTCTGTGAAAGAAATGTCACTCCCTCAAGCTACCGTGTCCTGCGCTTTGCCTTATGCATGAGGATTTCACCTGGGCTGAGCTCAGAGGAGATGGAAGCATCAGGTTAATAGAGGAATGGGAAGTCCTGGGATTTGTGAGGGCTGGCAGCGAGGTCATCTCTAACGGATGGAAAACTCATCCATAACTCCCAGGAACAACTGAGACAGACTGGGGCGAACATGAGTGAAAGTACCCATGCAAAAATGATCTTTGTTTCAGAACAGGGTGCTTAGCCAGTTTTACTTGGGAGATCTTTGGATGAACATCAAAAACTCACAGCTGATACCTCTTTGCCTGTTATTTTGCTTAATAAACAAGTACATTCAACATTAAAATTGTAATGAATTCCCATAATATTATTTTTTTGAAATTAAACCCGCAAAGCTTAGCTCTTATTTTGTATACATGTAGTGTTGATATAGTTATAAGACTGGCTATTAATCTTAATCTCATGTTTTTGAAAATGTCTGCATTTAATCTTCTCATAATGCCTATGAACAACTAGAGCTGTCTTATTTAAGTGCAATGGAGCAGTTTTCAGATTAACATGGTGGGTTTTTTTTTTTTTTGGTTTCCTAGAGACCAAGTGCTAAGTGTATTAGACATTTCCTGCTATTCTTTTGAATTGTAAATACTATTCTTGTACATTGAAAAGGCTAGTGTGGGGAGGCATTCATGAAATTTCCCATCTATTAAAGATGAAGGCTTGAGAAGCAAGAAACAATAAAATACACTTATACACAGAAATTAGGGAGTTTTTAAAATATTGAATGTGCACTTTTGGTTTTCATGGAAGGGGTGGGGGATGGAAATTTTTAGAATGCTCTGAAAATTTACTTTGGCTTTTCTCACCACCAGTTTTCAAAATACCACCCCCAACATATTTTTCTCACAAACAGGTATGTCTTTGTTACAGAATTTACAGGACCATCCTAAGCAGAGTTACAGCTTGCTAAATCCATCCAGGGCAATGGGTTTAGATGGGTGTAACTCTGTTTTGGATTGCACTGTTAAATTACTTTCCTGATGTTTGTTTGTACTGTGGTGTAACAAGGAATAGCATTTGGTCTTGTGGCTTTACCCTGCTTTACAAAGTCCCCCACTATACAAGTGCAGATGTTTTCGTTCTTAGGTTCAATTGTTTGTTTAGTTCGTGGAGAAGTATGTTCTTAAAATGCACAGAGAAGGAAACACAGTGTACACTGTAAGACCTCTGATATTTACGGCAGGAAGCAGCTGATGGAAAAAGACAAGAAATCACACAACCTAATGAATGTTAGCTCTGCGTACCACACTAAAGATGAAGAGGACCACCCATACAGAAGACAAGTGTGGTTAACATTTCCTTCAGTTTCTGCACTAATTTGAATTGTTGTATCTTTCCAGAACTTTGTAGTATAGCCTCTACTGTTATTCCTATATTCAAAGTTAGTTTGAGTTTTAACAGCCTGAAGTTCTTCTTATAGCAATTACATTTTATATGCATCTGCTGGTGTTGGTGATGAGGAACGTTGAGCCAGATAATTTCCAGTCATACCAAGGATTCGAAATTTACATTGTATACAAGGGATGTGCTGCGCTTCAATCCCAGAGGGTGAAAGCGGTTATTTCTGTCCCATCAAAATGAACAAAGATGTTGTTATAGCAAATGTCAAGTTATGGGTTGGGTTACAGATGATTCCAAAGTTTTCCAGCTCAGAACACTGGCGTTGACCTTTACGGTTCTCAATAGCCTTGGACCAGGTTATCTGAGGGTCATCCTTTACCTGTACAAACCTGTCCATAGCTTAAGATTTTCTGGACTGGCCTTCTCCACATGCCAACTCTGCAGGAGGTAAGACGGGGGGTCATTTGGAAGAGGTTCGTGGGGTGATCAAACGGTGCGTGCATTTCCGTTCTTCACTGCGAAAGAATGCTGAGTCCTCTGACTGGCATCCAGTGTTGTGGGCAACATTCAGAATGTTTCACTGCCTTTTACTCAGCATTATTTTCCATGTGCATAAACCAACACTTGGGAGAATACATTCAACACCTCTCCAGATACCACAGTACTTGGGCGTGGGGGGGGGGGGTTGGAAGCTGCCATGGTGTTATTGTTGAAGGTTTCCTTGGCAACCCAAAATGGCTCCCAAGATCTTGTGAGGCATGCTTATGAAATTGTGGGCATCAAAGATCTTTTTGTTTTGTTTTGCCTGAGCAGACATCACTATTCCCCTTCCTTCGAAAGCATTCAGATTTTTCTACCAACCTGCCATGTTCCCAGGGTTTGCAGAAACTGCCACCCTAGCTGTGATTGGCTTGTTGTGAAAAATTTTTAATCCACATGGGGCAGTCTGCACATGGCTATTAAATAAATAGATCTATAAAGAATTCACTTATGTGAATTAAAATTTCAAGGTTTATATATATATTTTTCTATTTAAATATAGGTTTATCATCGGCAGACTCTATAAATGATGTGACCACATTGGTCTAGCTTAGATTAGCATTTTTGTTATGTTAAAGTGTTTGTAATTTTCTGTTTGCTATAAGTGGATATTAATTTGTTTTAACTTGAAATAAAGAGGCTAAAAGTGAATAACTGTTAGTCAAGATTTTTAGGCCTTTCCGGATGACAAAAACAAAAACACAACCTGTTCATTTTATTGTTAGTGCTACATTTGCACTAAAGCACATTCAGACCCAGGAAGTTCAGTATCTTCTTTCTACATAATGGAAATTGCCTTTTTCCAGAGACAGTTATACTTACGTTGGCTGCCTCTTTAAGAAAGGCTATTCTAAAATGAGAAGAGATATTTATTGCAGTACTGCAGAGATAAAACACACAGTCTTCTAAAAAATAATTTTAAAAGTAAAAGTTCCTTGAAGTGACAGAATATTGCAGTGCAAATTCATTCCAATTAACTTCTGTATTTTCATAAAATCTCATGATACTACATACAATCAGCTGGGTCCAACCAACTTGTATGATTGTGAAAAAGGTGATCATGGTACCCACAGAGACAAAAGCCACATGGAATGGGGGCTGTAGTAAGGAGGGCAGTTGGATGAGATCAAGGAGCACATGTGGTTAGATCCATCTCCATGAGCTGTTTAACTGGCAACATTCATTCTGGGTACCTCCATGTAACCCTGATAAATAATTCCAAGAGATCATCTGTGATTGGGGTTATTGGTTAGCCCCATATCTAAAATGTAAATCACAGAGCTAGTTTGTTCCTTGAAATGTATCAGAAAGTGTATGGAAGCAACATACCCTTGAATTAAGAGTAATCTCTCACTGGACCAGGCACACTTTTAAAAAAGCTACGCTTCTCCTCTCTTCATTTACTTTGCAAAGTCCCAATTGTATATTTCAGTTTTCTTCATGCTTCAGCACTGAAAGCTGGACTTTGCCAAAAGGAAGAAAGCCATTGTGAATTATTAGTAAAAAACATCGCCTCCTCCTTCTCCTTCTCCTCCTTCTCCTTCTCCTTCTTCCTCTTCCCCTTCTTCCCCTTCTTCTTCCCCTTCTTCTTCTTTCTTTTCCTGAAACCATACCTCCTCCATACTGTATTTCACCAGGGTATGTTTTTACTAGTTTCTTTGCATGACTATCCGTGTCTTCTATCTGCAAAATAAATGCCATCAGAAAATAGAATTGATACTAGATGTCAAATGCCTTGAAATCAGGATCTTGACAAGATTTAAATGTCTGTTAAAGCCCAGCGCTCCAACCAATTCTATAGGAAGGCCAATATGCTCACTTCACTAAAACAAACAAACAAATAAAATAACTGCAGGTTCAGCTGTGTTTTCCTTTCACCAAAAATCTTGCTCTTCTCTTCCTTGTCTCTCAATGGGTGTGCTTTGTTCTTTAAGATAAATGTTGTCTAGTTTACAGAATAAAAGTTTTTTTTTTCAGTGACTAGCTGTGAGGTTCTAACAGCGCACTGCCAAGACCTCCATCTTCAAACATGCTCACGGTGCCAAAGGTGGCAGAGCGATGCCTCATCATTTTCCTCTGCTGGAGAGCAGGCTAGGGAAAGGTTATGATCCAAATGAACAGACGAAGGCCTTGCACCTGTTTGAATCACTGGATATATTGTTATTCGTTTGTTGTGGAAGGCCAGGAACATTGGAACATATGCTACTTGTTCTTTTTTCATGCCAGACAAGGTAGAATTCAGTTATGTTTCTGTAAATCACAACTGATGACCTCCCAAGGTCATGTATAAGCGCTGCTAAATAGAGAAGATAAAGATTTAGGGTGATTAAATAGTCTCTGCAGCCATAACAATGCAATGTGTTTATTTACTTCATTTATACTCCCCTTTTCTCCCCATTAAGGACCCAAAACTGCTACATCAATCTCCCCTCCTCCATTTTATTCTCACTTAGTGGTAGGTTAGGCTGAGAATGTGTAACTGGCCCAAGGTCACTGAGGGAGCTTCCATGGTAGAGTGGAGATTCGAACCTGGGTCTCCCCGATCCTAGTCCAACACCATGCTGGATTTTCTGTATGAAGAAGAAGAGTTTGGTTTTTATACACCGATTTTCTCTACCTTTTAAGGAGTCTCAAACCGGCTTACAATCACCTTCCCTTCCTCTCCCCACAACAGACACCTCGTGAGGTAGGTGGGGCTGAGAGATCTGTGACTGGCCCAATGTCACCCAACAGGCTTCAGGAGTGGGGAATCAAACCCGGTTCACCAGATTAGAGTCTGCTGCTCTTAACCACTACACCATGCTGACTCACAAAGTATGCAAAGTATTTAGCAGACTTTCTTCTAAAATGGGGCGGGGAATGAGAGCACCAGCACAATAAACATGGAAGGGCTAAGAATTATAATGGCAACATGCAGTACTATAGATCTTAACGTACAATAGTTTCTACTTTTGAGCATGGTTGTCTAAATTTGGGGATTTTTCTTATTAGGCTTTGATAAGTTTGCAGAGTTTATATGAATGACCTAGGTCTTTTTAAAGACTTAAAACCTTGCATGCCTTCAATTAATAAATATATATTATCAAAAAATTCAACCAAGCACCCATGTGTGTGTGAAGTCACAGCTGACTTATGGTGATCCCAGCAAGGGGCTTTCAAGGCAAGTGGTTAAGCAGATGTGGTTTGCCATTGCCTTCCTCTGCAGACCCTTCCTTGGAGGTCTTCCTCTCAAATACTGACTCTTCAAGATCTGATGAGATCAGGCTATATCATGCTGCCTTCCCTCCCCCAAACACCCATAATAGACTCTATTTTTCAGATAGTTGACAAATTTAGTTGGAGATCATTAAAAAAAAACCTTTCATTAGGTTATGTGACCATAAAGATGCAAAGCTTGAACACATGTACCCAAGACAGGCCATTGGCACTGGTTCTACTGAAGTAAATACTTTTCCAACCATCCTTTTCTCCTCTGGCTTCTTTTTTTATGACATCCTCAGGTTAATTCATATACTAATTTCATCAGGGTTGATTTTTGTACAACATATAAGGGATCTGAAGTTATGACTTCGTATGCGATGTTTTAATTGATGTTAGCCACTCTGAGCTTGGCCTTGGCTGGGATAGAGAGTGAGGTACAAATTTAAAAATAAATACATACAAAAATAAAACCAGGCACTTTTCACTAATTCTTTACACAATGATTTAGATGTACAGAATAGTATGACTTAGCTACACTCACCACTGTGCCAAGCCCATAGGATGAAAGGTACTCAAAGAATAACAGAAGGGTCTCCAAATCCTCCAAAAGATTTCTAATTCACAAGCCTTGCTTGGGAAGATGAGATGGTAGAGGCTGGAGGTTTATAAACGATAATGATAAAACAACTTAGTAATAGTAATAATTATGAAGATAATAAAATAATGCCATTAGTGTACATGGCACTTTACAGGGTAATAAAATAAGCAATCAACAGTCTAAATGATTCATAGTTACCCTATGGAAAAAGTTCTCAGATTATTACAAATTCAAATTACAACCTCAGGCAATATTAACAGATAGTGCTTTAGGCACTATAACAGAGGAAACAAACGGATATTTTCCATATCCAAGCTTTTGCCAAAGAGAAATCTGTTTAGAAAAAAAAAGGATTTAGAATGATCACTCAATCTGGTGGATATAAAATGGAATGTTCATGAAAAGGCGATGTTATTAAATAATGCTTCAGGGATACATGGTACCTGATGTGATGGTTTATAATGAGCTCAAGAGGCTTAGCAGTTTGGAAAAGAGCAAAGAGAAATTCTAGCACTCTGGGACTGAATGATTTACATGATATCCCTCTGGCTTTTTAATGTTTGTATTCTGATAATCTAGGTGTTTCATTTAATGATTTGACAATATGGAACCTTTTCAAGTTGCGCAAAGCACATCTACCATGCTTACATAAGTGCAGCCTCAGATTGCTATGATGAATCTTTTTTTGCTGAATTCTCTCCATTCATTGCAACAGCTCTTTGTGCAATTAAAAGAGTATATGCAAGTTCTAAAATATGTCATTTGCTTTTGCTAGTTGATGAGGCCAGACAAACACAGCACATTCCTTCATCTTATTAAAGCTACCTGTGCATTTATAAACCGGGGAAGGGCAGTGGCTAAATGCATCTGCTTTGCATGCAAAAGATCCCAGGTTCATCTGCACCATCTCTAGTTAAAAGAAAAAGGTAGCTGATGATGAAAAAGACCTCCACCTCAGGCTCTGGAGAGATGCTGCCAGTCAGAGTAGACAATACTGATGTTGATAGATCAATAGATAAAGCAGCTTCACATGCTCAAACCTCTTATAAGAGGCAGGGCAGGATGCAGCATCCATGAAGAGCTAATTTAAATTTTGCAGGAAGCAGCAAGAGGAAAGCTGTGTAATTTTCACTTCTTTCTTCCCAAGTTCCTGAGTGTTGTCTGCAGAATGAATACGGTACACCCATTTGATGATTCTGGTGACACCCTCTAAACTCCTCATTTAATAGGATGATGAATAAACTCTGTACAGGCATCTCAAGGGAAATTAAGTCATCCTGGCACAATCCAACATACAGAGACACAGAAGTAAGGTTGTATTAGATGCTCCTAAGGAGAAGCTGTCCACAGGTGAAATCATTGTAAAGAAGCAAATGATATTAGGTGGAATGGAACCAAGAATTGCCCTCGCCTGGATGGCTCAAGCTAACCTGAGCTCATCAGAAGCTAAGCAGGGTCAGCCCTGGTTAGTACTAGGATGGGAGACCACCAAAGAAAGCCATGGTTGTTATGCAGAGGCAGGCAATGGCGCACCACCTTTGTCCATGTCTTGCCTTAAAAATCGTATGGGGGTTGCCATAAGTCAGATGCAACTTAATGACACTTTCCATCACCAACCAAGAAGCATTGTAGTTTAAACACAAGTAAATTGTGACAGTGAATTGAATAGATATTCTTGGAAGAGAGAAGGTTGGTGTCATTGGCACCATAGCCAGTGTGCAGCTAGTGAATGCACTGCCCCACTAGCAGAACTGATTTACTCCACCTAAGACTTTTGGAAAACCTGCTGTCATTTTCTTTGACCAGTCACAGGTGTGGCTTTACAGCTTCTGAGAATCTGAGAACTTTTTTCTGGTAGTAGAGGCTGCTCTTTAGAAATAGTAATGCTCCAACCCACTTCTGTCTAGCCACCATTTCCTCTAGTCTATTTGTCAAGAGAACTATAGCTTTATGTTTAAGCCAGAAGTCCCCAACCATTTTGAGGCTGCAGGCACATTTGGAATTCTGGCACGATGTGGTGGGAGCAGCAACAAAAAGGCTGCCCCAGGAGGCCAGCCACAAAATGATTGCCACAGCTTAACTTCAGTAACACAGTGCAGATCCTTGTTCTGTGGTGGCAGCTATTGCTCAAGCAACATTTAAATAAATTGCACAGCCAATCAAATATCTAATAGTCAATTGCTGGGCAAATGCCCTACTGAGCCCTGCCCACTTCTTAAAAACACTTGGCGGGCACCAGAAAAGCGAGCTGTGGGTGCCATGGTGACCACTGGTTTAAGTTTTTATGAAACAACTTCCCTTTTATCTTCAATGATTCTAAGGGACAAGTGACATAAGCTATCATTGATTTAAAAGTTTATCAGTAAGTAAAAGCTTCTCAACTTAATGCTCTTCTTCAATGTATTCAGTTAGGCAGCCAACAATACATACACACTAGAATACTGCTGTTTGGGTTTTAGTAATTGATATATTTTGGCGTATTTGTCTTCAAAACCATATCTGAACTTTTCCACCTGCTATTTTCTTCCAGGTCTGAAAGAAGAAGGGACACGCAAAACGTATAACATGAAGCATAGCAGAGAGCCACAAAATGTAAGTGGGGGAAGTAAAGAACTCTCTTTGAGCCAACCACTTTCTTGTGCTTCACTTGCAATTGGCCAGTTTGCCTATAATTTCCACTAATTTTTAACAGCGCAAATTCAATATTTGGTAACAGTTGAAATTACAATGTATTTTTGCAGATTTGTCCATCTATGCAACTCCAGCGACATGGGTATGATCCTTATTATGCTTCCTGTCTGATTTTTCTAAAGCCACCGTACCTGTCAAATAGGGTTGAGGCTCCACTTCTCCTTTTTTTTTTTTGCTGGGGGGGGGGGACTCCAGAGATTGAATGAAGTATAAAATGGTTTTAATCTGTAAATACTATTGTACCACAAAGCAATAGAGAGGACAGTAGGGTTTCAGTTTCATTTGTGCTGTCATATTGATGGATTAGCAAATATTACTCATGGGTTGCATGCCAAATGACGTCTTTTGAATTTGCTTCCAAGGAAAACAGCAGGAATCCCAACCGATGAAAGCCCTAAAGGAGTTGTTAATTCCAGCTATATAATAGAGGTAATGGGTGACTGCAGAACTGAAGCATATCAAAATATGCACTTCGTTCTATTCAAGTTGTTGCCCCATTAGATGAAGCGAGGTGGAGGAAGTTTATGACATGTCTAAAAAATAGCCAGGAGATTTCATTGTACTTGACGTCTCCATAGCAATGTTTCCATACTCTTTGAAGGACTCCTGTGTACAGCACCAATCAAACAACTTGTGCGGAACTTTACAATGTAGGCAAAGGAGATGAAAACCATTTCATTTAAAACTTCTGTTTGTAGTTTGGTAATACAATTGTGTTCTTGGTAATTGCTGTTAGAGCCCTTTGGGCCTTATGATTTAGAAAAACACAGGCATTAGTCCAGTTTCCTTTAGCAGTACAACATCCTCTGAATATGTATTCATTAGAATAAGGATTCAAATTGCAAGTAATATCACATCTGTAGGGGATTAACAAACAGAGGAAAAGAGATGAGAACTCATGCTTCTCTTTTTTTCCATAAAAGTTACTCTAACTGCAAAGTTACTCCTGAGTAGTGATGTAGAGGCTACAACAACACACATCCTGTCTTTGATCCTTGGTTTTTTTCTCAAAATGGGGAGTAAAAGTAGGAGTGTCCTAAAAACTCCTTCAAAAGCCCCTTTAAGTGAGTCACTGTCATTGCCATATGCTGCATCTGCTTATGGGCTAGCTGGCACCTGAAGTGGCAAACCTGGATCAAGATGCCACAATAACTTATTTGACAATCTGAGCGCAGAAACTTGTGACATTGCTAATTTCTTAATGCACAAAGCATTTTACAGTCTTTGTATGATTCATCTGACAAACTATTCTAGGATGTACATGATCCGTATTCTAATTTTGGAATGAAACATTGTTCTGTTACGAGCAGGATAATTCTTGTGACATTGCTATGGGCATGCAGAACATTCCAAAGCATTGCATCTCTTATGATCTGTGCTTAGTGCCAACTCCAGGTTTGGAAATTCCTGGAGATTTGGGGTGGAGCCTGGGAATGGCAGGATTTGGGGAGAGGAGGGACCTCAACAAGGTCTAATGCCATAGAGTCTACCCTTCAAAATAGCCATTTTATGCAGAATTGGTCTCTGTAGTCTGGATATAATTTGTAATTCTGGAAGAAATCCAGCTCTACTTGGAGGTTGACAGCCCTATCTACTTGTGGATGTTCAGAGAAGTTAAAATAGAATGTGAGTGTGGCAGGCCTTTTCTACCAAGTGAGGGGACTCATGCAGCCTCTTATGATTTTTGGGAACTAGGTTTTGAACTGTAAACCTCCCCCAAAGTTACAAGATATTCTTAGGGTAGCAAGTGTAAAGGCTTTGGGTTCACTGCTGTGAGGTACGTTTTGTGGTGAGCAAGAAGAATACAGGGGATCATTAAGGCAGGAGTTGCATGTAAATATTAAAGAAGATTTATTTATGTACAGGTTGATTTTAAAGAACAGATCAGCAGCACACGCCTCCAGATAGTCACAGGAAAAATCTCGCGGAAGCACATAAGTTTAATATAGTTATGGCTTCAGAGTATGGTCTGAAAGCATTCTTGTGATACTAAGAAAGAGCAAAGATGTTGCTGGGAATCCTTTATGGGATTCATTATATTTTAAGATAGTAGATTTTCTGAACTGGGATAAAGTAAGTGTTTTCCATCTTCGTGGTGGAAAGTGCCATCAGGTCACAGCCAACTTATGACAACCCCATAGGGTTTTCAAGGCAAGAGACATTCAGAGGTGTCTTGCCATTACCTACCTCTGTGTAGCAACCCTGGACTTCCTTGGTGTTCTCTCATACTAATCAGGCCCAATCCTGCTTAGCTTCTGAGATCTGGCAAGGTTGGACTAGCCTGGGCTATCCAGGTCAGGGTGGCTCTTTCTTACAAACAGACATATGTATGTACATACAAGACGTACGTGTGTTATCTGTAACATATGACCAGGGCTGCTATGTGCAGCCTATAAGAGTAGATATAGATGTGGTTTGCTAGAGATCACACATTCATGTAAATGCACATCATACAATGTATTCGCTATTGCCCCAGTGTAATGTGGATGAACAGCATATTGCAGAGTTCAGTTGGTGCAGTCAGGAATGTGTACCTCCCCTTCCCCCCCCCCCCATCCTGTTTGGGTTTTCTACACACAGCTTTCTCCCACTCATTATTAGATGAATGTCAC